>NW_027256888.1:34658158-35258158 GCF_029215685.1 Pituophis catenifer annectens
GACCAAAATTGGATGCAATATTCCAAGTGTGGCCTTACCAAGGCATTATAAAGTGGTATTAACAGTTCATGTGATCTTGATTCTATTCCTCTGTTTATGCAGCCTAGAACTGTGTTGGGTTTTTTTGGCAGCTGCAGCACACTACTGGCTCATATTTAAGTGATTGTCTACTAGGACCAAGGGTTGGTTCTATTTACCTTTACTACTGGTTCACATCGCATTTTATTGAGGTCAGTAAAATGAGGACTCAGATTGATAGGGGAAATATGCTGACTCTTTAACCACTTAGAGAGGGCTATAAAGCCCTAGGGAGCGGTATTTAAGTCTTAAATGCTATTGCTAATTGGCGTAAGTGACTTTGCCTTTTCAGCATACCAATGTAAGTGAAATTTTAGAATCTTGTTGATTTTAAAAATTTGTAATAGTGTACACTAAAAAATACAAAAAAAGTACAAAAAAGTAAAAAAAAGTACAAAGTACAAAAAAAAAGTAAAAAGAGGGATGCGGTGGCTCAGTGGCTAAGAAGCTGAGTTTGTTGATCAAAAGGGTCGGCAGTTCAGCGGTTCGAATCCCTAGTGCTGCATAACAGGGTGAGCTCCCGTTACTTGTCCCAGCTTCTCCCAACCTAGCAGTTCGAAAGCATGTAAAAAATGCAAGTAGAAAAATTAGGGACCACCTTTGGTGGGAAGGTAACAGCATTCCACGTGCCTTTGGCTTTTAGTCATGCCAGCCAGATGACCATGGAAACATCTTTGGACAGCGCTGGCTCTTTGGCTTTGAAATGGAGATGAGCACTGCCCCCTAGAGTCAGGAACGACTAGCTCATACCTTTATTTTACATTAAAAAGAAATAAAATTTTAAAAATCATTTTAGTTCTTTCCAAAAAGCCAAAAGGAGGGGGCCTGCTTCAGCTGCAGTTTAAATATCTGATGCCACTCTTATGTTTGTTTATGGTGAGGTTATTTCTCAGATATCCAAGTCTGGGTGTTTTTCATGACTTTAAGTTTTGGTTTTAGCACTAGATTATCCTCCTGGCAACTGATGCAATTATTACAGAGCAGAAATAAAGTGTGCCTGTCTTTCAAACTCAGTTGTATTATTAGCATTTAATCCTAATCCAATTCTAATCATAGAATTGTTGTTATCTGAATGAGGTGCTACCAACTAACAACACACTAAGAGCAAGTAAATGCAGTAGTTAAAGTGTAGACTGGGAGGGAGAAGATCCCACTATCCACTCTTACCCATAAAAGCTTACTGAGTGAATTTCAGGAGTCACTTTCTCTCAGCCCAATGGGCTTCACCTGATTGGTATTGTGGAGAAAAATATGAGGAATATATCGTACATTAACTATGGTAGATTTTTAAATTAAAGGGAGGCTTTTATTCATTCATTCAATCAATCAATATTTAGGCAGATGTTTCAAAATGTTATTAGACAGCACTATGTATTGTAAGAAACAGATGAAAATCTTGTTTTTGTGCTTTGTGCTTTTCAATTTTTTAGCAAATTAGAATGTCACTGAGTGCATTTCAGACAAAAAAACTTCCATTTCAAATGAAAAATAGTTTCATGATGCATTTTTCAGGCACTTATTTTAGCTAAAGTATAGGGGAGGGAAATTTTTAAGCAACTTACTTAAATAATGTTTACAAGTTCAAAGTTGCATTAGTTCAACTGCTTTGGCATATGCCACGTTTGCCTGTAAAGCCAGACATTTTGTTATTTCAGCAGGCGTTAAACATATAAATAAATTTCCACTGGGTTGGCATTTCCTTTTTTACTTCCTTGTTGCAGACAGATTGTTCCTTAACACTCTCTGGGGACTCTATGAGGTTTCTCAGAATGACTAAAATGGTCCGGATTCTCATGCCATTTTCACACAAAAAATCCAGCAAAGGACAGTTTACAACACAACTTTGTGGTCAAGTGCATTCTCAGGTGTAGGGAAGGCAGAGGTGGAATACATTTTAATTCTCTTTGGACTAACTTGTGAATTAATGGAAACAAAGAATGGCTGCTACTGCTGCTTTCCTGAAAAATTTCAGGCATACCAGTAGACACTCTCATGAGTCTCTTGGGAAAGATATATCCTAGTCAAAGATCTTTGTAACAAACACTAACATTAAGAAAACAAGAACAGTGTAGTATCTCAGTGCTAAAGCTGATTTTTTAAAAGCTCTCAGTCTTAAATACAATGCCTTGAACACAACTTTTTCCAGAGATCATCATAAGCAATCTCTTTTTCTCTTCTTTTCATTCCATACAACAATATTACATGTGTACATCTACACCTTCTGCTGTTTTCATTGTTATGTAATTTTTAGCAGTTGAGAATATGATCAGCAATTATTTTTCTTTGCCATTTTGTATATGAAACTACATTTGTTTTTTCATGCCAATTCCATTTACTTTAGATTAGGACAGACAATTTGGTGATTTCCAGATGTTGTAAATTCCAGTTTCCATAACCCATAAGCAATGTGACTATAGATAACAGGTTATGACAGATATAGTTGATGATATTTTGAGTGTGCCAAGTTGCCATCCTTCTCAAGACCAAGTGATAACTATCTGGAATCCCAAGTATTGCTTTTATTTTTATTTAATTGGCTGCTCAACTCCCAAATGACTCTGGATGGCTTACAATGAAGAATCAACACATATAAAACCAGATAAAATACACAATGGACAAAAAAACCCTAAGTATTCAGAACAAGACTAAAATAAATCAAGGGAATCTAACCCCCCCCCCAAAAAAAGATAAAAATCAGGCAAAAAGGAGATCATCCTCTACTTTGGCCTGAATAATTAGGTCTTCAATAGTTCCTGAGCAACATTAATAGTGGAAGCCACACAAATCTGTGAGGGGAAGTCATGCCAAAGTAGGCCTTCAGGAGCCTTCCTAGGCCCTGTAAAATAACATTCTATAATCGATGGGACCAAGAGTATGCCCATCCTGCTGGATCATACTGGTCAAGAAAATCTACTGGATAGAGGCAGTCCCTTATTGCAGTTATCAACAGTTTTCTACACTGTTATTTTTGAACTAGTATGCACAGAGGTATGGTATGAACTTTGGGATTAAGTTCAAGGTAGTTCCATAAAATGGCTGCCATTTGAAGCCACAAAAGTAAAGTTAATAGAAAAGCAAACTAGAGATAAAACTCCCTGGAGCATCTTGATTCTGCTGGGATGCTTCTGTACACTCACGTTGGCTTTTTTTGGTAAGTGCATGTGTTTTCAAGCAATGCTCTCAGATGCTCCAACTACCCTTTCTATTTGCTAAGAATGCTTACAGTTTCTGGGTGACACTAGAAATGTTGGTTATTTCTTACCCAGGAGCCTGGTTGGTATCAAAGAAACTGTCTTTTAGGCACATTGATGTTGAAAGGTGCCATTTTAGAATAATCAAGCTACATACTAAAGAACAGCCAATCTATGTATTATGGATATTAGAACAGGAAGTCATAACCTAACATTGTATTTCTACAGAAAGAGAAGACAGGTGCAAAATTACAATTTCAGTTTCTTCTGTTTTCAAAAATAACAATTCAGTTCAATTACTGGCACTGAGGGTCATATTAACATTGCACCCTTGCTTATTACTTGTTTTTCAAATCAGAAATAAAGTTTTAATATGGATTTGAGTGAAGAAAGTAATGAGTGAGATAAATTGAAAAGAAAGACTTATTAACAATTTGCCACTCTTTGGTATTCTTTTTTATAATTCATCTCCAACTGTTCTTGTAATGTGGAGAAAGATAAATATACTTAGGTGGTTGAGTTTGTAGGTAGGAAAGCAACCAGAAAGATTTTGAATAGAACAAAACCAGCAAGGCACTGGTTAAGCAACCAGTTTTTCAAGAGTTTGCAGCCTCTTAGAACGGATATTCAATTATAAAACAAGTAATGATATTACATGTAGGTTTTGTCTAAAAGTGGATACATTTAACGTTAGATATTGTAATTACAAACAATGGAACTAACTGTAATACAGTAGCTCGTGGCTCAAATGAATTATATATAAAGCTTCTAGCACATAAGACTTTGTTTTAAGATTAGTTTTGTGATAATGTTCACAGGATAGTTCAGAAATTTTGTCTTGGTTACTTGTCAGTTTAGAAATATGCTAGGGTTACAAAGTTAAAAGCTGACTATTTGTTTACTAAGGAAAGATGAAATTAATATTGTAACACTGAGCTCTGAGTATATAAGTTTTACTAAAGTAAATAACCACACAGCTAGACTGAAATTTATAAGTGAATTAGGCCAAAGCAACTAGAACAGTTGCCAGAAAACATCTTTGCTTAAGAGACAATAGTGGTAGAAACATTTTTGAGTGCAGCCTGCAAAAGGCTAATTGATTGTACAAACATATGCATTGTTGAAAGAACTGCATAAAATGCATCTGTATCTTGATATGAACCAGTTCTTCCAAAACCTGTGGACAAAGTCAACTTCTGGTATTTGTGTGTTTCAGCAAGTAGAATTTGCTCTGTACTTCTCTTTTTCTGTTTGGTGTAATAATAATAATAATAATAATAATAATAATAATAATAATAATTATTATTATTATTATTATTTTATTTATATACAGCCCTTCTCCCGAAGGACTCAGGGTGGTGTACAGCCAGAATTAAAACATAAATATACAGATATCATGGTTAAAATTAATTAAAATCATCAAATAGTTTTGGCCGAATTTTAAAACCCAATATTAAAACCCAATTTAAAATCATTCAGTTAGACAGCCCTGCCTGTCGGAACAGTAGGGTCTTGAGGGCACAGCGGAAGACCCGGAGGTCAGAGATGTTACAAATGTCCGGGGGTAATTCATTCCAAAGGGCAGGAGCTCTGACAGAGAAGGCTCTTCTCCTGGGTGTCGCCAGCCGACATAACTTGGCCAACGGTACCCTGAGGAGTCCTTCTCTGTGGGAGCGAACTGGTCGGTGGGAGGCTGTTGGTGGCAGAAGGCGGTCCTGTAGATACCCTGGTCCTATGCCATGGAGTGCTTTAAAGGTGGTAATCAACACCTTGAATTGCACTCGGAAGACCACTGGGAGCCAGTGCAGCTCACACAGGAGGAGTGTTACATGGGTGTAATGAGGTGCGCCCATAACCACCCATGTGGCCGCATTCTGGACCAGTTGGAGCCTCCGAGTGCTTTTCAAGGGGAGCCCCATGTAGAGAGCATTACAGTAGTCCAGACAGGAGGTGACGAGGGTGTGAGTGACTGTGCGCAAGGCGTCCCGGTCCAGAAAGGGACGCAACTGGCGGATCAGGCGAACCTGATAAAAAGCCCCCCTGGCTACGGCCGTCATATGCTCTTCTAAAGACAGCCGTGAGTCCAGGAGGACACCCAGATTGCGAGCCCTCTCTGTGGGGGGCAAAGATTCACCCCCAATAGTCAGCGATAGCACCTGCTGACTATACCGGGACGCCGGAAGCCACAGCCACTCAGTCTTGGAAGGGTTGAGTTTGAGCCTATTTCTCCCCATCCAGACCTGCACGGCCTCCAGGCAGCGGGACATCACATCAAGGGCATCATTGGGGTGGTCTGTAATACACAGAACAGTGAGATTGATATAAAAAACCTAGGATTCTCCATGATATAAACCATAATATAAACATTATGTTCTCTAGGGACAAATAAAGTAGCAGATTAAATCATTTTAGATATGCTGCTTTCTTGCCTTGTTTTTCACAATGAGCAGAACCACCAGAATTATGCAGAGCCACTAAACACTTTTTCTTAGCCAATCTTGATTGATCTTCCTGCTTCCTGTTCCTGCTTTAGGGAAGAAAATACTCATCCAGGATTGGAATCAGTAGTGGGTTGCTCCCGGTTCTGTCCGGTTCTTTAGAACCGGTAGTAAAATGCGGCAGAAGGCTTCTGCATGCGCAGAAGCGCGCACACGCACACGCTCCCATTGTGAACCAGTAGTAAAGGTAAGTAGAAACCACCCGATTGGAATCTATGGTTCTTGAATATTCCTCTAGAAGAAATGGAGGCTAGACATCATTTGGAGAATTACCAATTCCTCTGAATCACAATCAGAGATCTGGTGATTTTTCTTCTGACATAATAGTTGTTGCTGGATTCAAATACTTTGAATTAGTCATATACTTGGGGTCCATTGTTGATACTTGCAGAAATGTGGCCTTATATTTGTACAGGTGGGAAGGAAAGAGGAGCATATGAAGGATAATTGGAAATCAAAGAATAAAAGTAAAAATATTTTCATCATAAAAATGAGTTGGAACTGAGGCGTGAAATGTACTTAAAATGCAAAGAAAAGGAGGATCTAGTGCATAACCACTGTTCTATTCAAAATATGCTATGAGACAAATAAAGCAGCACAAGAAAACGTTGTGCTTAACTAATAGTATACATACAGTGTTTTCCACTTTGAAAATATGTTGTAATTGTGGTGCAGAAATAGGACTAATGGTCGGAACTGTCAAGCACTAGCTGTAGAGATACTGTTTATAGCAGTGTTTCTGAAACCTGGCAACTTGAAAATCTGTGGACTTAACTTCAGCTGGGAAATTTTGAATTGTGAGCTGAAATTCACACATCTTAAGTTTCCAGGTTCAGAAACACTGGCCTAGAGTATACAAAAGACTGTTTTCTTTCTAAGACAAGAGGTACTATTTTTGTCTTAAATCAAAGTGCTATGACTATTATTTTGACCTTCTTCCAAAACTCTTTTCAGTTGCTCCTTTTAATTTGTCTCTGACAATAACCAGCCCCACCATTCCAATTTTAAGTACAGCAATAGTTGAATGCATGTCAAAAATTATGTGGTGAATAGCGGAAGAGATCTGGAGACCTTGTTTAGTATTGTTTTAACACTCTGCCTTTTTTATTACTCTGCTTTTGGAATTCAGTTCTACAACCCGCATACATTGATCTCAACACTTAAACCAAGCACACTTTAAGAATGTATGATGCCTTATGAGAAAACATGCATGTCTCTTCATATCTGAAGGCTTTAACTTTTTTTTTAAAGCAGAGAATACAGAAGCAAGTGGACAAATCAATCTTTTTAGAGGAACAATAACAAAAAAATAAAATAAAAACCAGCAAATTGTTTGGTAAAACTACAAAATGAATGTGAAGTTGGCAAACACAGTTAATCTCAATATGGCATCATAAAGAATGAGCAAATGAGGATATGATAATATCCAAACATCTGGACTGAATTTTTAATTAAAAATCCATTTTGATCAGATTTACTAAGATTGGAACTTGGTTTTCTTAATTGATAGCAGCCAATCAAACCATCAATGTGGCTTTATAATAGTAAGCATGCAGCTTTTACTAGTAATTCCCTCAAAGACA
This sequence comes from Pituophis catenifer annectens, assembly GCF_029215685.1. Taxonomy (NCBI): domain Eukaryota; kingdom Metazoa; phylum Chordata; class Lepidosauria; order Squamata; family Colubridae; genus Pituophis; species Pituophis catenifer. Next base: position 34,665,509 of record NW_027256888.1, read on the forward strand.
CATTGAAACACCACACTAATTTCCTGTTGCTGAGCATGGATAAGATTTAATGTCTTTTATATAAATGTATAAAAAGGCCTGACAACATACTTTGTTATGTTGGCTATAGTTAAAAGAGCTGAGAAGGCCTGGTAACAAATGCTTTCTCATGTTAAATGCTGCCATAAAAAGGTGCATATCTTTTGTCATTTATGACCTTAGGGCAGCAGATGTGCAACATTCAAGAACTGATAAGACTTTTTACCAGAAACCAATTCCTATGCTTGTAGGCATCTTTAAGGTCCATGTTTCTATCTTTCCCATGTAGTTCTTCTATCACCATTGTAGCAATAATGTTACAAATGCTATAAAATGTTATTCGTTTTACTGTCTTTGCAAGATGTCCTTGAAGATGTCCATCATTGGTTAACCTGATTTCTATAACATGCAAGAGATTCTATAGAACAGGACACAGAATTGTGCTTTTTAAAAAACTGTTAAAAATATGCACTGGTCATAATTTGTTCTTACTGGTCTGCACTTTTGTGATTAGAGTTTTCATGGAATGAATTTTTCTATGTGGCATAATTCCAGTTTTGGCTTTCTCATAATTAAAATATGGGTAGAATGTTGTGCATAACCTCAAATGAATGAAAACAGAATGTTAGGCCTTGGTTGTTCTTGAACCTTACTGTGGTTATTAAATGATTACTGCTTCATATCATATAAAAACTGGGAAAAAAGAAGTGAGATTATACAACCAAATTACTTTTGGCTAGTCTGCTCCATTTGGTTTTGGTTAATAAACTGAAAATTAGTGAATGTCTTCATATAAAGCAAGTCATCAGTGAGCTAACATACATTAATGAATATCAGATTTAATTGTACACCTGTTAAAAAGCACACCGTCCAATCAAGGACTTGCAACTTTTAGACAGGGGCAGGTGGAGGCATTAGAGATAACTGACATCCAAAATTACAATCAATTGGCCAAAATCTTACAAAACAAACTAAAATTATCATAATTAAATCATTACTAGTGAGATGACTTTGCTTAATAAAGAAATTAACAAGACCCACAAAAGCAAGCTTTGATGCAGTGTACATCAAAAACAGAAGATGGATTAAGCTTATTTTTTGTATGACTGAAACAAAATGGGATTTCAATTAAATCTTAAATAGTTCCATTGATAAGAGCTGTTCAACATTAAAATATCTCTCAGGAAATAATGGTCTCTCCTCAATTAGCAAAGTTTGGGATGCTGTGGTGGCACCTTATACTTTTAAGTGTATTTGCCACAAATATATCTGTACTGTGTTTCACACTTATTTCTTGTATCTTCTTTAAAGTACAAGGTATTTGTACTTTATTTTGTAATTTACATATGTAACTTACTGAGAACATATATGTTCTCAGAGTCTTTCTTCAGTATCTAAACAGGAATCTTAGAGAAGAACTTAGTGCCACATATTCACTTATAGTTTTGGTTGCCACAATATTAAAAAAAAAAAATTGAGACTAGAAAAGTGCAGAGAAGAGCAACAAAATTGATGAGGGAATTGGAGGCTAAAACATATGAAAAACAGTTATAGGTAATGTATATGTCCAGTTTAATGAAAAGAAGGACTAGGGGTGACATGATACCAGTCTTCGAATATTTGAGGGGCTACCACAAAGAAAGGGTCAACCTATTCTCCAAAAGGGAAAGGGTCAACCTATTCTCCAAAGCACCTGAAGGCAGAACAAAAAGCAATGGTTGGAAACTAATCAAGGGAACAACCAACCTAAAACTAAGGAGAAATTTCCTGACAGATAGAACAATTAATCAGTGGAATAGCTTGCCTTCAGACGTTGTGGTTGCTCCATCACTGGAAGTTTTTAAACCACTTGTCTGAAATGGTATAGGATTTCTGATTGAGCAGGGGGCTGGACTAAAAAAACTCCAAGATTCCTCCCAACTCTGTTATTCTGTTATATCAATTACATTTAAACATAGTAACAAGACAGAATGCTGCATTTTCTCAAACAATATATAATACACTTCAATTTTATTTAAAACATGTTTTGCAAGATATAAAAATATTGATCACAGTGAAATTTAAAAATTGTTTCCGGTATAAAAAAAGGAATGCATACAGTATCTTTAAAAGAAAATAAATTATGTAATCATTATCTTTTTTTAAAAAAAATCACAATGAAGAAAATTTAGTCTGCTTCATCACTGACAAATTATAATCTTCATAATGAAGAAAATCCCAGTTTTTTTAAAAAAATTACTTCCCATGTGTCTCAGAGTAAAAGTGTGTCTGTTTCCAATAATGTTATAATGTCTCTTCTGCATTGTAAATCCACGTTAGCAGTTTTTTTAAAAGTAGAAACAGGAAAAAATGTACATCAAATGACATTGTCTTTTCTAATTGATAAGTGGTAGTTTCCAGTATGTGGGTACACAGCGACAAACTTCTTCACTATAATAGAATCCAGAATCACAGCGTTTCTTTCGAACAGTACATGGTCGTCTGTAGCAACTGAGAATAAATGGGGGGAAAAAAAGCATGTTGAAAAAATGGTATGATACAAGTTATATGCATTTAAAAAATGGACAGAACTATTCAAAATAAGGTAAAGTGAATTGTAGATTTGAATTAATTTTGTTTTCAGGGCTAGGTTTTCATTTATTTCATTTATTTTCTTGGGAGTGCACATTGGCCGTTGCAATTTTGCATACAACCCAAAGTTATTTACTTATTTTAGCTCTGTATTAGTCATCGATACTGACACCCATTATGTCACAATCAGAATAATAGCCATCAGGAGGGGTTCAGTGATTTTCCTAGATCAGCACTCTCTTCTTGCTAAGAGGGTGAGGAAACAGGGACTACACACTGATCTATAGCAAACTCATGCTTAGAGGCAGCATGTCACTGAACACCAGTTGCTCTGGCAACTGTGCTGGATGGAGGCATTGCTTTCATGTCTGCTTATGCCTCTGGACTGGCCACTGCAGGGAACAATATTCAATGGATTTGTTATCTAGTTTTCAGATTCTCCCTTTTACTTCTCACAAGCAGAATACATTCCAAGGACATTATTGCATCCCACAATTATTTATATCTGGAGCTGTTATTTTTATAGACACTTGATTTATATTTTGACTTTTTTTCCAAGGCAGAATGCAATAGTTTCTGTTCATTTTTAAATTCACAGCAATCCTATAAATTAAAGTTACTTGAAAGGAAAGGACCATTTCAGTCACCCAGGGGCTGGATTCACACAGAGGTTTAAGCAAGGCAATTAAAAGCATAGGACCTACATGCCAAACCCAGATACTTTTAATCTTGGATAGTTTTTAATGGATAAGTACGTTACACAAATACAGAGTGTTTGGTCAGTATATGATTCAACGTACTGTGCAAATGTATTAATTCAGCAAATGTGAGATCTAGTCACAGTACACATTAAAATATATGGGAGGTAATTTATTAATATTTATTAATGTTACACTTATGGCTTTCATTTAAGTGTGCAGTTGTATATATAAACTCTTAGTATTTTTTTAGTCTCACTTATTAAATGTTGGGAAATCAATCAAATCTTCCTGTATTAAATTGGACTGTAAGGTATTTAAGACAAAATGAAGGAATCCAATTTTAGCAATGTCCAAGTTGAACTATATGACAGTTATTTGATTGTTTGAAACAATACAGTATAAAATACCGTATATTAATAATTCAATCATTCATTTTTTTAAAAAATTCCTCCTGACGTAAAAATCATTTGTTTAGTGACCACTCAAAGTTATAATGGCACTAAAAATGTGACATATGTCCAGTTCTCATATTTACAACTTGCAGCATCCTATGGTCACATAATAAAAATTCAAGCACTTGGTAACAGACAAGTTGCATCATCCTGGAGTCAGTCTTGTGATCACCAGTTGCTTGTTTTTGACAAGCAACGCCAATGGAAAACTGTATTCACTTAACAACTGTGTGATTCACTTAATAACTGCCATGATTTGTTTAACAACCATGGCAAAAAGGCATAAAATTGGACAGGACTCACTTTAACAACTGCCTTGCTTAGGAGTAGAAATTCTGGCTTCAGTCGTGATCATAAGTCGAGGACTACCTGTAGTAAGGTTGTAAGAAAGGAGCTGGATCATAGGTAGCTATGGTAGCTATAAAAAAACCTGCTAACATCTCTTTCCCTTCAAGGAGCAGAGGAGGCTGAGTGCTGACTAATGCCACAGAAACATTATATATATTTGGGAACAAAAGCAGAGGCCATATGTAAGTCACCATTTCTAATAATTGGAGAATATTAGATCTTTCAAAAATTATTATTAGTATACCCCATTAATACTACCAAACCATAAATCATTATATCAGGTTATACAAAATGAACACTAATAAATATTTTTAAAATAAATGTATACAGCTAATAATCATATTTATTTTCATTTTAATGAGTTTTACTTTCAGGATCTACTAGGCCAAAGATTTAATTCCTAAAGAGAATGAGCTATCCTACCAATCTGAATTATTTTGTTTTAATGGAAATACCTAATTATAAAATCTGGACAGAAGCCAATGCTACATACATATAGTTTGCTTACACATATTTTTTTGTTACATTAGAAGAACAATGTGCATGCTCAAAGCTTATATGCGGACAATCTGAAATGAAGATGAAGAGGCAGTAGTAATTTATAGTGTTATTATATACATTTATTACTTTTTGTCTAGAAAGTAATAAGATTTTACTAGCCAATAATTCATGCTTACAAGATAAATATTTTACATTGGTAGATAATTTGCTTCTACAATGATTAGCATGATGATTTCATATGGCTGACTTTAAACCAAGTTGACCTAACATAACCTCACATTGACAAAGCCAAAAAGCCTCTGGTGTATAATGTAGTCAAAGTTTAGTCTTTGGGTGTTTTAAACATTGGCAGTGAACCAAGAGTGAGAAGTATATGCTTCAAGTTTCAACACAACTCTAGCTTAAATTCTTTTAATTTTGTTCTATTTTTATAATACAGGATAGTATTATAATGCTAATGGGCATGGCTTATAATTAATAACTCATTTACATCTTCCAGTTTGTAAATATTATTACTTTCATTTTGTGGTGGACCAGAAAAAAAGTTGCTATTCCTCTTTCTGTTCCAACTTCATCTGTATTTCCCTGCCTCATTAAGCTTAATTCAGAGTGGCTTCTGCATCTTGTCAACAGAATTAGGATTTAACTCCAGTAGCAAATACTATAACCCATATCTCAAGCAACAAAGATACTCCAGAAGGAAACCTTATTTTTGGAATAAAAGATCCAGTGCAGATATGTTTGTCAAGTTCAATTCCTTTCTCTTTTTCTTGAAGTTCAAAACACATGTTTTCCTTCCGGTTAATTAATTTTACTTGTGCATGTACATTGCAAAACATTATGATTTTTAACTACTTCATATTTGAAACATCCCACTTTGATTTAAGATACTATTTCAAATGCAAAACGCTTATTTTAACCTAAAAGCACTTATGAAATGATTAAAATGTTACTGTTTGCGTTCAAAACAACTGTTTTATACATATAATGAGATATTTTGTATCAAAAAGGGATTTTTCACCTTTCCAATTATTCAGATTCCATTATGCTTCTACTTGTGCTTTAATTTTTACTGACAAATTTTAGAAGCGTCACACAGTACTACATGTCTCGCCCTAATATCTCTATTTTCTAAAGCATTTTTAATATACTTTTGATGGGGCAAATTGATAGAACTATATGATGAATTACAATGCATTATTAATTTATGCAACTTAGCAAATTCCTTTTAAATGGCATTTTAAATATAACTTATTATATTTCCATGTATATGTAAAACATTTCCTAGGAAGCAATGATAACTTCTAACTACTTGACATTATTCAGCTGGTCAAATGTTTGCAGAGTTACCATGTGAGTTAATACAGCTATTCACATATGAAATGTGTCTTTAACATAGAAATATCGTAAGTTTAAAGTAGCTATTACATTCCCGCCCAATTCTGACCTAACCAATAAGAATTGTAAACTATTACTGCATTTCCCTTGCCTATTTGTAAAGAGCTGTAAAATTATTGATTGTAGAATTTTAGAGATCCAGACATAATGAATAATTGGAGCCATGGAAATAAACCCCAACAAAAATGAGGCAAACTCTCTTTATTTAATAATAAAGAGGAAACTTCCACAGTTTATAAACTGCAACAGAAACTTGGCAGAATCTACTGCATATTCTAAATTATAAGCAAAAGCAGTTGCAGAAGAAAAAATGTTAGCACAATCAGATCTCTTCTTTAAAAAAGAGAATTATGAATACATACCTGTAGAATAGGCAGTTTTATAATCAACTTTCAATATCATGAGTATAAAACATGAAAACTTACTTTTGCCGGTGCTGTTCATGACAACTTGCTCCATGTTCTGAACATACATGGAAAATGATTCAGAAGACCTATATTGGGCCTTGTGTAAGTGCAATACCTCTCTGTATTCATGTAAGAAGGCTGATCTTTTTAAAGACTGCTTTGGAAAATTAATGAATAGCAGAGAAGTGTTGGAGTTGCCTGGGTTTGAAGCAATTCTGGATTCTTTAGAATCCTGTACAACCCTACTACTTCTGAATTGATTTATCAGATTAATTAAATGTTTTAATATAGAATGTTCCAGAGTTTTTATCTTTATATAATATATATAGCTGTATCTTATAGCTATCTGGACAAATGCTAGAAGAGGGCTGGACAATGCTGATATACAGTAAATATTATAGGAAAAAGTTCTACAAGACTTAGTCCTCTTTAAAAAGTGATTTTGATTTTGTTTTATAGTATTGATTCTATAAAATAGTATCAATATGATATGATATGCTTCACTGATTAATCAACTGACCATATCAAATATGAACATCAGCCACAATAAAATGAGGCAAGATAAGGTGCAGTGAAATGGGATAAAACAGCTTCGGCGAGATAAAATACAGGTAGTCCTCAATTTACAACAATTCATTTAGTGACTGTTCAAAGTTTCAAAGGCACTGAAAGAAGTGACTGATTACTGTTTTTCACACCTACAGTACAACCACTGCAGCATTGCCATCATCACATGATCAAAATTCGCCTGGCAACTGACTTATATTTGTGACGGTTGCTGTGTCCTGGGATCCTGGGATCAACTTTTGTGACCTTCTGACAAGCAAAGTCTATGGGGAAGCCAGATTCACTTAACAACTGTGTTACTAACTTAATAGCTGCAGTGATTCACTTAACAACCGTGGCAAGAAAGATAGTAAAATGGAAGAAAACTCAATTAACACTTAGCAAAATAAATTTTAGGCCCACTTGTGATAATAAGTTCAGAACTACCTACAGAATAAAATCTAGTAGCTAAGATAAAGATAAAAGAGTAAGATAAAATAGTATCACGAAAAAATGGAAGAATACAACATTACTGAATTACTTTACAAATTACTTCTTACAAGCTTGATAAAGAGTATCAAGCTATAAGAAAAAAAATTTCAACAAAAGTAACCGTGTAAAGCAAATAGTCTTGAAGCAACACACACACACTTTAGGAGCTACCCAAATGAGTTTGATTTAAAATGTCACGTTATTCACAAAAACTGATATGTTTGCTAAGATTTTTATAGGCATTTAATGATGGCAGAGAGGACATATGACTCCCCCCCCCAACAAAGAAAATTGTGTTCTGCCAAAACACATTGGTGTTCCATGTTTGCAGTGGGATTAAGGTTACATTAGAGCCAATTGGTTTTCAACAAATCAACAGCGTTATGAGGAAATCACCAAAGAATGGAAAAGACACATGAGCTGTAACCATCCTGGCTTGGCCTGCCACATCTTGTGCAAAGTCTTCTGTAGAACCTGCCACACTAGCTTGACGAATTTATATGTTATACACAATTCTGAATCTCAAGTTACATCATGCCTGTTGGAAATTTATAACAAAACTATCTGGCATGGATACAATCATGGAGTGTATATTAAAGGTCACGTTAAATGGAAAAAGAAATAAAACATGATGGATTAATAGTTCACCCAGAATTTTTAATCCTGCAGTTTCATCTTATCTGCAAGCACCATATAAGGATTGCTGTTCTCCCCTTAAGCTTTGTTCATTTTGAAACTTATCTTTAGATAAGTTATTTTTGTTATTGTTATTTTGTTATTTATTATTTAATAAGTATTTATTTTCTACTTATCAATAATTCATCCATGCCTGCCTATGACTTGATAACAGTTATACATAGTAAGTCTATTATCATATTGAAAATCCATATAGAATGTTTCTTATGTTTACTTTCTAGTAAACATCCTATATTTTATCCTTCATTTACTTTGAAGTCGACCTTCTGGTACAATAATCAATTATCATTATGTACAATAATATGATCAATATGATCATAAATATTGACAAATAATATATAACCAATAAACACATCATCTCTTTCTCTTTCACCATCTACATATTGTATGACATATGTTATAATGGGCTAGTGACGCTATAGATATATACATATATACGTACATATACGTACACATACATACACATGCACACATATACATATACATGCACACATAAATATGTCTATGGAGTTATCAGTCATACAGGTCATGGTTGTCACAAGGTGCTTTTTTCAAGCGGCAACTGGACTTTCTGGTTTTTCTTTGAAGACTCCTTGGAAGGAGTATAAATCCTTCCATTCGCCACCATCCATTTGAATCAGTACGATTCCTGGCAACTGCTTGGAATAATCCCTGAAGTTTTCTTGGCAAGGTTACTCAAAAGTTGTTTGCCATTGCTTGCTCCCTAGGGCTAAACGTGCCTGGCCTAACATCACTCAGCTGGTTTGTGCCCAGTGTGAATCTCACAGTCCTCCAGATTCCAGCCTGATGCCTTAACCAGTACACCAAACTGGTTCTCAAGCATCAGTTATCTATCAGATATTTGAAAAGGAGCAAGATTAGAAAATATAAGAAAATGCAAGAAACTATACCCACTGTCATTTATAAACTCAAGAAGAATTATGTATCAAAGCTATGAAAATATGTTGTTTTCCTAGTTATATTGCTTACCTGCATGTTTGGTGATGAAATCTTTCTCCTTTCAAGAAGCATTTGTTTGGTGACTCCACACATTCACAAATACATTTTGTAGGATTTAATGGCTGGTGTTTAGGGCATGTTCTTTTACACACACATTGGCACTTTTCTTCATCAAACTCTTTGTTGAGTCCACAAGAGCTAGGAAGCAGTTTATTTTTACATGTACACTGACATGATGTTCTGTCTAGTTCTTTGTGAATTCCACAGCTAGAAGGTGTCACTCCTCCTTTACAGACACACTGACAGGTTTCTTCATCAAGCTCCTTGTTAGACCCACAGATATCATGGTATCCTTCAGCAGTATCTGAGCATTTGAAATAAGAAAAATATGCTTCAGGCATTGCAAAAGAGTAGAACAATTTTTATAGCTAGTGGAAATTATTCATTTCTCCTACTCATTTCTATATCATTGCACTTGTAACTACACAATATGGAGTGAAAAAATATGAATACATTGTTCCATAAAAATGAACTGTAAAACTATAAAAAGATATTGTGGGCATTTTTTTTCTTTTCTATAAATTAAACTAAATAACTGACAGTAATCTTTTATCATATATTTCTTACCAGTATCTGGTGGATAGGAGGAGAAACTGAAGTCATGTTGTGCCAGACATCTGCATAAGTGATTATTCCAAATATGACTTTTTGGACAGGTTTTATTTGTTATTTGACACCTAAGGGCAAAACATAGTATCAATATGTATCAAAGCAAATTTAAGACAAGTGATAGTATATATATAACATAGGTGTTTAAGAAAACAAATAACATCTTTTATTGTATGTATACCAGCACATGTGGTGGAATATCCAGCTAGAGAGGGGGCAAAGTGAAGAGGAAGTCTTTGCACAGCTGGTAGCCCAGCTGTGAGCCCAGAGCCCTAAAGCCTTATTTGAAGCAGAACCCTGAAGCTAATCAACCAGTGAAATAGTTTGTCTTCAGAAGTTGTAGGTGCCCCATCGCTGGAGGCTTTTAAGAAGAGACTGGATAGCCATTTGTCTGAAATGGTATAAGGCTCCTGCTCGAGCAGGGGATTGGACTAGAAGACTAGACTAGAAGACTTGCAAGCTCCCTTCCAACTTCGTTATTATATTTCTGTTTGACTGTTATTAAGTCAATACAATACAATTAAGAATACAATCAGTCTGGGAAGATTCTTGTAAATAGGCATTGCAACAATAAAGTAACTTTAATCAATTCATGATGCAGTCCTGGTTCCTTGTGCCTGACAGTACATTCTGTTGAAACTATTTTCCAAACTAGGACAGAGCTTTAATAATAATGTACTAGATCATGACCCCCAATTTATTTTAAGAATAAACATATATTTACACATCTTGATTTTGGTCTTCAGAACACAATAAATAAAATTCATATTTTATTTAAAAATAGTTTTTTTACACTATAGAAAGAAATATGCAATTTCTTACTGTGCTTGTATCACTGGCAAGGAACGTCGAATAATTGAATGAACTTGTCTGTAGACATCTAGTTTGGACATGCACCGGCAGGAAGTATGATTGGCAAAACTGATTGTTACAGGTTTGGGACCATGAGACAGGGGCACAGTGATTTCGAACAACTACAAAGAGCGAAAAGTGTAAGTCAAAACTATGCTAGTTATGCTTTATTTTCTTCCTTTTTCCTTCACAGAGCATTTTCATCAGTTAAAATGCTCAAAGCTAAATGACTTCAACTATTAAAGTCTCCCCCACCCCCACAAAATTTATACTTCTTTCTTTTAACAGTTAACTCAATACATTGTGAGTGAGAGATATATTTTCCATGATTGAGATAACACAAGACTTTATGACTACAGGTTTTGAAAATGGACAGAAAAACAGAACTGTACATTTATGTACTTATTCAAACTACTTATAAAGTTCTTCTAAACAGTTTATCACAAAGAGACATAGTCTTTTCAAGGCAGCCCCCTAAAAGTTTCAAATAAATAGTAGGCACATGATGAATAATTAATGTACTTAGTACTAAAATTTTTATTTTTATTCATGCAACAAGAATCTAAAATGATGTGATCGCTATCTCTAAATCAATCATCAGGTAGAGTTTATCAGGTATGCTTTGACCTTGAAAAATTATTAGCTATTAGATTCAAAAAGATGCAATGTAATAGGAGTGTAAGTTTTATTCCTTTATGCAATTTGGTCTTAAGATTACCTGACTGGGCAAAAAAACTCACCTATGCATTGAAGTGATTTTGGGAAACAATACTGAAAAATACACACTGCACATGAAACACTGTTTGCTCCATAGCTAACTATACTACCGATTAAATTGGTAATAAAAAATAAGGTGTGTTGCATATTATAAGCCATTTTTCTTATATTTGGTCTTTAATTGGCACATGATGAAATGTATCTCTATTGAAAGTTCATTTATGTTGTAAAGCAACACTTCTAGCAGCTTGTATCAGTCAACGCAGTTCCTTTCTAATACATCAGCCAAAGGTTTGCTTATCTCTGACTTAGAAACTTGAGTGCTATGCGTGCTACAACTGTTCCTTTTTTTTAACACAGCTGTCAGGAAGAGGATTAAGAAAACCTTTCCTCAGTTTCTTCTATAAAATAAAAGGAACCTAAATACTAAATAAATGCTGTGGTGGTTAAGGTCCTGGTCTAGAAATCAAGAGACCATGAGTTCTAGTCTCTCCTTTGGCATGAAAGCTGTCTGCGTGACTTTGGGCCAATCACTCTGTCTCAGTGCAACAGGGTTCCTCTTAATGGAGAAAATAGGCTGAAGGAGCAGCATTAGGTATGTTCACTGCCTTAGTTACTTATGAAGAAATGTAGGATAAAAATCCAATACATAAATGAATATGACAAGTGAGCAGGGGTTATGTCAGGCAATGGATGTTCCTGTGGGAAAAAAGGAAAGCATTGGAATGCTTGCACTATCTAATGAGATGTAGCAAAGAGAAAACAAAAAGGTTTTAGAGCAGCCACATATTTAGCTGCTTTCAATCGTAGTTTATAGCAAATCAATTTAACTGATGAAGATATATTGTGCAGTAATCTTAATATACAATGAGCAAAAACTTTATTATTTCATTACTACATATAATTTTTGTTTGTGTAATGCCTGACAGATGAATATGTAAAATTACTACTGTATACTGAAAAGTTATGTGCTGGAATTGATAAAAAAAATCTTCTTTCTGATAGCTCATTCAAACATGTAAACTATCATTTGTTAAAGTATGGTAAGCCTTTAAATTCCAATAAAACCTACCAAACTGGACTATTCATATATGCATACAATATATTATGCTGAATAACTCATGTGCATGGTGTGGCGTATGAGAGAAAGACACACACAGATAGAATGTTTGGGGGGGGGGTGACGGCAGAATGCTTTCAGGATAATGGTCTTAGTAGTCAATAGTCTGAAAATAGCAGGGGTGAAATGCTCCTGGTTCGGACCAGATCACTGATCCGGTAGCAATGGTGGGTGGTGGTTCAGAGAACCGGTAGCAAAAATCCCTTCAAAGCATTTTTTTCTGCAACCTCTTGGCCGAAGAGGTGGTAAAAAAAATGCTTTGAAAAGTCTCTGGCAACTCCCAGCTGAGTTGCCTGATCGGCAGAGAGGTCTTTTTTTAAAATGCCTGACGATCCCAGCTGAGTTGCCTGATCGGCAGAGAGGTATTTTTTAAAACGTCTCTCTGACGATCCCAACTGAGTTGCCTGATCGGCAGAGAGGTATTTTTTTAAAATGCCTGACAATCCCAGTTAAGTTGCCTGATTGGCAGAGGCTTTTCAGAGGCTTTTTTTTTCATTAGAAAAAATGCTTTGAAAAGTAAAAAAAAAAAAGTTGGCCACGCCCACCCAATCACATTAACCCTCCCCACCAAGCCACGCCCACAGAACCGGTAGTAACAAATTTTACATTTCACCCCTGGAAAATAGGTTATTTTGCTTGTGACTCCCAAATCAGGGCAATTGTTTATGAGCTTAGTAAAGAATATTATTGCTATGAAAATCACACATCAAAAGCCTGATTAAATAATGCAGTCTTCATGAGAAATCAGCAATCAGTATGTAGGACATAATTTCAGAAGCCGGGTGTTTTAAGGCATTAACTAGCTTAATCTTAAAACCCTTCAAATTATTACACCATTAAGTGATGGGTGCCATATGAGTTAGTGCCATTAAAAATTGTAGGAAGGCTCCATGTAAATCATTCTCAATGTTGTAGAAAGAAGGCAAGCTCCAAATCAAGCAGATAAATACCAGTAAATGTAACTAGTGAAATACTACATGATTGAGGTGTGTTATTTCATAAGGTACTTATTTTCTTTATTTAAGATGTCATAAAATATGAGCAATGTTTTAAAAACTGAAGGTACTCTTTCCTAATATACTACACTATATTAAACCTACCTGTCTTGTCTAGATTATTCTCCAATCACGTCATAGTTTGCTGATAAATAAATGCTCTGATATCTAAATCATAGTATGAATTAAAATTTCTAATTATGTATTTCTTTGGAAACACATAATTTTATACTTTATACATAGGGGACATGGCTCATTGGCTGAGACACTGAACTTGTTGATCAGAAGGTCGGCAGTTCAGCGGTTCAAATCCCTAGCACCGCATAACAGAGTGAGCTCCCATTACTTGTCCCAGCTTCTGCCAGCCTAGCAGTTTGAAAGCATGTAAAAATGCAAGTAGAAAAATAGGGACGACTTTGGTGGGAAGGTAACTGCGCTCTGTGCACCTTCGGCATTTAGTCATGCCGGCCACATAACCATGAAGACGTCTTCGGACAGTGCTGGCTCTTCGGCTTAGAAACGGAGATGAACACCTTCCCTAGAGCCCGAAATAACTAGCAGCATGTGCAGGGAAACCTTTACCTTCCTTATCTTCTTGTAATGTATACCACAATGAAAATATTTTCCATCTGCTAATCTGTTATTGCATCCTCATGAACTAGTGATTACTATATTCAAAGAAATTCTGAGGTTTCTAGAATCACAAAAGTTTATTAGAAAAGAGGGGAAAAGCCTTCTGAAAGAGATGCTATGATTCTCTCTACTATAACTGTCTGCTCAGAAAGAATGGGATTCCAGGAGCAATAGAATGTTTTGTCCTGACAGAAAGATGCTGATTTCTTTTGTGTGCGTGACTCAATTATTTGTGCCAAAAGAAAGTAAACTGCAACAACAGACAAATTTTCTACCTGCTTTAAGATTGAGCAGCATCCCACTTGAAGGACTATGACAATGGTGAAATGTAAAATTTGTTACTACTGATTCTGTGGGTGTGGCTTGGTGGTGGTGGTGGTAATGTGACTGGGTAGGCGTGGCCAACTTTTTTTTTTTACTTTTAAAAGCATTTTTTTTCCTACAACCTCTTCAGTCAAAAAAAATGCTTTTAAAAGCCTCTGAAAATCAGGCAACTCAGCTGGGATCGTCAGAGGCTTTTAAAAACATTTTTTCAGCCGAAGAGGTTGTAAAAAAAATGCTTTTAAAAGTAAAAAAAAAAAGCCTCTGATAATCACGCAGCTCAGCTGGGCATGGGGGGGGCAGGGATTTTTGCTACCAGTTCTCCGAACCACCTGCCGCCATTGCTACCGGATCGGGTGATCCGGTCCGAACCGGGAGCATTTCAGCCCTGGACTGTGAATAGTGAAGAAATTATGTGCAACTCAAATCATACATAAACAAAAAGGATATTTCTACATGTCTGATTCTATGTAGTTTCCAGGGAATCACAGAAGCTACTGAAAAAAGACTAAACCAATCAAAATATGCAGAAACAATTGAATTAGAAGTACAGGAAAGCAAACATGAAAGTCATTATTAATATATGCCTTGGCATCTCAAATACCGGCTGCAGACAATATTATATCCCAGGTAAATTAACAGGTGGTGCTGTGAACTGTTTCCATAACAGAGGCAGCAACAGAAGGAAATTGTTCTATGTAATTCACTGTATTATGATTAAATTAGGATTAATATAAAGGGAAAAGCTATTTCTATGCATGTAAACATTATTCTTAATTTATGTTTTTGGAGTATTCTTAGAGTCCTTACATCTTCTTAAGGATCTTGGAAGCAAAAGAACATTATTACTCTTATCACTAATTAGATATTTTTGTTTGTGTGTTGTTTTTTTAAAAAAGATGTTGAATCAATCCTAGTATTTAAATAGCAGAAACTATCACTCACTGATTACTGATAAAGTCTAGGCTCCCAGGATGAGTTCATAATCTCCATGAGACTCTAGAGCCACAGGATGTTCATTCTATCCTTTCATATGCTTCATATCATATTATATTTTTCTATTTCCATCATTTATGCAGATGATTATTGTCTATTACACTGTTAACACAAAGCAATTTGTGTTCTAGATAAACTTTGTTACCATTTTACTTTAAAATATTGCATTTACTTTAAATTTATGCAAGAAACAGTAGAAGTCTAAATATTATGCAGTCAAATCAACTTACCGTTTTGCTGACGTAGCTTGCACTGATATTCATACACTGCAGGCCTTCACTATTGCAGCAACCTCCACATCTGTAGACGGACACACATGGAGGTTTAAAGAAGATGTTTGTTGTTGCTCCAGATTCTTTTCCCACATCTACACATACTTCACGTGGCATGCATTGAGTTTTTCTCCACTCATTATCAATACCTGCCAAGTTAGAAGCTTACAGTTTATAAGATAATTCTTTTTAATAATTTAAATCAGACTCATAATCAATCTTTGATTATAAAATAATTCATGGTGAAATCCAGACTTAGTCCTATTTAGGCAGACGTGTTTCAGAGAGTGGAACAAGTTAAGCAAGATACTAGTGACAGTATCTGCAGAATTCAGTCTGGGTTTCATCTAATTATTTATAGACATAGAATTTAAAATGCTTATAAGAATTCCTAAAATTATTTTACCCAAAGAATATTCTTCCCTTCTTATGAGAATCTTATATTTCAGTGAATGGTTTGTATCACACAAATCCCCCATAAGTAGGACAGAATATTCTTTAAGTAAAATTAGCATGTGATTTTGTAAGAAAGATAAAACATTTAGATAGGCTGCCTTATGCATCAGATCATTATATATCCTGAAATGGTTGTGATGCCAGAGCTGCAGGACTCTAGACTGCAACCTCAAAGTTTAGCACTATTTGAGTAAATTAAATAAGGCTTAACAAAGAAACAGATACATGCCTGAGAAAACTGAAAACCTAAAAGTAGGTATGACAGAGTGTTATGCATTTATTGGAGCTTAGCAGTAAGAATTCACAAATTATTCTGAAATAGCCAACTAAATGTTTCATTTTCAAATATTTCTTTTATTATTAAATTGCTCCTTAATGGAGTTGTAAAATTGTTGAAGTTATGATTTCAAATGGGAAAATAGAAGTTGCTTACCTGAAACTTTCTAAACCAAAACCAAAACCAAAACCAAAACCAAAACCAAAACCAAAATTGGTGTTTGTGCTATTAATTTAAAGAGATATAATTTTCTTTTGCAAGGACAGTATGTATATTTCCTACCTAGCTCCTTCGTGGATCTTATGAGAAAGGAAGAAAGAAGATATCTCAAGCGGGAAAGGAAGACGGACTATGTGACTTCACAGATGGTCATCTGAAGAATTTCAGTTACAGATAAGCTATCTGTTTTTCTTCATAGTCTCTGTGTAGGCACACATTTGGGAGACTGGAAGTTAAACTGACAAACTACAAGCCAAATGCTAATACAAATAGCATTCGCATAAATCTGCATAAGAGCCTTGATAGTACAGGGGTTTAGTGCACCCTGTTATTAACACAGCTGCCTGCAATTTCTGCTGGTTCAAATCTCTCCAAGGCTCAAGGTTGACTCAGCCTTCCATCCTTTCTAAGGTAGGTGAAATGAGGACCCAGTTTGTGGGGGCAATAAGCTGACTTTGTATAAAATATACAAAAGAATGAAGGCTATTGCTTAACGCATTGTAAGCCGCCCTGAGTCTCCGGAGAAGGGCGGCATATAAATCAAATTAAAAAAAAAAAAATCAGAGTTAGAGGGTTGCTTTAAGTAGGGTCTTATATTTTCAGGAGACAAAATTAGGATAGAATTTATATATATATATATATACCGCCCTTCTCCCGAAGGACTCAGGGCGGTGAACAGCCAGGATCAAATACATAAATATAAAAGTTAAAAACAATTTAAAACAAGATTAAATACTTTGGCCCACAATTAAAACATCCCATTAAAATCCAATTTAAAATTTAAAACCGTTAAAATTAGGCTAGTCCGACTTGCTGGAATAACAAAGTCTTCAGGGCACGGCGGAAGGTGCGCAAGTCCAGGATCCTCCGTACTTCCGGGGGCAGCTTGTTCCAGAGGGCAGGAGCTCCCATTGAGAAGGCTCTCCCCTGGGGGGTCGCCAGTTGACATTGTCTGACCGACGGCACCCCGAGGAGCCCCGCCCTGTGGGAGCATACTAATTGCTATTAGTATGATACTAATCCTAAAGATTTAACTTATATATCCAAATCAGACCATATACTTTTGTGTTACAACTAATCTGAAGATTTGGAATGAACAGCAATCTTACGCACATTTGGTAGACTGTTGGGGGGAGAGGAAGGAAGGAAGGAAGGAAGGAAGGAAGGAAGGAAGGAAGGAAGGAAGGAAGGAAGGAAGGCGGAAATATGCTCATTGCAGTGAAGTTTTTGGGTTTGATAATTGGAAAGACTGATGCTTCTAAATTAACCACATCAATCAAATTTTGAATCAAATTTTGAATCAACTGTTTCAGCAATCATCATTAATACTGAAGCAATATTTGTTTTCCATATTATAAAACGTATGCATGTTAGATTCTCAATTTTCTTTATGAGAAACTGAAACTTCTTTTATCTTTTTAATTAAATATTTTTTTAAAAAGTCCTGAAGAAATGAAGTTAAGACAGTGGGTTGCCCATGAGGAACTTTAGAAGGATTAGCAAACATCTTACAAATTTATCAACATTGAATTTGCATTAGTATAGAAATTGCTGCTTAGCCTGTAGATTATCATCTTCATCATAATCATCTTTTTTCATTGAAAAGAAAAGTAACATTTACTATTTGGACTTATTTCCTATTTCATACTTCATCCATAAATGCTTCTGTAGGCTAAGGATTTTAAAATAATGTGGTTAAAAATAGTTCATGCAACCTATTTTAGATGTTTTTTATGAAGCTGAGATAATGAGGAAATGATATTTCCATCCTAGAAGAAATATTAGCAATTCTAATTTCTGTGATTTCTGAAATTTCCAGAAGAAAGCATATAGATAACATCAGTGATTACTATGAGTCTGCTTTTTGAACACATTTTTAAAGTGCAAATGTATTATGTAATAAAAATGCAAATATATTATCTATTTGGAATAAAGAAGTAAAAGAAAAGTACCTAAAAAGTAACATTCTTGTCTAAAAGTGAATATCAGAAGCCCAAATCCTAAATTCATTAATGTAGAATTTTCCCAAATAATATTTTCCATGGTGTCAACCAGATATAGATAAGAAAGTATGTCCTGTTTCTCAAGGCAAGTATGAAGGAAGCCAAGTTGGAAAATGACCATATCTCCCTGGCTTGAGCTCTAGAAAGTTTCCAAATACTGTTCTAAAACCCCATGTAAATGTACTTTGCACAGACTAAAAATAGGAAAAAAGGAAAAAAGACTAACCCAAAACAATCAAATTAACAAAAACAGCACCAGAATGAAAGTACTTACAGTTGTGCTTATTTTCAAATAAACATGTCTTGTTTTTTTCTTTTTGTAAGCCTAAAACTAGTCTATCTCCAAATCAGGGGTATCCAGTTCCCATAAACATTGGTATGCAATTCCTAATTTGTTCCTTTTTTTGATAGTTTCATTAGAAATTGGAGCTGTTAAACCTCTTGGATCAAAACTTATTAAACTTATTAAAGGAGAAATTGCTTGTTGACACTGGTCTAAATTCTTCTCATTTCTCATGACTATACAATCTGTCAATTGTGTACCAAAGGAACTGGCATATTCCTCTTTTTAGTTCTTAACTCCATTTCTCTTAGCTTATATGCTCCCTACATATCTTTTTGGTACTTACCTACTTTGATTATTCTTATCTTATAGTCGATTAACAGTCCAAACCAATAGACATTCATAACATACATATTTATATTTTAACGTACTTTATCATAATAAATGATTTTAAAAACTATTAGAATAGAATAGAATAACAGAGTTGGAAGGGATCTTGGAGATCTTCTAATCCAACCCCCTGCCCAGGCAGGAAACCCTACACCACTTCAGACAAAATGGTTATCCAACATCTTCTTAAAAATTTCCAGTGTTGGAGCATTCATAGCTTCTGCAGGCAAGTTTTAACATTTAAGTCATTAAGGCAGATGTGTTATTCTGAGCATGTTAAACATACACACATACACACACACATATACACACACACATATAATAATTTAAAATGTATTTGAAAGAACACATGCATTTTTATATACAGATTTAACAAACTTTGTAGACATTAGATTACTTACTTTTTAATATCTCTGTATTATAATGTGCAGCAGCAAATTTTATTGGATTTGAATCACCTGTTCTTCCATCAAAGTTGGATTGTTCCCTGTGTGGCCAACCCCCTTTCCTCAGCTGGCATTTAAACATTTTCCAATATTCTGGATAAAGTACAGTCATGAGTTCATCCACACTTGATACTGACCGCAACTGGTCTTCCAACTCTTTATTTGCATAATTCTGGTAAAAAAAAAAAGAGAAAAAACTAACAATGACTTGTCTTTTTAGGGTAATATTGATGCATATTAATCAAATTAATGGCTAAATTTACATAAAATAAAGTCATTCCTTTAAGGTTACCCATTCAATGAAGAAGAAAAACATTTATCTTATTAGTAATATAAATTAACTACTCTTTAAGATATGAACACAGAACACAAATTAGTTTTAGACAAAAATAATAATAGTTTTCTTTCTGTATATCTCATTTCAAAGTAAAATTATAGAGAGTTTTGCTCTGATGTTGAAAATGTCTTTGTGTTATTTACTGTGTATTAAATTCCAAACTATGTTATTCCAGTGGAAGGAATAAAACTCACTATAATAAAATGCATATAGCTTTTATGCTATTTGGTTATTTTTTTAACTGCTAACAATGCTTAGTCTTGGGGGTTGCTTCTGCTTATATATATAGTCCTTGACTTATGAACACAATTGAGCCCACATTTTTAGTTGCCAAGTAAGACATTTGCTAAGTGAGTTTTGCCCCATTTTACAACTTTCTTTGCCACAGCCATTAAGTGAATCATTGGAGTTATTAAAGTGGTAACATTAAGTGAATTTGGCTTTCCCACTGACTGTTTGTCAGAAGACTGCAAAAGATGATCACATGACCCCAGGACATTCCAAGTGTCCTAAATCTGAGTCAGTTGCCAAGAATCTGAATTTTGATCATGTGACCATGGGGATGCTGCAATGGTCACACATGTGAAATATGGTCATAAGTCACTTTTTTCAGTGCCATTGTAACTTCGAACAGTCACCACACTCAATGTTTTAAGACACACACACACGTTATTCATAATATAAAATATGTTACTTCTACATGTTCAGGAGTCCTGTTTGTTTTTATCAATATAGTAGGAAGACTGTGCAGATGCAAAATAAATTTGAAGATGAAGAATATCTTTACATTTATGCTACAGGTTGAGATCATTAATATTTTTATTTCACACTATATGGAAGCAGAGAAATAAAAGGGAAATTAATTATTTCAATGCCTCTTCTAAAATAAGTAAAGGATCTAATTGAAACTGCCCACTCTGAAATAACAGAGTGCTGAAATAACAGCTTTCTGCTGAGACTGGATGGTTCATCTATGCAGACAGATATAACAGTTCTCAAGGATATCAACACCTTATTTGCTCTAGCAAGATTGGTAAGGAAGAAAAAAGGGATCAGTTGGTAAGAAAAGGAAAAGAGTAACTCACTGCATTTTGACTTTCAATCAGCTAAAGACAAATTATTAAATTACTGCATATATAATTATTCAATGCTATAATAACATGTAATAATTATGTATTATTATATACATATGTCAAACAGAGATTGGTCAAGTCAGTGGAAAAGGTCAAGTGGGAAATTATCTGGAATGGCTGCATAGGCATAAGAAAGCAATGTCTGACCTCCCTCCCCCCTCTTGAATCCTGTTGAATCTTATCTAGTCTGGCCCAGGTGCAAACCCCCAGTCTGAGAAGATTCCTGTATTATAGGTTTGAGTAATAAAATTGCTAATTGAACTTTTCATGCGTGAGTTGATTATTTACTCTTGACAGCATGAGACATAACTCAAAATAAAACTTTATTTCAATGTAATCTTTTTAGAAAATAAAATGTTGAGGGTAGAATCGTACATTTTCATTAAATAGAAAGCACAGGTTACCTTTTAACATTTGGAAGTAATTGAAAGTATAAATATGAAACCAGATGCTGATGCCAAGTAAAGACAAGTATTCAAAGTGGCAACAGAAATAAAAAAGAAATTAATAAATAAATCTTAAAACAAGTTAGGTAGTCAATAAAAGAAGACCGCTATATAAGTTTACAACACTGTACATTTTGGTCAAAGCAACCTGTACTGCTCAGAGTAATTTTTTTATTTTGTACAATTATGTATCTGAAGTCTTATTATCTAAAGATGTAAACAATGATGGCAAGCAGATTAAGGCAAAAGTGGACTAGAAAGCTGAATTTATGTACCTTATACAAACTAGGCAGTAGCAGGCAGAAAGCCAAATTGTCTTGATAACGACAATTCATTCTTCTCCATACTTGCATAACATGGAATTCTGAACAACTGAGTTGACATTTTTGCCTTGATCTCATATGTTGTAAAATCTTTCGGTCAAAAAAGTTACTAAATGCAAGAGTAATCCCACACACAAATAAAAATATAGCTAAAGAGAGTGAGAGGCAGAGCCTGTGCAAAACAATCATTTTATCTTCTGTGAACATTTCAAAGATAGCAAGGCTCGTAACAGAATGTCAGAGTTTTAAAGAGAAACAACACAGAATGGAGTTTTCAAGTTGAGATTAATAGATTATTGTCAATAACATAAAGATAATAAACATTACAACAAACATAGGCAAGGATTTAATCTTTTGTATTTTGTTTAAAAGACAGCTTTCCAGCGTGCAAAACTATTTCCCAACAGTCACTTTTCTAATCACAGGAACAGATTAAAGTATACTGGTAGCAATATCTAATCCTAACCCTGTCTATCCGTCCGTCCGTCCATCCATCCATCCATCCATCCATCCATCCATCCATCCATCCATCCATCCATCCATCCATCCCTATCTTAAATTATAGCTAATTTAATCCAACAAAAAAGGCTATTCCCTTGAGTGTCTGATCATACAGTTCAGAATAATAATTTAGAATCCTTTCTGATAAAATGTCTTATTAACAAACATATATCTACCCTTGTATTCAGCAGTTTATTTTCCTAATAAGAAATCAGTATTTATTTGACAGGGAAATAACACCAGCCACTATTTCTGTAGCACTTCTGCAAAGTTGACAGGCCAACATCTACTTGAATTAGAATGCTCCATAACAGACAATCGTTATCTGAATACTAACATATCCTTATGAAGCAATTTGACAGCCTATAGATCAGTGATGGGATTCAAATAATTTAACAAGCGGTTCTCTGCCCTAATGACTGGCTGGGTAGGCGTGGCCAGGTAGTCATGTGACTGGGTGGATGTGGTCAACTCGACATCACACATCACACCTAGCCCTGTCTCCCAGCCGCTCTCCCTTTCCTATACGCAACACCTCTAGAAATGAAAGGGGTAACCAACCCTCAGTTTCCTGGTGCAAATGCCCATCCTTTCCTGGTGAAAGGATGGGAAGAGACCAGCAAAGCATTCTGCTCCCATCACCAAGGAAAGTAAGACATTGGAGAATGAGCTTATTAAAAAGCAATATATTGTGTCATAACAGCCAACATTTCACACCTGATGTGGCAGAGGCAATAAATCCTACTGACTCCTCAGAAGCAATTTGCAATTAAAGCCCCTTAGAGATCAAGACGAAACAGCGTACGGGGGAGGTTCAAAAACTATCCACATAGTGCTTAAAAAACAACCTGCACCTGAACATCAGCAAGACCAAGGAGATGGTGTTGGACTTCCGGAGGAAGAGAGAGGAACATGCCCCACTTTACATTGAGGGGGGCTGTGTAGAGAGAGTTTCCTCATTTAAAGTCCATTTCAGCGAAGACCTCACCTGGAAAAACAACACGATCCAGGTGGCCAGGAAGACCCAACAGAAACTCCATTTCATTAGGGTCTTGCGTAAAAACAGGGTGGAACAACAACTGATGACCTCCTTTTACCGGTTCACAATAGAAAGCATCCTCACTTATTGCATCACGGTATAACATGCTGGTCTGACAGCCGTAGATAGAAAAACATTACAGAGGGTGGTGAGCACAGCACAAAATATCATGGGCTGTTCCCTGATACCACTAGATGAGATTGCTAGGGCTTGTTGCCTTAAAAGAGTGAGGAAAATTCTCAGGGATGACTCTCACCCTGGTCATCACTTCTTTACTCTCCTACCATCGGAAAGGAGATATAGAAGTATAACCAGCCACACAAACAGGCTGAGGAACAGTTTTTACCCGTGGACTGTCTGACTCCTGATGAGAAATAACATCATAACTATGTAGTATGATGGACTGCAGGGCCGGCACAATGTGTAACATGTTCACACTGGTGCAATAGGACTGGGTGTTTTGTTAATATGATTTATTGGGTTAGGATTTTCTGTCTTCACTGTGAGTTGCATTGTGTTGGGGGGGGTGCACTAAGAGAGCTCAACCAATCTCATTGTACATATGTTGTGCACTGACAATAAAGATTTGAATTGAATTATTTCATCCCACTGTTACCAAGGAAATGGAATGTTTTCAGTGGTATCCATAAAATATTTTAATAATAGAAGTATTTCTTGGAAGACATAAACCACAGTGTACAGGTACAAACAGATCATAAGAATTTGGAGCACCTAAAAAAAGTGCCCAGTCTGACCCACTCCAGAACACTTGGGCTCAATTTTCCTTCCATTTATTCTTTTTTCATTCTCCTATATTTTTAGCTCATAGAACAAACACCACATGACTTTCATACAAAGCTGAATATAATATTCCCCCGTCTTCTTCACACATTACAATCTTGAAGTTAAACAATTTTATCCCCAAAGGTATACTACTTACTACAGAACAACTCTGGAGTCAGAACAACTCCAGACAAGCCAGGGGTGTGAGGCAAGCAGTTGATTTGGTAGTTTGGATTCACCTACAACGTCTTGACCTATATGTCAGATGTCAATGGTTTAATTCTAAATTGATTCTTTTCTTCACCGGAAGCGTCGCGGCGAGACAGTTGGGGAATAGCGGGCTCTGATGAGTCCCGTGAAATTCCGGGCTGACAAACCGCTGCAGAGGGATCTTTGGACCAGATCTGTCCTGTAGGGACAGAGAAGAAAGAGAGACACCTCGGAAGATCAAGAGGAACAGGCAAGTTCCTCGGAGGTCAGAGGAAATTCTCTCTGACTCTGCAGCAGGGGATGGTGGCCATTGCGATCGCCAGCAAGCTGGGGCAACTGGATTAAGAGATGTGCAGGAGCAGAGAACTGAGCGGAATATTGCTGCTGGGTGAGTGATATCTAACTCATAAGCAGAAAAGAAAAAAGAAAAAAAGGATTTTTAAAATCACTGTAAATGTCCTGGTGTCAGAATAGCGGCTAATAGGCGTGAGAAAGGATGGAAGAAGAAGATTAAGGTGGAAGCTATAAAGTAACAGAACCCGTTTGTTTGTTTTGGATTTAAAATACTTGGAGAATTTTAAGAAAAAAAAATTAGAAAAACCAAGAACCCGAAAAGATTCTTTTTCAATTTGGAAAATTTAAAGGGAGTTAAAAAAATAACAACAACGAAGAAAAGTCTGTAATAGAAGGACTGGTTAATAACTCTAAATTGAAACTCAATTGGAATGTAATGTGGAATTTGGACTATATAAAGCTGGACTGAATTTCAAATTGATTTGCCAAATAAAAACAGACTGCAACTAAAATGGATGCCTTTTAAGTTCGTCAATTGTAATTGTGGATTGTAGAGAGCCATCTTCAGGAGGAAAAAGAAATCATTATAACACTGAACTTCTGTTTTGGAAAAAGAAAAAAAACCTTGGACTTTGAAAGATAACAGCATGTGAGAAATTTTAAGGAGGTTTTGTTTGTTCACAAGCGTTTTGGCTTGGAGGAAAAAAAAAGAAGAGGACTGTAATGTAACAATATCAATTTAGAAAGAACAAAATGGCGCAGGAACTGAAGGAAATGATGATATTGATGTACCTATCATTGAAAATGGAAATAAGGGAAATGACCACAATGCTGCATGGAAAATTGAAACTTGATGACCAAAAAATTGACTTAGGATACATTCAAACTGACAAAGAAACAACTAATGAGAAACAAGGAAAAGAGACTGATAATAAAGAAGAAGACAAAGACAAGGAGATTGATTATAGAAAATTAAATGATTACATGGGTAGCAATAATAAAAAGGAGAACTTTAAAAATTACATTGGGTTTATCAATGGAAAACACAGAAAAAGGTGAAAAAACAAATAAAGAAAAGAGGATGGAATAGAAAGAATATAAAAAACTTAAATGATTACACTGGGATTATCAGCGAGAAAATAAGAAAAAGGGAAAAGGGATGGAAAATAATGGGAAAGATACAGCAAAATAGAAGAGTTTATGATCTTAAAAAAACAAAATGATTACACTGGGGTTAACAATGGGAAGATGAAAAAAAGGGAAAAGAGAGATCAGGATTTTAAAATACAAAAAAGAAAAAGGGGAAAGAAAAAGAAAGTAAAATATAAAGATAGAAAGGGAGAAAGAAATGGAAGGAGAAAATGAGGTAAAGAAAATGAATACTAGGGAAAAGATGAAATTGTATTTTCAATGAAGTGATTTTAAAGCTATATGGATATATGAATAATTGGAACATTTTTAATTAATGAAGGGAACTGTAATAAATGAAATAGCCTTAATTATATATTTGGTATTTAACTAAAGAAAACCAGAAAGCTGAAATAATATTGGATTATGAATTAATTAGATATATTTAACTGGTCTCTCATAAAAATGTTATAAAAGTATTGAAGTGTACTATTTGGAATAATTGACAAAGAAAAAATTATTTCAGATTGGAACAAAAGAATTTAAGAAAATAACTGAGAATTGTATTATGTTATAAATTTAGGGACATTGGAGTAAGATTGATATTGCATTGATTTTTTATGGAATATGGCTAATTAATTAGTGAAATTATGATAATTGGATTAAATGCTAAATAATGAATTATTTAAGTCAATATGTAGAAATGAACTGTATTTTTAATGAAGTGAGTTTAAAATATATGGATGTATGATGAATGTAATAATAGGAATATTTTTAACTAAATTACAAATTACTTAGATATATTTAACTAGTTTTTGATAAAAATGTTGAAGTGTACTATTTGGGACAATTGATAAAGAAAAAACTATGAGATTGGAACAAGAGAATTTAAGAAAATAATTGGGTATTATGTTATATGAATCTAAATGTAGAGGTATTGGAGTAAGATTGACACTTCATTGATTTTTTATTGAATATGCTTAATTGAAATGTATTATTTGGAATAGTTGATAAAAGAAATATTGGAGATGAATAAGAGAATTTGAGGTAATAATTGAGGATTGTATTATGTTATGTGAATTCAAATTTAGGAGTTCAAATTTTAAGGAGAGAAGAGAAAAAATGAACTATATTAGGATAAGGTTAAGATGAAGGGTAATATCGGTTTCTTAAAATTAGAGAAAATAAATGATATGAGAAAAATTATGTATAAAATTGTGTTAAAGATGAACACAAATTTGTATAAATTTAAAACCGGGCCAATATTCTGTTCAGAAAAGATGCATTGTATGTTTGTTTGTGTGTTTAAAAAATAAAAAAACTTTACCATAAAAAAAGAAAAGAAAAAAAATCTGTTCTGCCTCCCAGCAATTTGCCTCATTGCAGCAAACAGCCTGCTTTAGTTTCATTTTCATTTTCAGCACAAGAAAAAAAAAATCTGCCTCCCAGCAATTTTCCTCCTTGCAGCAAGCAGCAGAGGCCTGCGCAGCAATAGGCAATGGCAATTCCTGCAGCCTGAAACAGCTGACGGTCCAGAGGCCGATCCAACCGACAATCAACTGCTTGTGCTAATCAGGCTGTGTTGAAGCTGAAATGGGCTGTTGGCTGCTTGCTGCAAGGAGGTAAATTGCTGGGAGGCAGAGGCCAAAAGGTGGGGCCAGTAGTTGGCTGGGGATACAGTGTATAAGACACACCCAAATTTTCACCCTCTTTTTGGGGGGGGAAATGCATCTTATACTCCGAAAAATATGGTGTGTGTGTGTGTGTATATGTATATATGTATATATATGTGTGTGTATATATATATATATATATATATATATATATATATATATATATATATATATATATATACACACACACACACACACATTTAGAAACATAAAGTTGAATTAGCATACAATTAAACTTGAAGAGAAATATATTTCAGTGTTCACTTTGCTTGAAGTAGCAATGAAGGACATAATATAAGCAATACAATAGGCTTCTAAGAATAATGCATGGAATTTTTGAAACTAATTCTGTAGGAACCAATTTTCTTGAATTTAAATATCTGTATTATATTAAACAAGCAGTCAAAACGCACTGCTTACAAACATGAGGTTTTTAAAAGTTTCTAGCTGAGGGACTGCCTTGTCAATAGCAAAAAAAATAAAATAAATGATTAAAGTGCTTCCTTCCACTCATGGAGCTGTCAAAAACATAACTATATATTGGTCCAAATAAATGCAGCATAAAATTGCTTATGAACTGTTGATTCCTTTGTCCTATCCTACGTACTTCTAAAATCACACCCTTATCTTTCTTGGAAATTTCCTCAATTATAAAATAATGTTGCCACTAGTAGACATAATACTAATTCTTTCCATTAAAAGGTTCTGCTCACTTTCCCTTTTTAAAACATACATAAAATATACATATTATACTTTACGATCCCAACTAAATTTTAACTAAATCCCAATTAAATTTTTGCCTATCACAGTGGTCCTTCAGTGCTAATGTCCTCTGTTGTTCTCCAAAGGTTTCCCATCTGCTGAAAGCTATTGTCCACTCAATCCAACTTTTCTATTTTCCTAATTAGTGGGCATTCTTCTGTGCATTTTAAACAATATTTTTTTCAAATTATTCACACAAACTCAATTACTATATGCCATCCTACAAGCAATCTTCTAATACCTATTCTAAAGCAGCAATCTTTAAACACAATACTTCCTTGTTGAACAATTTAATAGCTTGAGATAGAAGTTATATAATAACCAAAATGTTTAAAATTGGATTGATCCATTTTTGAGAGGTGATTACTCCACATGCCAGTGTCATCATGTCTTTAAAATTTACTGATTGATTTATTTTTAATCAATGTATATGATGACTCTTTCAGCATATAACTAAGAGCAGGATACATGTGTTCTGAACCTTTGAAAAATTTAACATTTATTAACAAAAGTTCACCAACTGAAATAACTGGATAGGTCACTTAAATACTATTCATGTTTCAGATACAAATATATTATGAAAGTGACAAATGTGAACAATCTCACTGGAATTTAATGCTTATGAATTGAGAATATGTGAAAAAGTAAAAGAGGACGCACATGAACACAAAAAAATCTCTTCTGGATGTACTAATATCTCAACTTATATTATCAAAACTTATCTATTTTTTGTAGTTTACTGTTTTGTCCCATAAAGGTGCAGGGACCAAGAGAGAGGCAATTGTTATATATTGAATTAAGTAAATAATAAGGCAATACTTGCACTAGAGGCCAGAGAATTATGCTAGTCATTTGATGGATCAAAAGTCAAAAAGTACTGTACTGGATAAGGGGTCAGGCTATGAATCACTATATCTAGGCAGCTTGATATATCCAAAAACTAGATCACATTAATATTTTTGAATATGGGAATTCAATGTAGAATGAAATGAATATTGACTCTAATAACCATTTCAGTCTTTCATATTGGCCTACATACAGTAGTTCACAGCAACCTACCTCTGTCAGGTTGAGCTGGAACTCAACATGGTTTTGACTTTCAAGGAGGATACTTGTCTCAGATGCCTGACCCAATGATTAGCCCTCTGTTCCTTCACTCAGTAGAGAGGCACTCATTAGGCTTGGAACTGTTTGTCTAAGAAAGTTGCAAGGCTTGATTCTACTTTTTATCCCTAACTGAACTGTGCGCTGAAACAGGCATCTATTGTCATCTCATGATATCACCACATCCTCTTCTGAGAAAGAACCCAGGGCTAACATAATAGCTATGAATAGCATATTACCAACAATCTAAAATAATATTTTCTTTGTTCTAGATAAGTGGTCAACATTATGACAGTGTTCTCTTTGTGTCAGAATAACATAGATAATATTTTAGATAATGACTCTAATGTTTTTTAACTTCATTCTTACAACAACTGAAAGTTACAACCATAAGCATCTTCTATAAACAGTTTTTTTTCTGTTTAAGTTATTCAATTATTTTGATACTATATTTTTATTTTACAGAGTGAAACAAGCAGAAGGGAAATCTCCAGGGGGAGAGCTAAAGTATTTTAGTGTTCATTTATTTGTACAAATAGCACTTGTCCAGAACTTAAATTGGATTGTTCATGAGGTGATGAGTCTGTATTATATACAATAAACAATAAAACAATTAACAAGAATTTGCAAATGATATATTATTTTCCAAAATTTATTATCTAAGCCTGTAGCTGCTAAAAAAATCTTATTAAGTGCCTAATTTGTATCACTGAAAATACAGAAAACTTAAATCTACTACATTTTGTAATAAATCACTCTTGTCAGCAATTTTATGAAAAAAATCAGATTCTACAAATCTGCTACTATTGGACAAAATAGCTACATGTGTGCTAAAAAAGCTCTTCATCTACTATCTTTCCAATACCTAGAATGTAATAATTTTTAAATTTGTTTAGTTAATGGAAGCTTCAATAAAAAATTGTGTGAATGTTGTTTTAGCAGAAAGATAAGTGAAATGAATAGATTAATTTATCTTGTCGGAGGTTTTATCATGAACTTAGCATCTTGATTTAACAAAGCAACTAGACAAGTGAACTTTAGATTTAGGGATATTTATTAAGTTTTGGGATAACAATTATTCTGGATTGTTGCCATGTCAGGAATTGTACTACCTCCAAGAATATTACTCAAAAGAGACTAAAGCTTCTGTCTGTATTCCAGGATATTTGCCTGGTTTTAATCTCCTGTGGCTTCATTTAAAGAAATTAAATGTCTGTATATGTTCCAAATGAAGACAGAAAAGAATCAAATTGGAATCTGGTTGAAGCCTGATTCTGGAAAAGCCAGATTTATTTCAGAAGGTTACATAAACAAACTCCAGTCATGTTTCTAATGGCCACAAAAGTAATCCTACCTTTCTTTTAAAAGCGTATAGAATTATAAATTGGTAGTTCAAATATATTAAGATGGCATGTTATCTCTATTTAGAAATATGAGTTTAGTTCGTTCTGTTTATGTGAAAACTAAGTCTATTTTTTCCTTTCAGGAATTTATTGAATTTTTTGACTGGGGATTTCTCCAATATTACCAAATCTCTTTTGCCTTCTCAACTTCACATTATATTAATAACTTAGGATTTTATTTATCATATTTATACCTGCCATAAGTGATGAGGTTTTTAGCAATTAGAGTAATTAATGCAAAATACAATAGTGTATATTTTAAAAACATTGAAGGTTAAAATTATAATTAAAATCATAAACATAAGTACATCTTGCAGTAGTAGATGTTCTTTCACTGTAGTCTCTCGAATAACTCAGTTTTCAAAGGTTCCAGAAGGCTGAAACTTCTGGATCAACTTGATCTCTTCCAGGACCCCATTTCATAAAATTATTAGTGCCATCAAAAAGCAGAACCTATGGGTCTCCATACTACAGATTTCACAAAAGGATTACTAGCAACATTTTCTGAACATCTTCTGAAATATGTATGTTCCATGGGTCAGTTCGGATTGAAGAAGATGCATTTGCAAGGTTATAGCTGCCAAATCAAAAAACTCAGTCTATAATCAACATCTTTCAGGAAAATCAGAACTGTAACATGGAATTAATATCACTCTAGCATAGCAATAGCAATAGCACTTATAAGACTTATATAGTGCTCCATAATGGAATGTTTTACAGCATTCTGTACAGCACTCCCAGATTGTTGGGGGCACTATGCTGACATTTGTAAACCATTTGAATGGATTCACACATTGTGTCAGCACATTCCTCCCAAAAATCGGGATCCTCGTTTTACCATCATCGGAAGGATAGACGGTCAAGTCAACCTTGAGATGGTCAGAATTGAACTCCTGCAATACTACATTCTACTCACTGTGCCATTGCGGTTCCAGTAGAAATTAAGTTATTACTATTGCTATTAATTAATCTGTCAGGGTTCCAAGTAACACCCCCAATGAAAGAAGACTCCGAGGCCAGAATGTATTTCAGGTTGAAGTTGAACCACCTAAAGTATTGTGACCAATGGATTTGTTTGGGAGATAGTTTTCTGGGAGTTTTCAGGGCTTAGAGGTTTTTGTGATCAGTCCAGACCTCGAAAGGCACTTTGCCCCCTTCAAGGAAATGTCTCCAGGAGAGGAGGACCCAGTGTACTGTGTAGGCTTCCTTCTCCCAGACTGCCCATCTCCTCTCCATATCAGTGAGCTTCTTGGATACATAGGCACAGGGCAGGAGTCGTCCTTGTGGGTCCTTCTGTAGAAGCATGGCTGCCACTGCTACGTCACTAGTGTCGGCTTGGACGATGATTTGTCTCTTGGGGTCTGGGTGCTGGAGGATCATCTCCTCAGCAAACAGCCGTTTTAATTTTTCAAAGGCCTTTTGGCAATCCATCGACCAGGCGAGCGGCTGACTTGGTCATGGTTTCGTGGGAGGAGGCCCTGTTTTCAACAGTTCTGTTAAGGGCAAGGTGACTGCTGCGAATGCTTGGATGAATTGCCTGTAAAAGTTTGCAAAATCCAGGAAGCTTTGGAGCTGTTTGTGGGTGTGTGGTGGTTGCCAGCCTAGCACCGCTTTCACTTTCCTTGGGTCCATTTCCACCCCTCTGCTCGATATTCAGTAGCCTAGGTAATCTAGGGAGGTTTTATGGAATTCACATTTTGACAGCTGTGTGTAGAGCTTCGTGACCATGAGTTTTTTCAGCACTTGCTGCACTAGCTTTACATGCTCGAGAGCTTCGCTGAATATAAGAATGTCATCTAGGTAAACTAGGACTCCCTTGTATGGGTGCTCGTATAGCACCTCATTTATCAGCTGCACAAAAACTACGAGAGGCCCTTGCAGGCCAAATGGCATGATTTAAAATTGGAAGCTGCCAAGCGGAGAGTTAAAGGTGGTTTTCTATTTGTCTCGTTCTTTGATCCGTATGCGGTAAGAGGCTTCTCTCAAGTTCAGCTTGGTGAACACTTTGCCTTTGGCTAAGCGACTTAGCATCTTTCATGACAGGAACAGGTAGGAGTTCTCCACACACATTAAACCCACAAAAATCCATACAAATACATACACCTTTTTTTTTCTTTAAATAGCACTGGAGCTGCCACTCGGGATTTTTCAGGCTGGATAAAACCCCTCGCTAAATTGGCACTGATATACTTCCTTAATTCCTCCATCTCTTTCAGTGTCATGGAGTTTAGGCAGCTTGGTTTAAGTAGCTTGGCTCCCGGTACGAATTTGATCACGCAGTCTCTTGGGCGGTGAGGGAGGAGGAAGTTGCAATCTTCCTCAGTGAAGACTCCTGACAGGTCTCAGTACTCCCTTGGCATCTGTGGGCTGTCAGGTGGCCTGTCTGTGGTGGGGGCTGTGGTTTTGGGCTTGCTAAATCTGCTGGGGTTTATGGCCTTTTGGCAACGGTCTGGCTTGAGCGGTCAGATGCCTATCCTTAGTTTTCGATAGCTGTCTTCCCACAGCTTGGTCCCCATTTGTCTAATCACGCAAGGCCCAATATGATTGATTCAGTCATTTTTGGAGCTATGACGTATTGGATGAATTCTCGTTGGTGCCCCATCTCCAGCCTAACAAGCTCTGTGATCAGCGTGGCAGGGGCTCCACCTATTAGTGTCCCATTGACCTGCTCAATGCGGATGGGACGCACCAGGAGCCTCGTGCCTATCCCTAGCTGTTGGACTATGGACAGGCTGATCAGGCATCTGGTGCAGCCCATGTCTATTATGGCTTCTACCTCTCCCTGGCCCCCGTTTCCAGCACTACAATCCAGGATTTGATAATGAAGGGGTGGATGGCTTCATTTACCATAGGGTCGACTTTGCCGCTGCTCCCCTCAGCGAAGCCTGGAGGGGTTTCTCTGGATGAGTTTCCTCATCCCCAGTTGGAAGGAGAGAAACTTCGACAGCCTGCTTGGTGATTTTCCCTTTATCCAGTGGCTTCTGTGGGATTCTCCTTGCCCCGGGGCCGGAAGGGTTCTGGACTTGAGGGATTGGGGCAGGGGCCAGGTATTTGGATGCTCTGTGCCTGTGCTGTCCACATTGGTAGCACTTGACAGTGTGGGTTGTGGCACATCGGGTGGCTTAGCCAAAGTTTGGCAGCCCAGGGGTCTTCTTGCTGGTTTTTCTGCAATCAGTTTCCTATTGGAAACTGCTGTGCCACTGCTGTGTTGTACCAGGCTTGTATATGCTCCAGAACTCCCCTGATGCTGCAAGCTTGTCTGAGGTCTGGGACAAAGGCCTTTTTGAAATGGTAAATGAGGAGGCACTCAGGCCAGTCCCTCAGCTTTCTGGCCAGTCTTTGGAACTCCCACATCAATTCCTTGGGAGGTTGGGCCAACCGACCCCTGAGCAGTTGGATGAACTCGTTCGCATCATCTAGCTCTGGGGCTCCATCATCATGTAGCTCAGCTATCCACTCCGCCACCTCTCCTTCATTCATGTCATTGGCAATTGCCAAAATCAGGTCGCGATCGGTCTGATATTGGTCCCCATAGCGATCAATGTAGAACCACACCCAATTGAGGAAGTAGGCCAGCCTCCCTGGAGTCCCGTCAAATGTTGGTCTAAATTGCAGATGAGGAGAGGCTGATGGGGCCGGCTGTGGCGCTGGTGCGGGCTGCTGAGCTTGTACCGGAAGCTGTACCAGTGGTGGAGCTGGAACAGGTGATGGGATCAGTGCTAGTTGCAGAGCTGGCACTGGCTGCAGGACCAGAGCTGGTATCCATTAGTATTGCACCCACCCCCTAGAAAGCCCAGCCAGAGGGAATCTGATTGGCTGGAGGCAACATGACTGGCTGCTGAGGTGTGGGGCTGGATCTCAACAGTCCCAACGGTGGTCCTAGTAGTGCCAGGTTGGATTGGCTCAGCGGATCTTGCTGCGGCGTTGCTCCAAATCCAGCAGGGGTTGCCACTCCAGTAGACCGGGCCCGACGTGTGAGGCTATGGTGCGATCCACTTTGTGCTGAGTGAAAGGAGGTCAATGTTCCACTCGGTGCCTCTGTGGTCCCCTGGCCCGGAATGGTGGGCTGAGTCAAGTATAGTAGAAGGCAAAGAAAACAATGGAAATACACTTGATGCTAACTGCTATACTATATTTTAGATTCTAACCCCAGATTATTATCTATTTGTTTCTTTGGGATTGACCCTTTTCATATTTATGCATTTTTATCAATTCTATTTGAATTGTCTTCTGATAGTTAGAGATCACAATTCCACAGGACTCTGGTCTAAGAGAAGACCAGAACCTCCATTTATTTGTCATTGGTTCCAAGCTATTTTAATCTGCACAGAATCAACTGTTTCCTAAAGTCACTTGATTATGTTCCCAACATAACACTTAACTGCAGAACAGCTCCTATATCCATGATCGTGAACCTATGGCACGCGTGCCAGAGGTGGCACACAGCGCCCTCTCTGATGGCACATGAGCTGTTGCCTCAGTTCAGCTCCACAGTGCTTGTGCGAGCATGTCTTGCCAGCCAGCTGGTCTTCAGGTCTCTGCCGTGCATGCGCGGGGGTGGGGCGCGTGCATGGGGCTTGCACATGCATGTGTGGGGGCGGGGCACATGTGCAAGGGCCATATGCGCACTGCATTTTGGGGGTTTGGGCACACGTGCATTTGCACACATGCGCTTTGGGAACTCGGTCCAGAAAAGGTTAGCCATCACTGTCCTATACTATAAATCTATAATGACTTCCCTAAGACAATACTATTGTAACTTTTAGGGAAACACCTAATTGTAAAATTTCTTGCAGCTAGCTGAGAATTAAAAAACATGTCCTATTCTATAAGGATAAAAGGTACTCCATTATTGCTCAGAATTTACAGTACTCCCAGTATTACTGGGTCATTACTTTTGTACTTTCCTGCTGAGATTTGTACATAAAATGATGCAATGACTTATAGTATTAGAGAAGAAAAACATACCTCTGTTTCTTGATTTAAAGATTATCTGTAATTTCTCGGGCAAATATTTTGTGATCATTAGAGTTAGTTTACTTTTTTGTTAATTATAATTACCTTGGGTATGTAAGTGTAACATCAGGTAACTGACTGAAATTTTATCTGTCTTTTCTTTTTTTAAAACAGGTTTAAGTTCGGTACAATTGTAACATCATCCCTAAATCAGTTTTTATGTTTGTGAACTTTCAATAAACCCATATAAAAATGTTTACACAGCACTACAACATATTTATTATATTCGTTACAAAATCCTATGTAGTTTGACTTCATTCAGGAATTTATCAATTTTGTGCATCTTTAATTGGCTTGATAAAAGATATTACCTCAATATAGATTTACAGATAGTCCTCGATTTACAACCACAATTCAGCCCAACATTTATGCTGCTAAGTGAGACATTTGTTAATGTCTCACTTTACAAATCTTAACAAATCTTGCCAAATCTTAACAAATCTTGCCACGTTTGTTAAGTGAAACATTGCCGTTAAGTTGGTAACACAGTTGTTAAGTGAATCCAGATTCCCCATTGATTTTGCTCATCAGAAGGTCGCAAAAGGTGATCACATGACTCTGGAAAACTGCAACTGTCATAAATATGAGTCAGTTGCCAAGCATCTGAATTTTGATCATATGACCACAGGAATGCTGCAAAAAATTATCATAAGTCAATTTTTTCAGTGCTGTTATAACTTTGAACAGTCACTAAATGGACAGTTGTATGTTGAGGACTGCCTATATTTATTTTCCCAATTGTCTCTTCCTGCTTAAGCTCAGATCTATTGGATCAGATATCATTTAATTTACACTTATCATTTTTATTTATTTTATTTAACAAATTTATTTAGCAGCCCATCTCTTAACTCTGGGTGGCTTACATTTAATTAAAACAAATATAATAATAAGAAAAAGAAAACAACATAAAATCATATAATAAAAACCATCATTCAAAAACAGAAAACTCACAGTCCACAATTCAATTCATCAAAACAATCACTACTGTTCCTGAAGCAATGGCTCACTTGCTTTTACATCACACCTTTATACACTTATAATGAGGCACATTTAATCATACTCATTCCACAATACTTGGGTTTTATTTTATCTATTTCTTGAAATCCATTCACAATCATTCAGTTTTACATTTCATATGTCACACATGATTTTTAAAAAATAACAGAAAAAGGAACAAAAAGACCAAAAACCCAAAATATATACATTATCTAAATAACAACAGCAGCAACAACAAAAATTGCTTAAAAATAAGTGATCAATACAACTTTCCAAACAAAGTATAAGACTTTATATTTGTCAAAATAAACTTTCTACTTTCCCCCAACATACTAATTTCATTATTGGTGTAATGCCAAAATAACAAAACAATTCCAATCTTTTCTCTCATGTGAATTTTTAAAAAAGTTTTAAATTTTTAAAATATTTTTAAAGGATGTTTTTATACATTTATTAGTTCATAACAAGCATATCAAGAGCAGATATAATACCCACAAATTTCACATTTTATGTAACTTAGATAATTAATTTTATAGTTATTTTCAAAATGTAATCTTGGAAAAATGTAAGAAAAATCTGAAAAAACTCAATTTGAAATGTCTACAATGATATCAATTTGTTTAATTGAATTCAATTCTGTTTTATTCTGCACAGATATTATTCCTATTAACATATTAAATTAATGTATGAATATATTATACAAAAGTAATATAGGAGTAAATAATATATAGTAACTTCTTGACATTTACTTAGTATTCATTTGCTGGACTGCCAGAGTGCTGCTAAGAATTAAAATCAAGAAACTTCTAGAATTCAGAAACAATTTCTTTTCCATTCCCCTAGTAGGATAGAAATGCAGATATTATTCAAAACTACATTATTGTTATGAAGAAAACAGATTTTGGTCAATCAGTCAATTTTGGCTTGCTTTATATAATTAGCTTATGCTTTTGACAATTATGGGTTGGGGTTATATACTATGCCAGATGTCAAAAAATAATTCCTAAAGGTTATGTATTGCTTTCTTTTTTATTCCTTATGAAGCTTTTCTTTTAATTTGCACCTCACACATTTTAGGTTTCATATTAAATATGATCTGGTGTAGCTCAGTGATTAATGCACTGAAGTATGAAATGGAATGAAATGTAACCCACCCTACAGTTGCAAAATGATTGCAATACCCCTGTGATATATTTTGAGCATTTGATCGAAATTCTGTATAATTATTTACAATAAAAAGCAGGGCGGTAGGGTCAATAGTTCTCTGTTCCAAGCACTGGCTACAAAACAAGTGCAAGAAGCCACGTCAGGGAGTGATATTGATATCAGAGGCCCAATCAGTCCTTCATTTTCAGATTGTGAATAATTTATATATTGCAGAGGAGAAAACAAAGAAAATATTGGCCTTGACATATTATTATTTGATTGCCTTGGGTTTTTAAGAATAACTCCCAATTTTGAAACAACAGACAGCATGACATCTAAGACCGGGGTGGAGTACATTTTAAAAGGATTTTTTAAAAAAATATAAAATGTAGAAATCGTCACTTCAGAAATGGTCTGCTTATAGTCATTTTTACATCAGTAATGTGCCTTTTTTCTGCACTTATGAATAGCTCTCCAAATTTAGTAATGTTATAAGGCATCAGAATGTAAGAACTCAAATCGAGTGCCAGATCTATTAAAAATAGTAATAGACTTTAATAGACAACAACTTTCCTTTCTTTCAGTAGTATAAATGCTCTCCAAAAGGAAGGAAAGACTCCTAAACATTATTACAAAGGAATGGGAAGAGACAAGAAAGAAATGTCTAAAGAATAAAAGATTTCTTTTTAGATAAGAGAAGGCATTGATTAAAATAGTTATGTTCAATTTTATATATAAAATACTGAAATAAGAATTTGGGTTTTTTTTAAATTCTAAAAAAATAGAGCTTGAAAAATTGCCAATGCAGAGATACTATTAGTCTTTCTATAGAGGTAATCCTTGTTTAATGATTGGCTCTTTAATGACTGCAATTATGACATTGATGAAAAAGTATATTTAAGATCAATCATCACATTTACGACCTTCACAAGTCTGTAAAAAAAAGGAAGGCTGAAATAAGATCATAAGCACATTTGGAAGAATTTGAGGAAATGACAGGTTTGAAAATAAACTGGTCAAAATCTGAACTATTAATGAATAATAATGGTAAGGAGTGGGAGAATATGCAAGAACAACTTGGGATAAGGATTAAAAATACATTGAAATATTTGGGCATAACACTTTCACTCAAAGTTAAAGAAATGAAAAAACTAAATTATGACGTGGTGATGAATGAAATTGAGAAAAAGATAGATAAATATAAAATGATAAAGTTGTCTTGGTTTGGTAGAATTGCAATGTGTAAGATGATGTTGTTGCCAAAGTTTAATTTTTTATTTGAGATGTTACCGTTAAACTTGACAGAGAAAGGTATTGAAGGATATCAGAAGAAATTGGATAAATTTTGCAATGGTGGGAAAAAACCTAGATTAGTGAAGAAAATGTGGTATCAAAATCAAAAGGAAGGTGGATTAGGAATCCCTAAACTACTCAACTATTATTGGGCTTATGCTATTCGGACTGTGGTGTGGTAAAAATATTTAAAGGTGAAGATAGCCATTGGAGAGATTTAGAATTAAAAGACATCAAGAGATTTGGCTCAACATAGTTTTTAGATAAAGCAAAATCAAAATGTGTAATTAATAGCTATTGGTTAAAGGGACTGAGTAAAATTTGGAATAAATTTGTTAAAATTTTAATTCCAGATATAATTTTCTTAGGGAAGACAATTGAAAATTGGCCGATTAAAACTAATATAAGTCGTGATAGGGTAATGGAAGATGAAAATATACAAATTATAATAGATTGGTTAAAAACTTCAGAAAATGAAAGGAGAAAAAAAGAAATCATTAAAAAATTGGATTTAGGCTGGTTTGAAAAAATACAGATAGAAAAATGGACTAAGAAAGTAAGGGACAATTGTTCGATAAATAGAAGTAAAACTGAATTTGAACATTTGAAATTATGAAAGATGAAATTAGGCTAAAGGGACTCGTTAGTAAGATATATAAGATTATAAATTTTGATGGAAAACCACAAAGGGTGATGAAGACGAATTGGGAAAAAGAACTTAATATTAAAATATCAGATTTAGATTGGAATGTGAATTGGAAGAGTAGAATTATGAAGACTTTATCTGTAAGGATTAAAGAGCATAATTATAAGGTTGTTTGGAAATGGTATTTGACTCCATTAAGATTGTCATTGATGGATAACAAAATTAGTAAACAATGTTGGAGATGTGATATGGAATTAGGGACTTATGAACATATGTGGTACAAATGTGATAAAGTTAAAAAGTTTTGGCAACAATTGGAGAAAATGATATTTCAAATGATGGGGAAAGCAATAATATTGAGACCAGAAACTATATTACTGTTGATAATTAAGGAAATAGAACCAACAAAATATGAGAAAGAATTGATTAGAATTATGATTATAATGGGTAGAATTATAATAGCCAGATATTGGAAATTAGATGTGAATTTTAGAATAGAAGAATGGTATTGTGAAATGTGGAAATTAGCTTTAAACGATAAAATGACATGCGATATTAAAATTAGAAATGGTGACTATAAAGAAGATATTTTCTGGAAAATTTGGAAACCATTCGTGGACTATGCGCTGGGAAAATTGGATGCTTCGGTACCTGTACCCCGAGAACGTGGATTTTGGCGATCATGAGGATATATCCGAAGAACCAAATCTTCCTTTCTTATGTATAGCACAGGGTGAAGTATTGTATATGTTGTTTGTAATGTTATTTTAATAATAAAAATTATTTAATAATAAAAAAAAAAGCACAGTGATTGAGTTGCTGCTCCCAATTGTGGTAACTAAGTGAGAGCTACCTGTATTCCCTAAATTTAAAAATAAAAGGAGGAAGAAGGAAGTACTAGGCCAGTGATGGCTAACCTTTTTGCCATCGCGTGCCGGGAGAGGGGGGGGCGGGGGAGGGTCGCACGCGCACGTGCCCACGCACATGCATGCGCAACCCCTCCCCCCTCTCTCCCCCCGCTCCTGGCACATGATGGCCTGGTAGGCCCATTTTTCTTTCTTACCTGGTTCCAGATCCTCTCTGTGTATCTGGGAAGGGCGAAAACAGCCTTTCCCACTCCCTTGGAGGCCCTACGGAGGCTGAAAGGGCCCATTTCCCGACTCCCGGTGGGACAGGAAGTGACATTTTTTGCTGTCCCCAGCCTCCAGAACCTCTCTAGGAGTCTCTAGGAGCCTCTCTGGAGGCTGGAGACAGGAAAAAATGTCACTTCCTGTCCCACCGGGAGTCGGGAAATGGGCCCTTTCAGCCTCCGTAGGGCCTCCAAGGGAGTGGGAAAGGCTGTTTTCGCCCTTCCCAGATACACAGAGAGGATCTGGAGCCAGGTAAGAAAGAAAAACGGGCCTCCCCCCCCCAGGCCCTCCAGAGGCAGGAAACAGCCTGTTTCCCTACTTCTGGTGGGCCCAGAAGGCCCGAAAATCAGCTGGGTGGGGTGCACATGCACCCCAGAGCTGAGCTGGCGTGCCCACTAATATGGCTCCATGGTTCACCACCATGGTACTAGGCCTATTAAGTACTAGGACCAAAGAAACAATGCACTTTCAATGTGCATGGAGTGGGACCCATGCAGAGTTGCAAAGTTATTTGAAGAGAATAAGAGAATAAGATTTGCTTTGTAGTTGAGAGATGCTATACAAAATATATAAATACAAGAATAAGATAC
This sequence comes from Pituophis catenifer annectens, assembly GCF_029215685.1. Taxonomy (NCBI): domain Eukaryota; kingdom Metazoa; phylum Chordata; class Lepidosauria; order Squamata; family Colubridae; genus Pituophis; species Pituophis catenifer. The sequence continues at coordinate 34,707,201 of NW_027256888.1, forward strand.
ATAGCCTTTGTGTCTTTTCCTGCAATCTTAAGGAAAGAGATAGAAAGTACCATTTCACATATAGATTCAAATACCCATGAAATCATTAACTCAGCTGCCATTGATTTAAGATAGATGAGAATAGATATATGCACTCTCTGTGCAGTTTCATAAAAATTAATAATTATATTTAGTCAAAATCAATGAGCACCAATAACAAGTGTTATCTTTGTTTCTTTACTTATCTTCTCTGTGACAAATCTGAGTCCCATAGAAAAAATAGACATTTCATCTCATACCTGGAAACAGCTAATTGACTCTCTAAAACTGGATTTCAGTTATACCCAATCTATCTATCTATATATAAACGAAAACCACTCATGCCGCGATCACGAAATCTCCAGAACCGTAAAGTTTACAAACTTGAAATTTGGCACGTATGTTCCTCTTGGCTTCTAGATGCTTGCTAAGAAAGGATTTTTCAAAAATGACCAACTGATCATTAGTATTTCTTATATTATTATTATTAACATGCTCTGATGTTAATTATTTAGACGTTCTACTCCCCCTCCCAACTTGAAAATAACTCTGGAGAGAACAGGATAGGACAGGAGACACGTCTGTGAAGCAAGCCTAAGGGAAAGAAAGGATAGGAGAGGCTTCTGTGGGGCAAGCCTGAGGGAGAGAAGGGGATAGGATAGGGGACGTTTCTGTGGGACAAGTCTCAGGGAGAGAAGGGGATAGGATATGTTTCTGAGGGGCAAGCCTGAGGGAGAGAAGGGGACAGGATAGGGGAGGCTTCTATGGGGCAATGCCAAGGGAGAAAAGGGGAGAGGTGAGGCCAATTGTAATTACTCATTAATTTTCAAGCTGTAAGTGTTGATTTATCAAGCCTGATCACATAGTTTTGTAGCGGAGCACGGGTATTCAGATAGTTTTATATGTATAAGGGCTGAAAGGAAACCAAAGAAGTAGCATAGATGCCTCTAGGGTTCATGTTTATGTACTCTAAAAATATGAAAGACTTTTCATTTTTTAAAATTAATGCACATAAATATGTTTAGTCTTTAGTAATTTACTGTACCATTTAATTATATGAAACCTAGCCTTTGAGTTACAAATGTAATGGAGCCTGCCCATTTCATTCGTAACCCAAGGATTTGTAGGACTAAATTATGTAACTTGAATGTGATCACTCCCTCCTTTCACCCATGCATTCACTAATCAAATGTGTGGCTTGTTAAGTGCACATGAGATATCTCAGGTTGGGGAAGGCCATATGGGGGCCTAGAGACAGAACATGTTGTGACCTAGGCTTCTTGAGTCATTAAAACACACGAGTAGTCCCAAAAAAACACTTTTACTGCAACAGCTGTGAATTATGTTCATTCACAGCTGAGTCCCAATTAGTTGCAAAAAGTCCTTCGGGATAATCACCAACCTTTATATACCTTGACACGCTGCCAAAGACCTACTTGTCAAAGCCACATGGAGTCCAGAATCAAACAGAGATGTCGATTGAGAACAGAATTAAAAACGTTGCTTTCCTGCAAAGGGCCCACGTGACTTTGCTCCTCTTTTAAGCCTTATGGGAGGCGCCAATCATCTTCAGGCCTTACTCCTGAGTCGTCCCTTTTGTTTTAACTGTTCTTGCCTAGTGTGCATGCGTGCACTAGGAACAGGCTCCTCCTGTTCCTCTGCCTCTCTGATGTTCGAATCTGGAAGCTCCGGAGTCTGCGCATAACTACCAGATGGCCCTGAGCCCATCTCTGCCTCCGATGCAGAGCCCTTATCCGAGCCTTCCCCAGACACTAGGACTGGCCCATGTTCCTCCTCAGCCTCCTCACTCTCCGACTTCGCTGTCAGCTCCGCAAGCTGCTGACAGACCACAACAGAACAGGCCACCTGCTTCAGACAACCCAAGGCCTCCCCTGACCCACTGAGATACCTCATTCTCCCTCCCCTGGGGTCACAATTGCTCCCCCCCATCCTGCCGCTCTGGGTCAGTTACCTTGTGAAGATCTATCCCTCTCTAGCCTCTCTCTTTCTTTGCCTGCTCCTGGCAAATGGCGCGAGCAGAGGGAGAGCAGGATGAGCGCACCGTGCTTGGCTTCTCTGACTCACCACTTCTGGAGCAATGGTCAGCCTCGGTGAGTCTCCTCCAAAGGCTTCCCATTTCCAGTTGCCATGCAAACACTTTTCATGCATAGACTGGAAGCTTCTGGATGTCCTAAACTTGCACACTCTGCAAAAGTGGATGGGTGCTTGAAGTCGCAAGAGATCATGATCCCCAGAAGCTTTCAGCCTCTGGCTGAAAAGTGTTTATGCGCCTATGGGATGCTGCTTCAAAGAACCGCATAGGGCTTGAGGAGGCCTTTGCCAAAGACTGAGAGCCACTAGAGCAGTGATGGCTAACCTTTTTGCCGTTGTGTGCCAAAAGTCAGGGGAGGGGGGGCTCACATGTGCGTGCGCCCACACCCATAATTCAATGCACCCCGTCCCCCAGTTAATTTTTATTCCCAGTTAATAGGTTAATCATTCATATTTGGACAACTTTTCTGTTGTACTTAGGAAGGAGAAAAATAATCATTACCTTAATAATAACAGTTTAAATAGCTTTATTCAACTGAAACAATAGCATTACAGCATATGTTATTTGCTTAAACAAACATCCATGTTTGTTAACTAATTTGGCTAAACAAAATATATATATTTTAAGAAACTTAGACTGTCAGCATAGCCTACACATGAAAAACTTAAATACTGTCCTCTGTAGCTCACTTGTCATCTTCATCTTCTTCTTTGTTCATAATCTGGAAAAGAAAAACAAGCTTTCCTGCTTTATCGGGTCCCAAACGATTTCTCAATTTAGAATGAATGAGTCCAAAGGAAGAGAATATTCTTTCAACGCCTGCAGAAGAAGCTACTGCTGTTAAAAGTGAAATCATTACTTGAACAGTCTCTAAATCCAAGTGCTTAAGTGACTTCCACCAGTTCACTGGTGTGACTTTCTTCAAAATATCTTCAGCAAACATATATTTCTTAAATGGTTCCCCCTTAGCTTTGAAGTTTATTATAGTTGGCATTACAGATGGATGATTGCTGGATACCCATGTCATAGCTAACTCCTCTTCCTCAGCACTTAAGTTTTGACCCTGATACTGGATATTGACAATATTTGCCAAAAAATGAGCTGGAGACAGTACTTGTCCCATTCATTTTTTTAATGCTTGTAATTTAATTCTGTCCATGTGTAGTTCTGTTTTTAAGTGTTCACTCAGTTCGTTCCAAATTTCAACAGCATCAGCAATAAAACAGCTATTTTTCTGTATTTTGTTTAAAGCTTCAGAGATGGGTTTCAGGATGCTCAGCATATGTTCAACATTTCTCTTAAGGCCAATGTTGAGGATCACAAACTGTCATCAGAATAGGCCAGTTCTTGATATACTGCTCAAAACAGTCCACCACAGAGTTCCATCTAACATCTTGTAGGAGCGTTAGCTTGGTTCCACCCATCCTTTTCAGAACTGCTGCAGCAAAATGATTGTTATGGAAGTATTTAGCAATTTCAACAACATTAGTCTTTATTTCTGGAACACTTAAGTCTTTGGCTAAGAGGTGCAGCAAATAAGCACTGCAACCATATGTTATTAGCTTTGTATTCCCTTCCTGCTCTTCTAAATTTCTTCTCATCTTGGATACATTTGCAGCATTGTCTGTGACCAAACTGCGTACTAGACATTTGAATTTTTGTTCACATGTTATTATAGCTTTTACTGCCACTTCTTGTAAGTATTCTGCTGTGTGTGCATTTCCTGACGTATCAATTGTTTGTGCAAGGAAGACTTTCCCTTCTTCTATTGTTATACAAGCACATACAATAGGATCATTGTGGACATTACTCCACCCATCAATACTTAGGTTAACAATTCTACCCTCCAGAGCTGTTGCACATTGCTCCATTTCTCTGTCATACTCTTTATCCAGCAGTTTCCCTGCAACATTTGCTCTGCTGGGTGGACTGTATCCTGGTCTCAGTGACTGAACCATATTAATGAAATGTGGGTTCTCAGTCAGACGGAAAGAAGAGTTCATTGCATAAACAAACTGGGCAATTTTTTCATCAACTCTTTTTCTAATCTGCTAGTTTTTATCACAAACTTATCTATCTATGGTGGTTCTAGGAGGGAAGGGTTTTTTTTCTGTCTTTTAGATGATAGTGATATGTGGCTGTGGGTGTCTGATGATGATGATGCTAATGAAGCACTATCCTGGATGGATAACTCTGAAACTGTAGAACAGGAGGATGGTGATCTTGAAGGTGGATAGTTTCCAGAATCCATGAATTCCCCTAAACAAAAAAGTCAATGCTGTTATTTTATTGTTTATACAATTTCTGCTTATTGTACACAGAACTGCCCCAAAAGGAATATTTGCTTTTCTTCATAACTGTACCAAATGACAGTAACATGCAGTAATAATAAGAAATATAATTTTGCTCAAACATGACAGTTCAAGGCAGTCTTTTGAAATATGATTCAATAAAAATGTTTACCAACCTGAAGATCCTGCCTGTTCAAATCTGTTTCTTTGGTCATCTTCATCACAGAACTTCTCATGATGTTGCCTCATTCGGGCCACCAGGCCTTGCATTTCTTTGTTGTAGTGTTTGCAGTTTGCACGCATGCCTGCCTTACCGATAGGTAAAGGAACTTCATTAAAATATTGCCAAACTGGTCTCTTTTACGGCCTGCTGCTGTTATAGGTTTTTTCCTCCAAGGAAAGAATGTGATAAACCTCAGGTCATATACACAAAAAGATCCAAAGACTTGGCTGTCTGTGGCTGTGCAGTATTGTGCTCAGAAAGTTTCACTTTCATTTTGTACTGCTTGTCTGCTTGCCCCTTCCTCCTCACACTTAGTTTCACTTTCTTCTTGTGCAGATGTATTTCACTCCAAACAATCAGAAAAATATTGTTTCTATTCTATTCACTGAACTTCTTGAAACTTAGCACTGAAGGGGTTGATTCTGTATTCATAGAACAATAGGATTAAGGTCTTTTTCTCAACTCTGTTCATGTTATAACATTTTTGCTGTGAAGAAGAGGCATGTGATCTCTGCTGAGTCAAATTCAGTTTTGAGAACTGCAAAAGTAACCCAAGCATCTGTAATAATATCTTGTAGGCAGAGAAACTGCCCAATAATCTTACAAAAACCTCTGGAAGAGCATGACATTGTGAATGGATTAATGGAATTTATTTACCAAAAAAATTAAACATATACAGCCTTATTCTACATAATTAAAGAACTAATCCTTATTTCATGATGGAATATTTTCCTCAAAAAGCATTTTATGTAAAAAAATCTGATTTAAATCAAAAAAATCTGATTTAAATCAAAAAAATCCGATTTAAATCAAAAAAATCTTTTTTGGGGGGGGGGGGGTTTAAAAAAAATCATTGATTTTTATCCACCCTGGAGTCTAGCCCAAAGTTACCTAAGCGAGCTTCTGTGCAGCTGAACAAGCTGCACAAGGGAGTGGACGTATACCTGGATCTTCATAATTTTAGTGAAATGTCTTAACTACTCACACTTGTATTTGAGGGATGCAATTAGATGATCCACAATTCATGATAGATATGATTTGCATTGAGAATATTGATAGGCATTTGTACAATCTATGTGAAAGCTGAAATTGTAATTTATGTATTAAAAAATTATTTCACAACAATCACCTTCTAATCAATAAATCACAAAAGTCCATATCTTTCTGTTAAATTTCTAAATATTCTAAAAGGTTAAAATGTTGCACAAATTCAAGTAGACAAAACTTTTATACATCCTGAATGCCGCAAGATTTGGTTTAACTTCAGGCTTTTTAATTCTTTCACTGCTGTTTAATGTTAGGCTCCATAAGCACCATTTAGTTAAGTTAAGAATGCCCTGATGCCTACATGCACTGGATTGCTAATCTCTCTCACTCAGTGATGCCAGTGAGCGAGATCTAAAAATATTCCCCACTAAGGACAAAGAAATAAAATGAAAATCCATTTCTCCAGCCCAGTTTTAGCAGCCCAGATACCTGAGGAAGCAGAGAACAGAAACAGCAAGAAAAGCTGTGATTAAGAAGAGGTATATGATATAGTTCAATGCAGCACTGGTAGCAGGGAAAGAAGAAAAAGTAGTGACAACAGGAGAAGGAAACAGGAAAGTCAGCTTCTTCGCTATGAAGGAAGAATATAAAGAAGTATGTTGCTGTATAAGCCAATCCCATGCTTCAGACTGCAACAAACCAAATCACCACATATTATCTTTAATATTTGCTTATTCACAAAATAAATTCATTCATTCAGAAACAGATTCACTTTCTGATCTCTGCTATCTCTATGTACCACTTAATTTGCAATTGACACTAGGATTGGCTTGCTATCTTGTCAAGTAGAGAATCATAGCCATTACATATAGTCATAGCACATAGCACAGCATAGTGTACACATACATATATACATACTGTACAAAGTTAGCACCCACCCCTCACCTAGAAGAAATATTTTGTGAAATATTAAAAAGGCAGAATGTATTTCCCCTAAAAGAAAAATATAAATCTTAAGGGAGACAGAAACTCAGCCCCAGCTCCCTGCCCCCAGCAGATATCCTATCCACAAAACAAAAGACCTTCAGCTGCAGGGTGATGGGATTAGAAAATTGACCCTCCAGGACATAATAGGATTATCTAGCAGAAGACACAGAGCCCACTGCAATCTCCTAAGGACATTGCATCACCCAGCAATTTTAACCAAACTTATCTCAGACAAACATGACCCCCCCATGGCCCCATGGGAGTCTGACAACAGCCAATAGAATACATGTTCTTGCACAAAAACAGAAAGTTCAAGTGCAAAGCCTAAGAGAAGATATAAAAGCCACCCTCTCTCAACTCCATGTGTTCAGCTACCCAGAATCACACGTGCTTGGTAGTTCTGCTTCATCAATAAATGGATCCTCTTTCCAATCAGCCTCCAGCCTCCATTTTGTCTCCAGTGCCTTTCTCCCGGTTTGGAACTGAACCAGATGGATATTTCTTCCAACAACACACACACACACACACACACACACACACACACACACAATCTGTAGGCCAGGGCTACTGATTTACCCATTTTATCTAGTAAAGGATTACCCTAAGGGTACATCACTTCCATTGCTAAATTCCAAATCTGTGAACTCAGTTTGGCATTTTAAAACTCCACTACCAGATACCATTTTGCTAAGCTTTCTTGTTATCATAAGCAGAGCACAGCACTATGACGGTCAGGCTTAAACTTCATTCTTCTACCACACTATTTGCTTAACTATTTTAGAGAAAGCCAAGGTTGGTAACGATCACTGCAGTACGCTGCCTCGAGGAAACCTTAGAACAATGTAGTAAAGACTCCTAAACTTAATCTAACAACACAATTGTTCCAGCAAAAATAATTATTTCAATAATATTAATGTTATTTCTTCCTTTTACCCCTATTGGAATAAAACCAGCAACTTATTTTGGTTATGTATGTTACATTCCAGAATGATATTAAGACTAAAATATGACAGAAATCAAAGATAAAGGCAAAATATCTGAATATTTTATCTAAAAACCTGCAGGGCAATTTATTTTGAAATAAGTAAGAGTTATATTGGGACACGTAGTATTTGTACTGGTTACAACACTTTTCTGCTATCATAAATATAGTACAAAACAAAACATATTTCAGTAATAATCCTACCTAAACACCAAGACTTAAGAATTCAAAAAGAATATTTGTTATATCAGAATTTATTCACTATCATATGATGGATTTATCTAAACACAAAAGTTTAAAGATGCATATGTATGTAAATATATTCCTACTGGACACAGTTACTTTACAAAACATAGTTGGCATTTCCCAAAGCAATCAACTTACATAGGCAAGTGCAGCCAAGTTCTCTGGTAGGAAAAAAATAATAGAAAATATTTATTTTAGCAGGATACTACAGGACTAGGAAAAATATGAAACTAGTAGACCTTTTGATGATTTATGGCAGATTGGCAAGAATCTACTCTTTTGAAATTATATATTGCTGAAATAAATACATTTGTGACAACTGGAGCAGATATATATGGAAAAGAACTATGAGTCCCACTCAGGTTCAAATTCTCAAAATAAATTCCTATAATCCTTAACTTCAAATGAATGTTCTCTGCACTAGGTACCAGTGGATCCTCACATCTAAGAAAAAATAAAGTTGCATAAGTCTGTGCAAATCCTTTCAAAGAAATGCTTTACAGGAACTTCAGCATGTGCAAAGTACTTCTAAAACTAGTCACAAATTTCTATGATCTATGTAACTCTATAAGACAATATATACACTAAAGGTGCTCTGGAAGTAGATACCAATCACAGCACAAATAAAAGAAGTTGAAATAAGCAACTACAAACAAAATATATTTAAATTAAAATGGATTCTGGTTGGATCCATAATGTATTAGGCATAATATAATTGGTTCAGCTTTTACTTAATGTGTTATATAACACTCTTCTCTCCTCCCCATAATACTGTATTTGTAATTCAAAGTTTCAATCAACATAAACTGCTGGCATTTGTGAAACTTGGTCTTTGGCTTAGCATCAACTGTGAATTTGGCCAATGTGGCTTGTTCAAATGAATAAAATGCATTTCTACTCAACTTGTGATTTCGGCCTGAGATTATTCAATACTTAAATGAACACAGTATCAAACGATGACAGAAAAGAAATAAATGTGTTGCAAATATCAAACTTATTTTCTTGTTAAGAATAAACAAAAAGAATTGGATGTACAAAGTAAAGGAGAGATTGTTTCTTTTTTAATTTCAGGAAAGCATAATGGGTAGAAGGCTTTACTGGAATATTAAACAAGAGATAGTTTGAGTAGATTCAGCCAGATAATTATATTTTTGCATAATAGTAAGATTATTCATCATTTTTGCACGCACTGCTTAAATAGCACTGCACATATTGCAATGCATCAGGATTTAATGTATGAATATATAGGAGTCTATGGAGAAAGAAAGTAGCTTTCAGTTGGAATTGATAATTCCTAAACATTACATATTATTTATGTAAAAATGTATACTTTTCTTTTAATATGCATATTTCACTCAGGAAATCTTAAAATCTATGAAATCGGAAGTAAAGCTACAAGCTAAGAAGTCATTTTAGTACACAAGAAAACAATCACAGTATGATTTATTTGGAAATGTGATATTAGTTATTAATTGATCTTGGTTAGCATACAGGACATTGTTAGACTATGGATCTAAACTTTTGCTTCTATTAACTCCTTTACAAGATAGCATATGGCAGGACCTGATTAATCTCAAACATCTAAGTCAGTTTGTATTTGGATGTAAGGCCACTAGGAAAATCAAGGCTAGGAACTTGATAAGTACATCCTATATTGCCTATCTAGAAGGCAATGGCAAAATATTTTCACATAGTTGCCAAGAACAACAATATGTCCCTGAAGTTACTAGGACTCAAGTTGGACTTAAAGGAAATATTTAGTTATCTATTAAACTCTTTTCATAAGTCAGCCACTAAATTTAATGAATTTATTTCCAGATAAATTGTGTACAATTGTAGCCTATGTAAATAACAATAGGATTGCTTTTGATTTCTCTACATAACCCCACAAACACTCAATCTTTACTTAATATCTCATACCTTTATTTTCAAAATATAAAAATTGTTTATCTATGAAGATTTTCAGGCATCCAGGTCATGGTTGTTCCAAGGGTGCTTTATGAACTGAAGAAGCTACTTGTATGAAAAGTAAAACATCTTCAAGCAAAACAAAGAAAACCCAGCTGCCTTTTGAAAAAGCACCTTGAGACATAAAAGTTGTTTGCATGTTGCATTTAACTATTCAAAAAATTTACATGGATGCTTGAAGTGGAAATGTTTTATACAAATGTACACAAACAGCAAAATTTTCTTACTGAAGATGCTGGAATTTCAAATCCTAGTACTAGTCCCACTCAAATGCTCTCTCAGCAGGATGGCATATCTCCATTTCCCTTGAAAGATAACACAGGGATATCTATGAACCTTCACATTTGTTTAAACAGTTGTAAGCAACTACTAATTCATACTTGTAAATAATAAATAATTTGGGGGGGGGGAGAATCAATTAACCAACTTAAGATAAATCTTAAATTTCTGACAAGGTTTTAACAGAGTTTGAATATCACACTCTCCAATTCATTTGTTTGCAGAAAAGTGTTTACACTTGAACTGATAATGAATTCAAACAGAATCAGAAATGCAAAACATTAGGATATATCATCATCATCATCATCATCATCATTAACATTGTTAGATAATATGCCACAATATTTTCTGGACTGACTACAAGTGCTGGAAATGAGAGGCATGATTTGGCAGTGGATTCTCCTCTTTCTTCAGGGGTCAGTCCAGACAGTATTGATGGGGTGGAAAGGAATTTGACCCTATCTCCTTAATATGTGTGGCAGCAGGCTCACACATACTTCTCCCTGTTTACATGAGGCTACTGGATGAGGTTACTTGTCAGCACAGGGTCAGTGTCATTGGTTAGCTGATGTATTGATTGTATATATCAACCTGGTTGACCAAGTGATATTGTCAAAGTCTTGCCTTGGTGCATGGTACAAGAAGTGTCTGGATAGGGAAGGATAGACTCAACCTTGACAAAACCTAATAGCTCTATGGTCATGGTCATCCTCACACTCCCAGAGTTTTTCTATCCTTAACTCCGAATATAATTACACACGTCCAAACCAAACAGGTATGCATTTTGAGGACTTTCCTGGATTCACAGGCCCTGCTTAAGGAGAAATCAGTTATTGTGGCCAGGAAGGTTTTTGCACAAATCTGTCTAGTGTATGGATAGCAATGCATCAGTGTACCAAATGCACCAGTCCCTAGATTGGGGGGCCTACCCACAATCATTCACCCTTTAATCATTGTTTGTCTTGATTACTGCACTGTGCACTCTACATGAAGTTCTCTTTAAAGACCACTTGGAAGTTGCATCTTTTTTAAGTAATATAGTTGTAGTGATCAAGTATCAGTATGTTCTGATTATTCCAAAATCCCACTGGACAGTACAGAAGTGCTGAAACAACATTTGCTACCTTTCCTGAATTTTCCCTCTCCAAGAAATATATTCTACCTGGTTGGAAGTCATATTGAGTTCAATCTATATGGAAGATCATGACTTCTATATCCTGTCTGATAGAACAAGCCTTAATATTACATCAGATCAGCTCTCATAATACATAAAGCAAAGTATGAGGAGGCCTTATTGAAAAGCAAAAACACGTATGAGTTGTCCAGATTATTCCTAATCCATTGCTCTTCACAGGCCAATCCTTCCTGGTTTTCCCCAAATTGTCTAGATAAATGAAAATTATTTGGGCAAACAGATGTGGAAAAATAACTAGGTGAGTATCACTGTAATTATTTGTAAAAATGTGCTAATGTTTTATAAATGTAAAACCTGTTAAATTAAGTAAAAGGAAAATTCAGTGGAATTATATAAAACCAAGTACAGTTGATTTTAGCTAGATGTTTGTTTACTTGTTTTATAAGAACACAAAGTTACATTTAGTCAATACTTGCTTCTTGGGCCTTTGATGCATAATAATTCAAACAAGAGATAGTCCTAAGAAAGTCATCTGCTAAAACTCAATGTACCAGGATAAGCAAATACATTTTCTGCTCTACTTTAGGTTATAAACATGGTTGGCATTACCAATGATGAGGCATGATGAGAAGATTGGTCAAATATACCACAAAGACCCTAGGTTTGCCCCTTCCTGAGCTACAGGGTTTTTGTTCGTTTGCTATACTGAATCTAATATAGAATAATGTTTTCTATTATGATAAAACCTTCTTTAGTTCATACTGTATAATCTCTACATCCATATATCCACAAATATGATCAGAAGGCATCCTGCTGCAAGACAACAAAACAACTGAAAATAAGAAAGAAAAGCTCCAGCAATTGGGTTGTGACAGTCTTTATACAGTACCATTGCTGAAGCTTATAAAGCATGGATCATATCAGCACCAGAATGAAATTACTGGGAAATCCATGATTTGTGAGCTTTCTTAAGGAAACATGACCTGAAAGTACAAAAAATAAATAACACACTCCACAAAAAAATCTAGTGACGCCTACATTCAAAGCACCACACAACTCTGATATCCTACAAGAGATTCTTACTTTATTTAAAATCTTAAGAATTGATTAAATGACAGAATGTGGTATTGTGATTTATAAGCTATCCTTATGAATGTGATTTACATTCAGTGTATACTGTAGAGGCCACTGCAAAGGTGCTGTCCAATGAGTATTTAACATAATCAGTAGTTACAAATATTAAGAAACAACACATAAACCCTATAATATCTAATATAGAAATAACCTATTTATGGAAGGCACAATGTAATTAAACACAGTCATATCTATTTGAAAAAAATGGCATATATGAAGAAAAAGCTGGTAAGGAAAATATACATTCAACCAACAGATGAAGATCAAAGAATTCATTTTTATTACTTTCAAAAAAAGAACTTATGTTGACAGCATATTCAAATTTCTAATACCTTTTCTAATACCTTCAGAATTTCTCTTTAGTCATTTCTCATCTTAGAGAGGCAAATATGGAAAATCAATAAGGGCTAATTCTTCAAATTATTTTCATTCAAGTTCTACTTAAGTCATTGATATGGGCAGTTAATAGATGAAAAAAATGCCCTATTTGAAAACAATTGAAGAAATGGACATTTAACCCTTCAAATACATTCCTCCTCTCTCTGCATTCCAACCATTAATTCTTATCCCTAACGAAGGAAAACTATATGCTATTTTAAGTCTACTATTCATATCCTTTCAGTGTCTCTGATTAGCCGAAGTTTATTGCATAATCACTTAACTTTATAAAGTACAGAGCAGATTGTGGAGGAGATTTTCTACAATATTTATTGATATATGTTTATATATAACACCCTCTTCATTTGATACTTTTCAGCTTCCAACCAGTTTTAAACATTACAACTATACAATTTTAAAATAATTAATCTCTGATTAATAATTAAACACAATCTCTATCAACTGATTTGTAAAATTATGTAAAAAAGAATTTATTTTTAACTCTCAACATTTAGGAACTTGGTAAATTAGATTGATCATTAACTAAGTAGATTAGTTATCTGTTCAATCATCAGAACTGAAATGATTTAAAGTTGTATAAAAATATCACAATAGCCCTAGTTCAGAAATCACCTTTAAACTGACAGCAAAGAGCAACAGCAAATGAAGTGTCCACAGGTATGGAAATGTTCTGTTAAAAGGAAAGATCTGTATTCATGAACACTTAACTAATGTAACAGGCCTACACAAAATATATGCCTATTTTATAAACATAGGGGGGTTATATGCAAAATATGTACATTAAAAAAAGTAAACTAGTTTGGATTTTATTCTTTTAAAATTACGTAAATCCTCTAATAGATTTATTGGGTGGTTATTTTTGTGTAAATATGAAAAGATCGTATCAGTCTATATTTAAAGTTAATACTGGTAGACAATCTATCCACATTTTAAAATCTCTCTCTATATATAATTTCACATCTTAATTCTTTTTATCTTAATACCCTTACATATTCAATGAAGTAGAACTCTTTATCTAACACCAATAAACCAGGGTAACCAATAATTAGGTAGGTATCACTGTCAAATGATCAGTTTAACGTCCTGGAAATAATTTTGATTACATTCTGGAAAAAGTTAAGGCCAAAAGTACTGTAGTTCTTTTTCTATTTGGAAATTGTTATCGAAGTTGCAATATTTAGCTTTGTACACTAGCTTTCCAAAACTTTTACATATTGAAGTCAGCAGCAGCTACTGATTTCACTCTGAGGAGTAGCTGTAATCTTACAGCTTTGCCCTTGATAAAGACGCTAGGAACTTATCATCAAGCAGTTACTTCTAGCACAGAGGTATCATTAGTACATTCCCAGACTTTTACTAGTATAAACCATCTCATGCACACTTTGGGAAGTAATAGACTTCCAAGACTTTATCTGTCTCTTTAGTACTTACAGTCTTATGCAAACAATAGATAAGAGAAAAAATAACTAGGGTTACTGATCCTCACATCTTCAGGAGCTATAATGTTTGCTTTCACTGAGCATGCCAAGAATTAGCTTTATAATCTCCTAACAAAAACAGAGCAAAGAATTATCAAATTAAAATATGTGGCAAATATTTACACGTATCAACTCAATGTGAGTAGAGTCAGACCTAGGAGCCACGCTCAATATCTATATAGAGAATTCTAAATCTTAACTCCACGTTCCAGCAGGAATAGCAACCAACAGATCATTCTGTTTTTAAAACAGCTGTCGGGGCGGGTATGTACTGGAGGGGTGCTTAATCTAGATCAAGTGATCGCATCACATGATGCTTGGGGAGCTAGCGCGAAGTGAAATCATTTCGTTCTGGGGCAGGCCAGTAACTGGGGCCCCCCGCTTACCTTTGCCTCCCCCAAATCGGGCTCCTCCTCGTAGTAGCCCTGCCCGGATTCGTAGGCAGCAGCTATCGCGGGCTCGCGAGCGACTAACAGCACGACAGCAGCAGCAGCCAGATAGCAACCCAAAGAGAATAATCCCAGCAAGTGCATTGTGCAAAAGGCGGCAAGCGCGACCGCAGAAGCCGTAAAGACAGCGTGTGGTTGACGCTGTGGGGCTCTCCTCCACTCTTGGCACTCGCTTGGCAGACCTTTAAGCAGCCGGTTCCCCGGGATGGAGCAAAGGAAGGGGCCACGAAATCCCCTCCCGCCCCTTCGCCTGCTGGCTGGCCCGCTCGCTCGCTCTCTCGGCGGTTGCGTTTTCTTTTTTTCCCCCTCCCGTTTGTCTTCTTCCAAAGTTACGTGGGGTTGATTAGGAAAAAAGGGACCGTAAGAAACCGGACATCCGAACCGGGCTCCCCCGGTAGCTGAGGGAGGTCAACGGAGTTTCCGAGGCAAAAGAAAGGTGGAAAGTGTCCTCTTCAGCCCCCGGCCCCGCCAGGGGGCTCTATGCCAGCCAGCTGGGTAGGGGCAGCAGCCGGCTTCAGTTACCTCCTCGCTTCTTCGGGTGCCTTGTCAGTGGCAGCCGCGCTAGCAGAGGACGGGCAGCGGGAGCCTCTCCAACGCGTGGAGCTGTGCGGCAGCGGTAACCGCAGGGGCGGGCGGGCATGGCTAAAGCGCCCTCTGCCTGAGAGCGAGTGGCTGGTGAGGGAAGGAAAGGGAGGGAAGGAAAGAGAAAGGACGGAAGGCGCCCGGGTCGTGTGTTTCTTGAGTTCTCACCCCTCCCTGCCTCGCCGCCTTTCCCTCCTCCTCTTCCTTCGTCTGTGCTGCGCTTTCCCACAAGTAGCCGCTCGCCTCGTAGACTTTTCCCCAAAGACGCGAGGAAACGCGAGACGGGAGGCTCGCGCGCCGGGCCCGGGCCAAGGCTAGTCAAGAAACCTGAGCCACGCGCTGCTGAAGTGCACGCGCTTCCTTCGAAGCTGCTGCTGCTGCTCCTCCGGGCGAGAGATCTGCTGCTCAGTCCCTCTCCTGCTCAGATTCGCCGGTCTCAGGTTATTGGGACCTTAAGAGTGCCGCAAAGGAGGGGGAGGAAAGAAGACGGCTCGCCCTTCAGGCATCACCTTTCCGAGGCCCAGGATCCAAGTCTTTCTTCCGCTGGACCGCTTGGCGCCGCCCCCGGCAGAGATACCTGTCATTACCTTTGAGTTTAGCAGAATAGTGCTTTTCTGCATGATATACCTGGGAGCCGATCTCTGAAGATGCTTATGCCTTCTTCTGTATGTCGTTCCAGGGTTTTGGTTTTTAGTGTGGCCTTGAGGGACACTAATTTTACTTGGTTTTAGGCAAGAACAGTCTTCTGCATTGTGCAACAGCAAGGACATGGTGTAGCTACTCTGTTGTGCCATGCAAAAAAAATTAGAGGACTGATAAAGGTTGTGGAAGCTTCTGCATGTTCACTTAATAAGATTTGAGCAATGTACCATTTGGGGCAGTGATTTTTAACCTCTATAATCTCTAATGGTAATCCATTTTATTCATGCAAATAAAGCTCTGTTAGATCCAAACTCTGTTGTCCAAACGTTAGACTTTAAAGGGTGTATGTAGACATCACCATTTTTAGATGCCCACTCATGAGTAAGCCACTGCTGCCCTTACTCTCTTCACATGGAAGATCTTAGGTTGGAGAAATGGCAGGAGATGATAGGCATGGGGTAGAATGAGGCTTTCTAAAGATCATTCACTCTTTCTTGGTAGAAATACAAGCTTTCTGTTTAGATAGGATATTTGGCCCCTAGACTGTCCAAAATATTTAAATCAGTGGAAGCCATGTTATTATCTCTGCTTGTTCATTTTTTTTCTTTTTAAACTGCAAGAATTGTATAATAGCAAAAAGAAATAATCTCCCACTTTGTCCTACATGAAATGTGGGACTTACAATATACAATTGAGACTAGAATTTCGTTGCGATCATAAATTGAGTCAGATCCCATTTTATGACAACTTTTATGGCAGTTGTTAAGTGAATCATATAGCCATTAAACAAATCCAGCTTCTCTAATAGGCATTTTCTGCCAGAAATTGGCAAAAAAGATCACAAATCACATGGCTGCAAGCTGGTTACAAGTGCCCAAATTGCAATCACATGACTGTGGGGTGGTGCAGCAGTCATAATTATGCGTAGCCTTTTTGCAAGGCTATTGTAACTTTGAACCATTTAAACAAATGGTCATAAATCGAGGAATACCTATAGTTGGTTTGGAACAAGGTCTCATCTCTGTGAAAGATGCACACTGGATTAATCAAGAGAGATTACCCTAATCTTGTTGGATTGAAGAACATATATGGCAGCTCCTGAAATGTTTGGTAAAGAAATATACCTTTCCCATCAGAGACAAACATCATAACAAAAAGCAGTCCTGCATCTTCTGCAAGAAGTTTATTTCAAACTCTTCTGCTCCAATGTAAGGCAAAGGTTATTCATGTTTAATATTCTAAACATCTTCATTTAAGTTATCAGTATCTGGGTTCCATCAAGATATTATTCAGTTATAAAACCAAATAATAAGTAGAGCTGTTGGCAATATTTTCTACTGCTAGGCATTGAGCAGTGGTTGCAGTTGCGAGGCCTAAACCAGAAATATATTCCAAATAATTTGTACAAGCATTAATATTTGTTTTGGTCCTGAGCCTACACCTTTTAGAGAATGCTTCAGTCCTGTCCTCTAGGAAACCCATTGCTGAGGTCTCAGCTCCATTTGCCTCAGTGCACTTAGCATGGAGACTGGCATATCCTCCTTTTCTGCTGGCCAGTGCTGGACCCTCTCTGATATGCATAGAAGGGTTGTACATTATGTGATTTTTATGTGTACTAGAAATACTGATCTTGGACACAGCTTTACAGCCCAATGATAATATTTACATTGTATTGCTATTCTGCATCAGAATAGTATCTTTTACATACACAATGGATGTTTTTATCTATCTGGCCTAGCTCAGGGTCCAGTTGGCTCATTCTGGAAAGAAAGCACAGAGCTTCATATACCACAGAAGGTATATATATTTCTCCGGAGACTCAGGGCGGCTTACAATGCGTTAAGCAATAGCCTTCATACTTTTGTATATTTTATACAAAGTCAGCTTATTGCCCCCACAATCTGGGTCCTCATTTTATCTACTTTAGAAAGGATGGAAGGCTGAGTCAACCTTGAGCCTGGTGAGATTTGAACTTGCAGTAATTGCAGGCATCTGATGTTAATAACAGTGCTTTAGTCTGCTGCACTACCAGGGCTTTAACCCTAATTTCTTCTCTCCCCTTTTTTTTAAGGGGGGGAGGGGTTTATTGATTCTTTTAGGAACCAAAGATTTAGGTAACAGATCATCAGACAAATATATGGCTTCACACATTTCCTTAGTGATTGGATTTAAAGAACCACAGGTATTTGGCACTCTAAAGTTCTTGCTAGATGAGAAACATCAGCTAGCACAAAATCTTGTTTCCTGTCTCTGGAGTGAGAACACTAGATAATTTTTATCTACTTTCTGCCATTTGTACTCAGATTCAATTTGATCTGCTTGTTTTGTCTAAGATAAGGTTTTGTCTAAATAAACCCATAAATGGTATAGGTTTAAGTTTTCTTATAATTACTAATTACTTCCATGTTTTAATACTAAGTGCAATAGTGAAGTGATAAAGGTTTAGGATGGGACAAGAAACTACACCAAATAAATGGATACAAGCAGAATAATTTATTTCTATGCTGTCTGGTTTTAGACTTTTAAAAATATTTTTATTTTTTTAGTTATTTTTAAAAATATTAATTTCATATTGTTTTGGCAATATAATGAATATTTATTCATTAGATATCATGAATAAATCTATTGTTAAAATAAAGTTGATTAGCATCGAAACAGTTCAATAATATTTATATATTATTGTACAAGAAGTTGGATCTATATCAGTCAAACTTACCTGTATCTCAATAACATGATGCAGAGAAAGCATGTTTCAAATTACAAATATTTCATAATTCAAGGATGGTTTGAAAAGAAACAGCGTTAATTTATTGTCATAATTTATATGGTAAATATCTAATCTATTTACATATATTTAAAGATCTTTTTAAGATCACTGGAATTTAGCAGCACAAGTACTCTTTGGTACTTAAACCAAATAAATATATTTTTAAAAATACTGTATATGGTGTCACTTTGCTTAATATAAGATTTAGACATTTAAATGATTTTAAGAGTTTATATCAATGGAAACTCTATGAACTATTATTGAAATCCAAACTTTTTAATCATGTTACTATTGTATTCAGTGGTGGGTTGCTACCGGTTCGCACTGGATCAGGCGAACCGTAGTGGCGGCGGCGAGAGTCTCCATCCACCCACCTGGATGCTTCTGCGCATGCGAGACCATGAGCGAACAGGTAGCAACGGTATTTGGAACCCACCCCTGATTGTATTGTACAGTAGGCAACTGTCCTGTACGGTCTAGTCATATTATCTGATATGACTACACTTTGTTAAATGTATGAAGATAGAAAATGGTTGTTCAAACTCATGATTAAGTTTTAGAAGCAGGATATATGAATTATAGGAAATATTGAATTAGAAAAAAAAAGCTGAAAGAGCAAGGGAGTAGTAGTAGCACTACAAATATTGCTTCTTTTTTCATTTTCATTTCATGTAGTCAAAAATGAGACTAAATGCTTAAGGTATAAGACCCTTTATTTTTGTTATGCTAAATATTAAAGAACATTAATTGCAGCTGAATGCCTAAAGAATTATGGCTAATCAAATATAAACAAAATAATTCGCTTAAATTTTAGTAGAAATTGTTCAGTATTCAGGTTACCTAAGGTGTTCTTTAAGCAGTTCCAAGATAAGAATATTGTTAGGATACTTTTAAAATTGGCAAGAAATTAGTGTAATATATACAAATTCAGAAAAATCTGCTATCTAAATTTTGTAGGCCACTTCCATAATTCTGAGCAATTTTGTATATTACTAATAATAGATATTTTCTTAGAATTTACTGCACAGGTTGTTTAAATGGAAGAAAATGGATCAAAATATTTTAGATACTTTTTCTAAATCCAGTATTTGAACAAATCAGGATGATTAAGAACTACTGGAAAAAATAAATAATGTATAACCCTTTGGCAATTTTATGCAAGCCATAATACATTGCTAAAATTTCACTTTTGAAAGATGCATAGTATTCAGCCGTTACATGATTTAAAAATATTTGTCAACCATTTTTAAAGGATTTTATGAAATGAGAGTCAGGTTTTTTTGTTCCTCAGTTATAGTTACACATGAAACTGTATAATATATATACAATATATATACAATAACATTAAGTTTGTCTCATCTGTAGTTACGGTAATTCATGTACTGTAATTTGTAGTTAACTAAGGAAGGACTTGGTTTAATAGACAATTGAAATTACAAGAAGGCTTAAAAGTCCTAATTTTTTCAGTTATAGGTACAAAATGATTAAAACTATATATATCAAATGAGGCACAGAAAAAAAGTATGAAATTCATTACAAATTTTGGACTTTTCAGTTATGTAGCTTATATAGCGTATAAATTGAGATCCTGTGATATATTCTGTTTTGAGATAATACACAGAAAGCTATGAGAAAGCTTTGTAGAAGTTGGATTAGTTTTATGCAAACCTGTTAAATGTTTATATGGTTCAGAATTAGAACTAGTAAATAAATGCAATAAAACTAAAGCTTTAGCTTCCTTAAAAAATCAAAAGAATATATACTTTATAATCTCTGTAGTACATAAAAAGATGGTTGGTTTAGTCATTAGGTTAAATACACAATGGATTAAATTGTAGCCAAACTGGAACCCCTTCTTTGTAGATTCATATGTGAATGGGTCTTTACACGTACAATTGCATATTTTACATGTAAATTAAAATTAGTATTGCTGGAAGATTTCCACTTGATCTAGGAATCTTCTGCTTTATACCTTGCATTATGGAGTTCCGCAAGAATACATTTTATTTTCTTTATTTTTAATGTATTTATTGTTATTTGAATTATAGTTTTAAACCATCTTGAAATAAGTAATAAAAATAGTAATAAATTATTATTAATATATAAACTATGCTTGATGCTTATTAAAATTGGAAACACCATCTTAAGTTGGTTGTATGCAAATCAAGTATAAAAATGAGTCAGGTGTTTTGGAATATAATATATAATCTGATTTTCTATTTAAGATAAATTTATGGAGTAAAATAATTTGTAATCACTTGAACAATTAATAATGAATATTAAGATCTAGGAATTCAAAAAGACTTGAGAAGAAGAATTTTTGGCAAGAATGAGACTTCCTAGTATAATGTGTATGGGGTTTTTTCCCTTTGATATAAAGTACATTTCCATTGCAATTTGGTTTTTAATGCTCTCGCTGGATTATTTTATTTTTAATTTTGGGAGCTATCATGTTCATAAATAATTAAATAATATTCATACTACATACAACTTAAACAAAATTGAAATTATAACTGATAAATCACAAACTGTGACTTCCACACAGATCTGTTTTGCTAGATATGTAGATATAGAGAACCTTAATATCAATTGTTTGAAAAAAAGAAAATTACCAGAAATAATTAGAATATCTAATGTCAATTATAATTTTTAAATAAGAGAATTAAATAATTTTAAATATTTAACTCTTTATATGCACATTGACTATTTATAAATTGTTTAAATGTTTAGTTGGATTCTTAATAACTAGTAACTTGACATATTTGGTTCCATTTATAGACTGAAACATCTACTTTGAAGAGAGATTATATTTAAATGTTTAATAAATGTTTAACTTTTAAACAAATCTAAAAAAAAGATATGTCTAGAAAAGTAAATTAATTTTTTCCATTTTATTTTTGGTGGAATAACATTGAACTGAGATATTTCCCAGCTGACAGGTCCTGGTGAATTCCATTTTAGCTCTGTATTACTGAATTAGGGAGCAGAGGCCATGCGCCCTGTAGCCTCTTTATTGTTGTATGGTTCCGCTGAGTTGAGCCTTATGCAAGAATTTCTATGACGTATGACTATCAAAAAGCCAAGGCCTCACTAATCGTTTGGCAGTTGATAATGGCTCTCTGCCAATCCTATAGTCTCTTTCTTGTTATTGGTTAGACTTAAGTCCCTTAAGATTAATAGCATGTGACATTTGGATTTTATTTTAACTTCAGAGAAAAAAGGAACATATACAAGATCACAGTGGAGAAATCCTTTAAATATGTACTCTATTTCAGCTATTCAAATGCTTCAGGCTTTTATCTAAAGCACATCTATCCTGAGAAAATCCTATTAGGGCTTGAGGCTTATAGTATTTCACTATGAAGTGAAAGTTAAATGTTAATTCAAAATAAAAATAAGATGTTACTATTTCATATAAATGTAATTCAGATATTACAAAGAACATAGTCCTTTCATCAAGTTTATTTTTTTTACTGACAGCAGTAAAATAATAGAAATTTCATTTCCTAGTTCTTAATCAAGGCTATACTGAAAATAGAATATTTGTAGTGTTCTAATATAACAATTATTGTAATAATTTCTTGTGATTTGTTGCAAAAGTCTAGCAGTATTTTTCTAATATTCTCCTGCCAAATATCTGTTTAGACCAATTAAGCCACTGATACTACTTTACTTCTAATTCAACTATTCCAATTTAAAAATGAGATTGTCAAATTACTTTAACACAGTTAAATAGGTATTATAGATTAAATTCTTTATTAGACACTATAAAAACTGCATGTTTTAATGTTTATTTTATACCTATGCATAAATTTAATTTATTTTTAGTTACCTGCTCCCTTCTCCATTGCTCTTCACCAGTATGTAACAACTAACATAATCTAATTTTGTATTTTTGACAAGTTATTTTCTCAATATTATACATTCATAAAAATATTAAGAGGAATAGGAATATCTATAACTATAAGTAAAGCATTGCATCCATTGTAATGAGCAATATTAAGCTTTTCAAACAGTTGAAAAATAATTAATATTCTCTGATATTACGATATAATTCACTTTTATAAGTGTATCAGAGAAGTGAAGTAATAATAAATGTCATTAGTTTCTCAGCCCAACTCACTGCACAGGATTGTTGTGGACAAAGATAAATTGGATATGTTCATCTTGAGTTATTTGTAAAAATAATAAAGGTGAGATATAAATAAATACCTTCTAAACCTATGCTACAAACTAATTGTTACTCCAACCAGAAGCCATTGGTTAAGCAGGGATGTGGATTAAAAGAGAGTAGAAAATTAGAAAATTCACCTTATTTGAAAGAGAGCAAAGAGTTCAGTAATAACAGTCCTCTTTATTTTTATATTCTTATTTTTCCACTTTCTGTCTTAAAGTATATAGCTGTAGGAAATTAGTTAAGCATTGATGCAAGAAACTGACTCCAGAATATAAAACGATCATCCTGTGACTCCCAAGTTCATGATAAATCTTCCTTTGTGTGTCTGTTGATTCTATCCTCTTCTCTGGAACATAGGAAATATTAATATCCTTTGTAGTCTTTAATTGCTGGTTCGTTATATTGCTACACTTCAGAAAAGCTATTACATTCAAATTGCAATAATGTCATTCACGAAGGAATGGTGGTGGGAGGGGAACCTTGTATATGAATAAAGTGCTCAAGCAAGAATGAACAGCACTACAGAAATAACTGCAGCTACACATCAAACCATGTTTATGGCAACCTGTTGGAATTTCTGTTCTAATATTCACTTCTGAATTTTGTAACAAAAGCATTTTTTTTTCATTTTAAACCGTATATTTATCTTCTTTTACAATTTTTATCTATTGGAGAGTATGTTCATTTACCAAGAAAAATGATTTCATGTATCTTTACTATGATTTGAATATTTTAATACAAATATATATATGTATGTATGTATGTATGTATGTATAGTTAATATTTCGGGTTTCTTCCCGTGTAATTGTGGATATATCCCTAAAAGGGTAGAAGCTTCTACCCTTTTAGGGATATATCCACAATTACACAGGAAGAAACCCGAAATATTAACTATACACACATACATACCCGTGAAAACTTACATAAATATATATATATATATATATATATATATATATATATATATATACACATATATATACACACACACACACACACACACACACACACACACACACACACATACATGCATGCATACACATATATATCCATCCCTATGCTGCATTAAAAAGAAATCTGTGTTAAAAGGAAATAGATGTAATTCAGAATGCACTTTGAAGGGATTAAAATTAGACATGAACAAGTTACTTTTGTTATCAGTAATCTTCTGCCAGCAGAAAATATTTCTGCCAGTGCAGCACAGAAATCTGCCAAAAGATATTTTACCATTGCCCAGCTTATTTAAAAATTATGTAGGATGAAAAGTGCCTTCAGAATATAAAATATCACTTTAAGTGATACCAATGCTTGAATACAAATGCTTGAAAGTCCCATTTTATTTTGTGGGGTTTATTTTTGAAATAATGTACAACGGCTCCATATAACTTTGTTTGTGTGTGTTTGTAAGGATTGTTTAGTAGAATTATTTATTTCTTTTGGGTTTCAATCTTGTATAGAAGTAGGGTGGCTCTATGACAAATTTATTTATTTAATTCAGTTTCATCACCGGCCAACTCTAGATCAATTGTGGGTGGCTCACAATGTAAACAAAACAAGATAACAATGTAATCTAAAAGACATACTGGGGAATCCATCCATACAATATCAAGAAACAAATCTCCAACTCAGTATTCTAAAGCCTGAAGAAATAGCCAGCTCTTTAAATCCCCCTGGAATGCCATCAGATGGGAGCCACCCAATCTAAGGGGAGAATTATTCTAGAGGATTGTGCCAAAAAAGGCACACTTCTGTGATTCTAATGTTTGATCAAGGGGCCTGGAGTGTGCCCACTCGGCTTTAACTAGCCAGGCAGAAACCATAGAATGTAATTTGTCCCTCAAATAACCTGACCCTATATCACTAGGGCTTTGTAGGTGATAACTAAAATTAGACATGGAAATATATGAGCAGCCAGTGCAGCTCATAAAACATTGCTGTCATATGGGCATTCAGAGACATGCCTGCCAATGTCCATATTGCTGCATTTTGTATCAGTTGAAATGTCTGAATGGTCTTTAGAGGTAACTTCATGCAGAGCACATTGCAGTAGTCAAGCTGTGACGCAATAATGGCTCTTTGAAATGCCTTCAGATTCAGGAAAGATGCATTAGATGGACATGTGCATAGATCTTGATAAAAACTGCACCTGCTCTTTGACTTTTTCAGCTTTTGTTTTCAAACCTGTGCAGTCCAGGGCTGAAAGATATATATTAAAATTCTATAAACAGAAATCATTCAAAAGAATTAATTTTGCCCTAGTTTTCAGATTGCATGCAATAATAATTTGGATTAGGATTAAAGAGGAATAAAAATAATAATTTGGATTTATGTAAAATAGGAATAAAAATGTTATAGGTTTATTCAACAGGAATAACTAGTCATTGAAGAATGACCTGTGATGTTGTCTTCTAGTGCTTGTTTCACTGTCGGAAATATTGAGATATCAAGTGTGTATGAAGTAATAGCATAGAAATTATGAAAACTAGGCTGTTAAGAATATGCAGCCTGGAAGGCAATGATACTTAAAATATTTGAGAAAGTTAAATGTATGTAAACTTACATTATTATGTTTATTTATTCTGCAAAGTATGACATTGGATCATTCTCCTTTACCAATGTGGGAATATAGCTAAAGATATTTTACTCTGTAGGCATTATAATGAAATCTGTAATAGTGAAATGCCAATCCTTGGTGCTGACATGTCATTATGCTTGATTCCTGATCAAGTTCAATCCTGTAAGCCCAGGAAATAGTATGTTTTCCTTCTATACTATCTGTTTCTTCATACTAAAGAAGTAGTCATTTATTAAGTGAAGTCTACACATGCTGAGACATATTGGAGTTCCGTTCTATTATTACCCAAACAACTTCTTACTTCATGAGGAATTTGGATAGGAGTAAGCCAAGAATCTGCTAAAATGTTTTGAGTGTTGTAACCCTTTTCTATGTGATGGATTATATGTCCAACAAACTGAAGCCCACATATCTGTAGGGAATAGTTTGAAGAAATATTCTTTGATGTATGATAAATACTCAGTAGTTACATTATGGAATTATGCCACCTTTATAGGACAAGAGGGAAAGAGAGATGTGAATTGTTGGTCCAACTTTGGATGAGTAGCAGTGCATCAGAAAGGCAAAGCTTACTCTCCTGAAGAGACTTTGATCCTGAAATAATTTCACATTCAGAAAAACCTGGAAATGTTAGTAGTCAGATATACACATATAATCAGGAAATAACAAACATACTGTAAATATAATAGTCACAATCATAAACATAACCTGGATAAGGCTTAATGGGAAAATTGACTTATTCAGAAGTAAATTTAATCCTTCATTGTTGGGTGACATAATTGGATCACTCATAATATTCATAATAGCTGAAGCTTATATGGATGTTTATTAACTTACAATGCTACTTCTGAATGAATGTTTCTTACAGCTGCTATAAGTGCTTCTTTTTCTTGTTTCTCTCCCACCAGTTCTGTATGATCAAATACTACTACTTCTTGTAGACTTTTGGAAAACCTCTGATGATGGTTTTGTTGAATGCGGCTCTCTAAGTGAGTAACCTTAGACTTAGACATGTGGACTATTTTTGGATTCTCTGGATTATATTTAAATAGCTGTTTCCAATCACAGACAGAATAAGTGATACAGGTGAACACTTACCAGAATTTAGATTACAGAGACCAGTTCTTGAATGGAAATACTGCATTACATTGATTGATCTAGTATCTGTTCAGCTTGCTTTAAATCTGGTTTAAATATAAAAAGTAAGTAAGATCCCTGAGATTGCTATCCATAATTATAATTGGTGGTATACTCAGTATGGTTGCTCATACTTTGAAAATAATGTGGAAGAATTACTTCAAATCATATTAAAACAATCTTTTTACAGGTTATTGTGCCTGAAAAGAGAAGCTCTTCTCTTAATGAAGAGCAGATGTGCTATATTTGTGCATAATTTGAACAAATTCTTGGTCAAGATCTTGATGAGATTCTGAGGCACTTTGGATCATTAGCAAAGCATACACAAAGTTACTGAATACAGTGTCCAGTGCTAATCTTTGGTAGCTAACCTTAAGACTACTACCCAGAAGCTACATAGGTCACAATGTTATACACTATTTAATATTTTTATTTACTATTGGAATTAATTATAATATGTATTTGTAAATGAATAGATACATTTTTTCATTTGATAAATGCATATTTCTCTAAATAGTTATTTTGTTTTTGCATAATTTAATAAGAAATTGCATAATTTCTTTTCTTTTGTTAATACATAAATATTTAATCTAAGGAAGACTATGTTTAGGTGAGGGTACCACACAAATCAGGACAACTTCTCACCCATTTTTATTCATTGTTATTGCTATATGTTCAATTGCAAAATCTAATCTCTAGTAATGAGTATGAGCCACACACTAGGAAGAACAAGATGAAGAAACTGCAATCTATCTTTCTTTCTTGTCTTCTCCTAAGGGAGAGTTCTGAAAAAGAAACTGAATTAGAGGTCAAAGAAGATGGATTCTCTTAGTAGTATCTAAATAATTACTAATATATGTTTTAATATTTTAACTGCTAAATTAAGTCCTTTGTAGTGTTGCTAATGCTATATTAGATAGGAATCTAATGTTTACAGAAATCTAATGTTTACAGAAAACTGCTGGTTTCCTATTCTCAGGAATAGGAATTAACCTTACTTTCAATGTAACTTGGATATATTAGTATTAAGTTAAATAGTAACTCTTGTAACCATCAAGCAAAATGTAACATTTGGCCACCATACATTGAACTGTCTTTAGATTTAATACTTATACTAATACAAAGTCAGAAGAGTCATTAGCATAATCTTAAACTATTTATCTGCATAGTAATATGTTCCATGTAATGTCTAAAACCATTGTGAAGGAAGGAATTGGTTGATACATCAGGTTTTGGTTTTATATTCAAAGGAATTCACTATGCATGCTTTACTGTGATCTAATGAAGAATGACAAATCCAGAATGTAATAAAAAAACTGGTAAAAGTAGGAATTTATTCAATTGAATCTGCATAATTATCAGATGTAGAGTAAACCTGAATCAATATGATCTTTACTGACTCTTGAACCCAATTCTATTTGAATCTTTAAAAAGCATAAAAATATTTTTTTTCATTCTTTTTCTCCGAAGGTAAGCAGATTCTATCATTTCTGTAACAACGAAGTTTGTCATTTGACCCTTAGTCTGCCAGATAAACTTCATAGACAAATAAAAACAACTGATGAGATACTTTTAGCATCTAGCGTATTTCACAAAATTCAGGTCTGTCTCTCTTCCTCTCTCTCTCTCTCTCTCTCTCTCTCTCTCTCTCTCTCCTCCCTCCCTCCCTCCCTCTCTCTCTCTTTCCCCCTTCCCTCCCTCCCTCCCTCTCCACATATATGCATGTGTGTTTGTGTGATTAAAATTTTACAAACAGCTTAAAAACTAACACACAATAATAAAGAGTAAAAGCTAAAAAAAGAAGGGAAGAATAAAAAGGAAAGAATAAAAGCAAATAGAAATATCCATTTTCTTTGCAGCAAATATCAGAAGACTTTTTCACAAGTACACTTGAATTTAAGGAACTATTTGGAAATACATAACATGAATCTATAAATGTATCCCAATTACTTCAGGAAAAGCTGCAGTTAATAGGACCTAGGCTTTTGTGGCTTTGCCTTTAAATCAATGTATTACTAAAATATGTATCCATAATCAAACAAAACTAGATTTCAAAATGAAGCATAACTAAGGTTTTTGAAAGTTTATGTACCCCAGAACATTATGTGATACCTTAGAATTATTTTCTGTGACAGTTATGGAATAATTAAAAAGATTTGGTGATATATTTGATATATTGATATACTTGAAGGCATCAGCAAATATGACAGTGGCCAATATGCCAAGGTCATGGGGACTAACAGGTATGTTCACCATAACATACACTATTTCAGTGGTGAAATCCAATTTTTTTTTTACTACCGGTTCTGTGGGCATGGCTTGGTGGGCATGGTGTGGCTTGGTAGGCATAGCTTGGTGGGCATGGCAGGGGAAAGATACTGCAAAATCTCCATTCCCACCCCGTTCCAGGGGAAGGATACTGCAAAATCCCCATTCCTTCCCCACTCCTGGGGAAAGGATATTGCAAAATCTCCATTCCCACCTCACACTCTGGGGCCAGCCAGACGTGGTATTTGCTGGTTTTCCGAACTACTCAAAATTTCCACTATCAGTTCTCTGAAGTACTCAAAATTTCCGCTACCGGTTCTCCAGAACCTGCTGGATTTCACCCCTGCACTATTTCCTTTCAACAGTTATTAACAATTTTTTCTTTGTTTCCTTGTTTGTTTAAGTTGAAATTGTAGGCATGACCTACTTTTCACACATAATTACTTTCATTATTGGTAGGCTGTGAAAACCTTTGCAAAACAAAATGCCAAGTGATTTATTTACAAATGAGAATCATGTATAAAATTATGCCAAGAGATTCATATATATGTCATTTGCAACAATAATGTCAGTTAAAAGTATACATATTAGTTCCATTTCAAAGTATTTTATTCCTAAACTTGTTTACAAGCTACAAGTTTCAGTTTTAATTACCAATATCACCAAGCAGTTAGGTGCAGTGACTGATGTGCCATTAATGGAGGACTGAAAATAAAATTAGTCACATTATTCATTCATATTGAACCATTTGTTCTGGGGTTGTGACATTTGTCAACAAGCTTTCAAGGAATTATGTCACATTTCACATTATTAACCCAAATTTATTCTTTAATGGGATTTCAGGGAACAGATGGAATCTTTCTTTGAAGATCAGCTTCTTTTAAGAGGTAGGGTTGGCACAAGAGGCAGCATCTTCTTTAATGTTTTCCAGGAATTGTCTCAGTTATATGTTCTGTAATAAGCTAATCACTTCAAATCAATTTACAGTATTATATTATTTAGACAAAAAAAAAATTCATGGTATTTAAACTACATTTTAATCTATGACAAATCTATGGCGTATTGTTGCAAAGTACTTTCTGTATTCTAATCCTTAGTAATCAGTCCGTAATAAGCGAACAGCTTTTTATAGACATTTTGCAATATGAGTATTTTTAGAAGACATTTACACTTAAATAATTTATGCTCCATTTTCACAGGTCCAGAATCAAGTTTCAGTACTTTCTAAGGGCTGTATTCAGATCTCAATGAAATTAGTGGAAAAATGAACTCTATATACTGCATAAAGTTCTTTCAAATTGCAGGATTTATAAATTTACGGATGTACTCTATTAGTATTGTAAGGAACTAGGGTCAGCCCAAACTCTTTTTTATTTCTTATCTTAATTACTATTTGAATTTTACTTGAATATGAAAATATCATTTGGTCTTTCCTTGCTTTACATTTATAATTGTTCTTTGATCAAGGAACTAAATTGTCTTCTAAATTATAGACCAAACAATTTGCTTTCCGAATAACAAGAACGGGAGTTCCAAATTGAGAATTTTTAGCTTAGGTTTTGGCTTACTATCAGCAAGAAAGAGTTGAACAAAATGAAAATAGATAACAGCTAATAAGAATTATGCAAATACAGATTCCCTCCATACTTTCAGGAAGCAATCTTGTGTATGTCCAAGCTATACTCAAAAAACTTGATGGAACATGAATTCTCCACTCCTCAAAAAAAACCTTTTGGTGTCACACTTAGCCTAAAAGATACAAGATTTAAGTGTATGTAGAACTAAATACTCTTTTACATTATAGGCCTTTCTTTCGAGTAAATATACAGTTAATCTGAATTCCAAAACTAGAAAGTACAGAAGGTAGTTATTATTCTATTGAAAAATAATAGTGTGTTTGAAATTTCAAAGAATACTAAATCTATAGTGAGGCCCATAGCCTATTTCTCTAAGTGTAAAAGTGAGAGTTACAGTCCTTTTCAATGGTAGTTCAGAAGCCTTCACTTGTATTTAATTTCTAGATGACACTAGCGAGACTTGAATGTAATTTTCTACTGTTCCCTACTATTGCTCAAATCATTATTGCTTCTTTTAAATTATCTTCCCCAGTATAAGAAGCTACACTTTTTTCTTCCACTTTATTTTTTGTATGTTTTTCAAAGAAATGCTGTATGTGATCAGAGAATGGACTGGACTACTGCTTGATTATTACTACTGCTATTGCTATTGCTTAAAACCGTTGGGGCCTCTGCCAAAATTAATCAGCATATCATTTCCCTCAGAAACTGCTAAGCTAAACATGACATTTATTTCTGCCCAACTGCATCCTAAAAGATGTAACAGCCTCTGTGAGGGTTTCTTATAATGAAATGTTGGGGAACAATTATGACTGAGATGCCCAAAGCTGTCAAGACAGACATACATGAATGATATTCAAAAAGAGTTGAAGTGGTCAAACTTTATGTACAGACAAAAGATGAGCATTTCTTGTTTCTGGGTCACAGGCTAGCAGGACCTTTAACCTACATGCCATAGATCTCCTACTCAAGCAAATTACTTACACCGGGCTGCTTCATAAACAATAGCAGCTTTTAAGTGCCCCACCAGCATTACAAATAAGGCACAGTCTAGCTTGCACAGGGTTTCATTGGAACTGAAAAGAACCTTCTCAGAAGACAAATTAAATCTTTTAAATAATGCCTGAGTAGTGGCCTTGGAACTAATACCCTTAATTAGAGATAGGCACAAGAATTTGGAGAATATTTTCTTACTATATGAACAAATGTGTAATTGAAAACAGTATGAAAGAAACAGAGGGAGATTATAAAATCCCCAGCATATCCACTGTACAAAACCACAGTATATTTGTTGAAAACCATAAAAACCTTTTTCTATGATGACACAGGACTACCATATGTGGGCTGCAAAATTCCTGATAACTATCAGACAGCAGCAAAGAATTATAGAGGTTTCTATCTCTCTCTACCATCTCTGGAGTTCTGCAGCTGGAGCCCTATTACTATGGCAAGATGTTTTACCCATTATCCCCTTATATCCTGATTTGATTTGATTTTTTGCAAAACATTCTAGTTTAGATACTAAGAGAGAAGCAGATATTTTTCTGAGTGCTTTGAGCTATAGTAAAGTCTGATTTTGTACAGCTGCATTTGCAATTGCTATATCACATAAGGTGTACTTATCAAATCATTCCTTAACATAAAGTCTTTCTTGGATTGGAAGTTTTAAACTCTTGTGCAACAATTTCTACTTTCCATATCCTAATTAGTGTTTGTACCCACATTTTAAAAGTTTCTGATAAGAATTAGGTAAAACTTTGAATATAAATACAACAATAGTAGCTTACTGTGTTACAAAAGAGTACATTTTTCATTTTTATTATTTCCCTCCTCAAATATCATACGATAGATGTCTCACATTAAACTTAATATCAAGCATGTACCATTGTACCGCTTATTCCTTTCCAAAAAAAAAAAGAGACAAAGATGTAGTGCTAGAAATATCACTATCATTGTTTTACCTCTACTTTTTTCACATTTTTATCACCATCTTTCCTTTCAAAATAATCATCTGTTTTCTCCATCTGTTTTTTGCCATCTCCTTTGGTCATAAAAGGAGCAAAGGAGCACCAAGCAGCAAAGTCATTGAAATAAGTGATTTATTATATGGAAGACACCGGCTATTGGTAGTCATTAAGGAGAAGTAAAGCAGACCAAGTGCTTTTAAAAACTATAATTACTTGGTCAATGGGAGAGAGAGACTACAGGAATACATTCTTGAGAATTTTAAAGCTGAAGACAGGAGGAAATAAACCCATTGTTGTGGTGAAATGGCTCTACTTTTGACAATGCATTGCCCTTGTAAAGCAACTTGGTTCAATAGCTTTTTTGTCTACTTAAACCAACTAAAAAGCATAGCATAGAATAATGAACCCTATTTTCTTACTGTTGTAAACAGGTGGAAACATTGACAACTCTTGACAATAAATCAAATTTGTCCTGATTATTTTGAATATATACAATATAAAACAAGGGGCAACTTTAGAGGCTTATTGTTGTACTTCTACGTCTAGAAAGTAGTTGAGATATATAATTTTAAACATGTTTAAATGTTCTTCCTAGTCAAATAAACTGAATCTTGGAGCACTGTCTGTGAAAAGTTAAATTGTTTTACCTCAATTGATTTTTAGACAATCAGTAAAGCTCACAGTAAAGTATGACAAAAAAACCCTTCATTATTAGTAGTAGCAAATTCCGTGTATTAAAAAAATGAACATTTAAATATATATCATTCTTCAACTGAAATTATTGAAATCTAAAGCTAATTGATTATATATTTAATTTTAAAAAGAATTAAAAATCCATTTATAAAATATACAAATTATACAAGAAATTTAAAAAATTGCATAGAATTCACTTGAACACATTTTGTATGTCCATTGCATTTTAAACTGTTCCCAGAAGTCTATTCAAACAAGACAACTTTTGGTTCAGCAACAAATAAATACCTATCAGTTTTTATACTTCTATGATGTTGTAGCACATTTTTCCTCACTTTAAATATTTCAGCCAATGGCAGATTAAATTTTCTCTCTGTCCTGCAGTTTTATTTCAGGGCTAGAAATCCTCCATAAAAGACTTAGAAGGAATTAGGTAGTGCAAACAATCTAGATCCGGGATGGTGAACCTATGGCACGCAGCACCCTCTCTGTGGGCACACAAGCTGTCACCCCAGTTCAGCCCCGCCATGCCTGCATGCAAGCCTACCATTGGCCAGCTGGTTGTTGGGTCGCTGCTGCGCATGTGCAGGGGGGTGTAGGGTGCATGCAAGGAGTGTGTGCCCATGCGTGGGTGGCAGGCCATGTGCAGGGGTGGGCACGCATGCGTGGGGGTGCATGCAGAAGTACGTGCGCATGTGGGGAGTCCAGGTGCATGCAGGAGCAGGGCGCATGCAGGGGACACACATGCATGTGCAGGGGCCAGGGCACACGTGTGGGAGCTACACGTGCATTGCATTTTGGGGCTCCGGGCACGCACACATGCATTCGTGCATGCACGTACTTTGGGCAGTCAGTCCAGAAAAGGTTAGCCATCATTGATCTATATCCATTGAATATATGGATTCCCAGTTACCTAATATTAATCAGCTATTGTCGGTACAATGTCTTTTTATCAGTGTTGTACATAATTACGTCCTTGCAGGCATAAGCATGTATCTTGAGACCATCTTTCTTAATTGTCTATGAAACAACTTCATTTTTATTCTTAGATATACAACCATATAGGATTATTCCTAGGAAATTTAGCCATACAAATGAAAAAATATTACCAAATATTATTATGGAATGTTATAGAAACATAACATTGTAATGATGTAACTATTAGATTGTAAAGGCAATGTAATTGTATTATTCATACTTTAGTGTCATTGAATATTAATTTAGATAGATAATATTGTAGAATTATTGAATATAGGATTAGGGATATACACATAGAGATGCACATATATTTAAAAATGGGGAAAATGGATATTGTGGGGCATTCTGGGCTATCTGAATATCAACTCAATCAATCAAAGTGTAAATACTAATATAAAATAGGGTTGCTAATGAAAGAAGAGTTTTACATAATATGAACATATATTAAAACTGTCTGTGCCCAGTGTTATGATTCTCCAGTGTCTTTCTTCCTCCACCACTATATTTCAAATTCATGTCTAAATGTAGTCAGTACAAATTTCTTATATTCTACTGCAGCATTCCAAGTATTACTTCTTAAATATTCTTATATCCTTTTATGGTAACAGAATGTCAGAATGACATTTGCTGCATAGGAATGGCTCACCATATGTTAGCACTTCTACACAGAACTATGGCATTGTCATTGTGGAGTACTTAAACTCAGGATCTGCTGATACGGTTCTACAGAAGAATTATTGAGTCTGTCATTTGTATCTCTATATATGTCTGGTTCAACACAGCAACCAACAGGACAGGCACAGACTTCTATGGATAATAAGGACTGCAGAAAAAAGAATTGTAACCAACCTGCCTTCAATTGAGAACCTGTATACTGCACAAGGCAGAAAAGGGAATGAGAAAATATCTACAAACCCCCTCACATCCTGGACATAAACCTCTCCCTTCAGGATGCCCCTAAAGGCAACTGCATGCCAAAACAACTAAATACAAAGATAGTTTTTCCCCCATGCCATCACTCTTAAACACCTAATTATCACAGAATTGTCTTATGCCTAAAGATATTTACCCACGTGGTAGGACTGTTGCTATTATCCTTCTCATCTTCTCATCTTTCCTACTATGTTCTCTTACTAGTATCTAATGTTTATCGCTTGTTGTTTGTATCTTATGATTTATGATTGTATCTTATAATTTATGATCTATGATTTATCAACTTTGTTGTTTGTATGTACTGTAGACAAATTCCTTGTGTGTCTAAATCACACTTGGCCAATAAAGAATATTTTATTCTATGAATGCTGAAGTATGATCTGTTAGCATTGTTACATCATTCTTTATATTTAAAAGTATTATTATTTATTGTTGCATTGAAACTGAAATAGGATGTAGCTTGCCTCTTCTTGTTTCTTTCTTTCAAGGGAATAAATAATTTGTTTAGTTTCCATCTAGAAAACAACTGAAGTTTTCTTTCTATGGCATGTATAAGGCTATGAAAAATATTTTTATCTATTAAATTTGTTTGCTGCCCAACTTGCTGCAAGTTATTTTTTTCTGCTCTCTTTCAGTGTATAAGTAAGTGCACTGGCATATTAGTAGAAATGCCTTTCCTATAATCTCACAAATGTGTTGCTTATTATAAAAACATTGGTGAATTTATACAAGAATTTAAATGAACCTTTGACATTTGACATCTTGATTACCTGGTATTTCAGCTGACCTATAATTTGCTGTTTATTTCTGTTTTAAAGCATTCTAAGATGATGACAGCCTTGGGATTTTGCATTTATAAGCCATCTCTAAGCAAAAGTGGAAGCATTTGCTTAGAGGTATCCATAACATGTTAGCTTCAAAAATTACTTCTCAAATTTAAATATGTGCAGCTGGACAGTTACCATACTATATTTCATTATATGTAACATAGGAACAGACTTTTATCTGAATTGCAGTCTTTGCCATGTTGGTCGAGCTAATGTGAAATAATATGAATAATTACTAGTTGTGAAAATGCCTGATTATACTAACAGCAAAATATGTTGTAATCTGGCACTTTACCTCCTATTGTTTACACATCAAACAAAAAATAAAGTTTCATATCATACTTCTGTTAAAACATTTTAATTGGTTAGACTCACTGAACTTAACTTAAAAATGAAACCAGCAAATGTGGTTTATGAACACAGTTTTTTAATCTAATCAGTGCCTGTTTCTTCAGAAGAACATTGCACTGAATTCAATTTTGTAAGTAAGAAAATATCTCTTTGCAATATTCTTGGTGTAGCTGTTAAGATGTTGCACTAGAAACTGGGACTATGAGTTGTCTTTCACCCTCTTCTGGTCTAATCCACTTCAAAGGATTTGTGCTGTTACAAAAATAGGAGGCAGGAACTATATAAATTATATAGAATTTTATTATGGGAGAGGAGGAGGAGGAGGAGGAGGAGGAGGAGGAGGAGGAGGAGGAGGAAAACGATGACAACTGTGGGAAAAGGAAGCAAAGATAGTACCAATAGGTACCTTGGCTGCAATCCCAAAACATCTGGAACACCACTTTAACACCATTAGCATTGACATACCATATTTTTCGGATTATAAGACGCATCCCCCCCAAAAGAGGGTGAAAATTTGGGTGTGTCTTATACACCAAATGTAGCCCCGCCCATCCACTGGCCCCCACCCTTTGGCCTCTGCCTCCCAGCAATTTACCTCCTTGCAGTAAGCAGTAAACTGCAAACAGACCGTTTCAGCTTCAGCATAGCCTGATTAGCACAAGCAGTTGATTGTCGGTTGGATCAGCCTCCTGACCCTCATCTGTTTCAGGCTGCAGGGTTTGCCATTGCCTATTGCTGCGCGGACCTCCACTGTTTGCTGCAAGGAGGTAAATTGCTGGGAGGTAGATTTTTTTTTTCTTGTACTAATCAGGGTGTGCTGAAAACAAAAATGAAACTAAAGTAGGCTGTTTGCTCTTTGCTGCAATGAGGCAAATTGCTGGGAGGCAGAGGCAGATTTTTTTTTCTTGTTTTCCTCCCCAAAAAAGGTAGATGCGTCTTATAATCCAGAGTGTTTTATACTCCGAAAAATACAGTAATCACCATCAGTCAATAGCAAAAGGCAGCTTTACATTGAACAGCTTTCATTCTGTGACAACACCTTTAGCATCAGTAATCAACAATTCCTACTTACCTCAGTAGAAGTAAGAGGGATAAAAATGCCAAATCCAGTCTGAACATCTGGCTGACTATGCAACCAGCAGCTATCAGTAAGTTTACAACCAGTTGAAAGCAAGGTCTATAGGACAGTTGTAAAGGGATGGCTATGACACAAGATGTGTGGATTCATCAAAAATGGGGATGTGATGGTTTTTAAAATTATTTTTAATAGGAAAATTGGATTGTATGTTAAAAATGTATTAAACAGTTATATCACTAATATTACATTTTTTGTTAGCTTGGTATCTAAAATTATTAAGAAACCACACTGCTAATTTCCTATAAGACAACTACAAAATTTATATTTGAAGGAAAGAAATTCCAATGTCTGCTGCCTTGCCTCCTTCATGGACCTTCCATTTTAATTGAGAATTTCACTAGAATATTTATGGTGTATTTTCCTTATTTTATTATTTTATTTTATTTGTATCTTATCTTTCCAATTGTGAACTTTCATGCAATCAGATTGTCATTTTGTCATGGAAGACTAGACTTGGAATATTATTAATACAACAACCGTAATAAAAAAATAAATAAAATATGGAATATCTCTGAAAATGTGAATTGCATCTAATATTAAATTGAACAGGTGTTATGTTTAACTAGCAGTACACAAGTATTGCAGAATCAACTTTTATAACATTTAGCCTAATAAATATGCCTATAAACCTCATTTAATCTATCCTTGGTAGTTAACACCTGATAAATTATCAAAGATATATAATGATGTGCCAAATACATGCTGAAAATGTAATCAATCAACCCTTTTGATGCTCTGGTGTACATGTAAGAAAGCTAAGAATTATTGGAAATAGATATTAATTCATTATTAAAATAAATGTACAATTACAGAGAAAGACTAGAGGTTTTTCTTTTAGATCTAAGACATAAGCAATTTGAGACAAAACCTGGGACAATGTTTCTGTATATGATAACAGCAGCAAGACTTTTGTATGCATAGAGATGGAAGGAACCACAGATTGTCACAATGGAAGAATATCTGGTTAAGTTAATGAAATTGGATGGGATGGGAAAACTAACTATTTTGATTTTTAAAAAAGACTGTCTAGCTTTGTTTCTACGTGAAGACCACTTTTGGATTTTTTTTCTTAAAACTGAAAAATTGAAAATTTAATTTTGGAATTGGTCAATTAGAATAATTTATGATTACAGAAAAACTGTGTGAAGTTGAATTTTAGAACAAAAAGTTAATGTATTTTATATTTGTTACTGTATTGAAGAAAGTCAGGTTAGTTTTTTCTTCTTTTTTTGTATTTTTTTTATTCCTTGCACTTCCCGACCCTTACTTTTTTCCCTTTCAGTTCATTTTTTCCTGTTTTTATATTTTATCTTTTGTAGATTATGTATATATATGTATATATGTATGTGTGTGTGTGTGTGTGTGTGTATATGCATCATATATATATATATGTATGCATCATATATAATGCATCATCTAATCTGTTAAAGATTTGTTATGAAATTATAAAATGACTTGTGACATATTTTTGCAACTGTGCTTTTGCAAGAGTTTATGCAATACTTTATGAAATAACTTGTGCAACTGCTTAAGTAATCAATGTTGAACAGTTTAGACAACAGATTATAAATTCGGTTGTACAAGTAGAATAAGAAATTGACATTTGTACAAAAATGAAAACAGGCTTTCCATAAATAGTAAAAATATTTTGCTACCAAATAAACCATTGCTGTGTCCAATACTAAACTGCATGTTACACTTGATCAAGGAAAACAGCTGTCTGATATGTAAAATTTACAGGAATCTTAATTTGTCATCTCAGAAGTAACAGTAAATAATAGTTTTTTCAAAAACAGAGAAATCTGATTAAAAATAATGAAAAGAGGATAGTCAGGTACAAGGCTCACTCATTTACATTGCTTTGTGTTACATGTGACCCATTCTGGTGACTGCTTAAGTGTTATTCACAACACATTTGATAAGAAATGTAAGATGTTGTAAAAGCTGAATGATCAGGATCAGTGCTCAAATTTAAGAAAAAAAAACTTTCTAAAAATCATGTTGTTGAAAGAGAAATAACTTTTTCACAGGAAGATCTTTCATACTGATGCCTCAATTATTTTTTTTTCCCTCCAGTTATCAATTGTTACTTCAAGTAAACAGTTTCATTCACTTGATCCAGTTTTGTTACCTGTTTTGATGGGACTTGCCTTTGTTCAACATTTATGTGAAGTCGCTGGGTGAGATCATCCATGGTTTCGGGGTGCAGTACCATCAGTACGCTGATGACACTCAGCTGTACATCTTCACCCCGGACCATCCCAATAATGCCCTTGACGTGATGTCCTGGTGTCTGGAGGCCGTGCGGATCTGGATGGGGAGAAACAGGCTCAAGCTCAACCCATCCAAGACCGAGTGGCTGTGGTTTCCGGCATCCTGATATAGTCAGTTGGTGCCATCTCTGACTATCGGGGGCGAGTCGTTGGCCCCTGCGGAGAGGGCTTGCAACTTGGGTGTCCTCCTGGATGCACAGCTGTCTTTAGAAGAGCATATGATGGCTGTGGCCAGGGGGGCTTTTTATCAGGTTTGCCTGATCTGCCAGTTGTGTCCCTTTCTGGATCAGGATGACTTGCTCACGGTCACTCATGCCCTCGTCACATCCCGCCTGGACTACTGTAATGCTCTCTACATAGGGCTCCCCTTGAAGAGCACCTGGAGGCTCCAATTGGTCCAGAATGCAGCCACGCGGGTGATTATGGGAGCGTCATGGCGCTCCCATGTAACACCTCTCCTGAGCAAGCTGGACTGGCTTCCGGTGGTCTTTTGGGTGCGATTCAAGGTGTTGGTTATCACCTTTAGAGCGCTCCATGGCTTAGGACCTGGATATCTACAAGACCGCCTTCTGCCGCCAAGAGCCTCCCGCCAGCCAGTACGCTCCCACAGAGAGGGGCTCCTCGGGGTGCCATTGGTCAAACAATGTCAACTGGTGGCCTCCAGGGGGAGAGCTTTCTCTGTGGGAGCACCTGCCCTCTGGAACAAGCTCCCCCCGGAGATACGGATGATCCCGGACTTACAAACTTTTCGCCGGGCCCTAAAGACTTTCTTATTTCACCAAGCCGGGCTGGGCTAACTTTTTAAATTTTTTAAATTGTTTAATTTTAATCTGAATTTTAATGGGGTATTTAAACTGTTGGGCCAAATTATTTAATTTATTTTAAATTGCTTTTAAATTTTGTATTTTGTGTTTTTACCTTGGCTGTTCACCGCCCTGAGTCCTTTGGGAGAAGGGCGGTATATAAATTTTAAAATAAATAAATAAATAAATATAACTTTATATTTATATTGTCACAGGAAAAATTAATTACTAAATAGTAATAGTATACATCAGGGGTATCAAAGTCAATTTCATTGAGGGCCACATCAGGGTTATGGTTGACCTCGGGGAGGAGGGGGGCAGGTAAGCGTGGCTGGGGAGAGCATGGCCTGGTGGTTACAGCCGATTGGATGGGCGTAGACAGGATGACCATGGTCAGCTCAACATCACTCACATTGGGGGGCTCCTGTAGTGGCCCAGGCAGGGCAGGGGACCATGGTGGATCCATTATTTCCAGCAGAGGAAGGTGAGACCAGGGCAAGAACCAAACCCTTGTCCACCAGTGGAGCCTCACTGTCTCTCTCAGGCCATGTGGAGGACCCCCAAATTGCGCAGGCTGCCCAGAGCCCTGGGCAGCAGAGGGCAAGCACCCATCCTGGCTCTCAAGCTCCCAGGTACCAGCACCCCACAGTCCAGCCCTGCTTCCCCAAAGGGGTGCCTGTGGCTGCTTACCTCCTCCTCAAGGCTGTTGCTGCTGTGCTGATTCTTCTTGGCCAGGTTGCTCATGGTGTGTGCAGAAGGGCAAGTGTTTGGGTCCGAGGGAGGCCCACTCCCTGTCCTTATGAGGAGACCTGGCTTTGTAACCAAAGCATCCTCAGCTTTGGATGGGAGACCACCAAGAGAGGAGGGGCAAGGGGATGGCAAAAGGCAGTGGTGGATTTCACTTACCTTTGCTACCGGTTTGCTCGTGCACCACTTCTGCGCTTGTACAGAGAGTATATGATGATGTCCGGGCAGGTGGGCAGAGTCTCCCACCGCCGCTACTACCGGTTCAACTGAACCAGGGCAAACCAGTAGCAACCCACCACTGGCAAAAGGACAGGAGGGCTGCTAATGGCCAAATGCTAAGGCAGGATTTCCCTCAGATCCTCCCTCCCTCCTGCCTTCCTGCCTTCCTTCCTCCCTTGCTTCTCATTCCCATCTCTTTCCTCTGCACTCAGGAAGGGACAAGGGGAAGGGGAGAGGCTGTCAGTGATGCCAGTGGCTATGCCACCACTGGCTGTGGCTATCCCATGTGAAGGTGGGGATGGTCCTGGTGAAAGGGAAGCCTCACAGGCTGCAAGGCCAGGCCAGCAAGCAGGCCATGGAGGCGCTGGTGCAGGCTGATCTATTCTACAAGTTGGTGGCAGCCATCCAAGCAGGAATGCGGTCAGGCTTAAATTTGATTCACGGGGCTGCCCTGGAGCCAGCAAAGGGCCACTCTATCGTCTCGGCCCTGCCCCTGGGTGTGCACACAGGAGGCAGTGAGCACACAGCAGCTGATGTCTTGGTGAAAGGGAAGCATTCAGAATGGGGTCAGCCTGCGGGGCAAGACAGTTCCTAGGGATGTCAGTCTCTTGTGTTCGCCACCTCCTGTGTGTGTGCCCAGGGGGCAGGGCAGTGGCAGCCCCCTGCTGGTTCCAGAGCGGTCCCGCAGATCTAAGGCTTATTGAATTCTGGACCAGATGCTGCCACCAGGTTGTAGATCAGCATCCGTTTGGCCTGGCCTGGACCGAAGCGCCATGGATTGGTCCTTTGCTGTTTCCTGGGTGGCCCCATGGGCCAGACCTAACCACATCACAGGCCTCATTTGGCCTGTGGGCCTTGTTTTTGACATGTCTTCTGTACATTAACATGTTCATTAACAATTTTCTCTCTTTGTCTATGGAGATTCTCAGTCATCCAGGTCATGGTTGTTCCAAAGGTACTTTTTCAAAAGACAACTGGACTTTGATTTTCCTTGAAGACATTTCGCTTCTCATCCAAGAAACTTCTTCAGTTCTGGATAAGAAGGAAAACATCTTCAAGGAAAAAATAAAGTCTAGTTGCCCTTTGAAAAAGCACCTTTCATACAACTTTTTCTGTTATCATAAAGCATTGATTCATTTTTACATTATCTTGAAACAATACTGTTTTGAAAGAGTTTCATAGCACTAAGAATGTCTGAAACAATAATGAAAAACTAGAATAGAATAGATTTAAAACTGGGATCATGTTGGACAAAAGCAGGTTACCACAACTATGATATTTGGAGTGATTAGTTTGATTCAATGGCATATTTGAAACAGTCTGAACAATAATAAAATACAACAAGCCAGTTTGGACCCCAGATTTTACCAATGACTGACTGATATTGTTCATGTTGGGGAAAACTACAAACACTGGATAAGAGACTAACTATAGAATTGTGAGGCTCCAAGTGTGACATGTGGAGTTACTTCTGAGTAGTTTCCTTTATTGCTCTTCACCTAGAGACAGAATCTTGACATATGCAACTATCTGCTTTACGATAAATATACTTTAAGAACTGCTAGGAAGGAGCCGTTTTAACTGTCTTTCTGCTAACTAAACTTTCTGCGCTACATTACCTCTTTGCCTTCTGGAAAGCAGCCCCTGCCCATGGAAATCCAGATTACATTTGACCACAGAAATGACATTGGCATCATTAAGATCATATGGCATCATTAAGATCATATGTTACAATGCATGACCAACTAAAATGATATGAGACATAAAGGTGTTTATTTCTTGCATTCTAAAAAAAATCCCAGTGTTTATCCACACAACCTTATTTCAGCATGAAAACCCTTTTTATTGATTCTTGACAACATATAATAGTCACCTTATTGTTGAGGAGAACTTCAAACAAATCAAGACTGAAATTAGTATTTTGCTTTGAAAGCAGAAGAAAATCTAGCATGTAGACATTCTAGGCTCTTTAGAGGACAGAAACCTGCTCTGCTCCAATTGCCCTTCTGCAGGACTTCTCATCCAGCCACGATTGTGGTTATTCATAATTTGGCTGCCTGAAAAACTGAATCTTGTTCAACATATTTTCTTGGAGAGGGGGCATAATTCACAAATATAAATTTGTGAACATCAAATGTGGATCTTCCAACAGGTTGACAATCTCTTTGGTAAGCTCTTTGCCAAATCAGCTTATGGTATTGCCACCGCCACATGACTACCCACCATAAGATGCTGCATCCAAGCGGGACCAAGCTCTATCCAAATACCAACATCCAGGATGAAGGCAATCGGGATAACTGCTGGTATACCATCATGCCTCTTTTTCAAGCAGCCATTCCACACACAGACAGAGAGATGTCTATCGGATCCCAGCCAACCCAAGGGACCAGAAAATTGCAGAAAATTGCAAAATTCCTGTACAGAGCTTAACTTGTCTTTGCAGGAACTCTTTTAGGACCACTAGCCTTACATGTCTACATGTTGCTGGGTCTTTTATTTGAGAAAGCGCTGGACACTTTCTTGATCAGAGACACTGTGGCAAAAGAAAGAGGCTCCTGGGCAAGATGGTGAGGGGCACTAGATGGAATATTGGAGTGACAAGTTAGGGATGTGCAGGCAGCACAGCAGCGTGTCGAAGTTACATAGGAAAGAGGAGAAGCACTGAATCCACAACATTGTTGCTGGACCACTGGCATCCAGTCCTGCATTACTCAATGCTCCAAAACTTACCCATCCTGATGAGCAAGTCTAATAGTGTGGAGAGCAATACTATTGGTTTCATTCCTTAGACAAAGTAAAAGGCTGTGGGTGGAGAATTTTATAAAAGCAAGTTCATTCTGTCTTGAGGAAAAGAGGAAATCACCCTGGTTGTATGGATGAGCTATAGTTGCAGCATAACTATATGCATTTCAGTGGTTTAGACGCAGTCCTTTCTCACAGAGATTCCATCAAAAATAGTGGAGGTTCCTTTAAAGGAGCTGCTCATTTCAGTTTCAAACTAGGAATCCAGCTCTGTGCTGTCCTGTGTAAATCTCATTTTTGATTATTCATTCCCAGAAAAGCATTAACAGCATTGCTGTTTTGTTTCTATAAAGGCTACAACTATTGTAGGGGGGCCCTGGAAAATTAAAATACTGATGCTGTTATCAGAGTTCAGTACAATGGAATAAAATGGAGTAAAATTAATTTGGAATTCATGGATAAAATATTTGGAAAGTCCTTACAATCTCAGTTAGGAGATCTCTCAATAAATGGAATTTAGTCACAATAATTTAAAGCATTGATTATTCTCATGTGTTAGCTTTGGTATATACTTTGGCAACTCTTCCAGTATATTGAACGCATATGCAAGAACAATAAATATTTTATTTCATAGTTTCCTTTGTTTTCTGGTTCTTGAATTTGTTGCTGCCTCCAAAGTTTATCATTGCAGTTCAGAATATTGGGCATTTGTAGTAAACTAGAAATAATTCATCAGCCAAAACTGGGAATGTTTCATATTATTTTTCACCTGCCAGCATTTTTGAAACTGCAAATTTTCTCTATACAAGGATGAAAAGACCAGTGTAAGTATTCATTGTTTGAGTATTTTTAAAAAGAGTTTGGCACCATACTGCACTGCAATCTTGAAAAAACCCCTACTATTTTATAGTTTAAAAGTGCATGAAATAAATAATCAGAGATA
Organism: Pituophis catenifer annectens; assembly: GCF_029215685.1. Lineage (NCBI taxonomy): Eukaryota > Metazoa > Chordata > Lepidosauria > Squamata > Colubridae > Pituophis > Pituophis catenifer. The sequence continues at coordinate 34,752,169 of NW_027256888.1, forward strand.
ACTATACACAAACTTAAACATTTTAGAGAGATACATTTATAATCAGTATTTACACATCAATGATTCCATTTTAATTTGTAAATCTGCTACTAAAATAATTTATTAGGATTATGTGAGCCATTCAGAGGAACAAATATGATATAGGCAGCTAAATATATTTAACTGTAACTAAAAAATAAGTAAATAATTAAACTAACTAACTAAAAATAAAATGTAAATAATACAGGTTATGGATTAAACGGATATAAAAGAGAGTTACTTATTTGTCTTTTTAAAAATCCATACTGAATGCATACAACAAAAGGATGTGTTATTTTATCATTGTTAACTAAGAAAAAAAGCATCTACTTTATATTGGGATATATGCCAATCTATACTTGCTCAAAATAAAGTCATAAATTTAATTATTTATTATTTATAAAGTTAAATATTCTAAGAAAGGCAGAAGTGGCATGTTTTATGTTTTTTAAGAGTTATTATTATTGTGGCTTCATTTTAGGACCTATGGCAAATTTCATTTGTTCCCATGTCATTGTTGCAACAATTCTTTGAGGTAGATGAAGTTGAGACAGAATGGCAAAGAAAAGAGATCCCATTTCTTCCTCTGCTGAATGTTGAAGCCAGATTTACTTGAATTCAATTCAAAATACAATATGTTGTCCTCAACTTACAGCCCTAATTGAGCCCAAAATTTCTGTTGCTAAGCAAGACAGTTGTTAAATCAGTTTTGCCCCATTTTATGACTTTTCTTGCCACAGTTAAGTGAATCACTGCAGTTGTTAATAACACGGTTGTTAGTGAATCTGGTTTCCCCACTGACTTTGCTTGTCAGAAGGTCACAGGACACTGTAACTGTCTTAAATACCAGCTAATTGCCAGGCATCTGAAGTTTGATTGCATGACCATGGAGATGCTGCAATAGTGGTTAGTGCGAAAAATGGTCATAAGTAAATGTTTATAGTGCCATTGTAACTTTGGACGCTTACTAAAGGAACAGGTGTAAGTCAAGGACTTACCTGTACATGTCATATTTGAAACAAGACAGCTACACATAAATATGTATCCTAAGCTTACATCACACAGCTAAAATTGAAACTCTGAAGAGCTACATATCCCTTAACATTGCACATGAGTACTATTGTATAGAAATGAAGGAACTGAATAGCATTTATTTAATTTATTTAAATTTATTGATTGATTTATAATATACAATCGAACAGAGTAATTGACATATTACATGAATTCTTTTCCTAACTATTGTAGTGCTTCTCATTTTCTACTATTAGGCTTATAGTCTCATAGCTTTGAAGTTTTCAGGAATTTCCTAGTCACAAATAGTCGTGGAGCAGAATGCTATACATGCAAGTTCACACATAAGCAAATCTCAATGTAAACAAACAATGGTCTTCATTATAGACGAGAAAGCCACTGTGCATTTAGAAAAGGCTTGTATATTGTTTCCTTTTCACTTTATAAAGTACAAAAGGAATCATATATAGCCAAAAACCCCACCCCTTGTTAAATTAATCCAATGGGGTCAGATTACTTTAGGAAACACGGCTGAATTTAATAATATTTTTTTTCTTTTTACAATCCTATAATCCCTTTTATCAGGGTGGAGTTGGGACGACTGAATGGAGCTGAGCAAATACTGGCCAGATACTCTTCATGATATCTATGTGAAGTTCACAGCAGATATTTTCTCTTTGTGCATTGCTAGAGAAACAACTATTGCTGCCTAGGTTTGAACTTTCAACCTTACAAATGGGAGGCAAACATCTTCACCTCTAGGCCACCATGCCACTCGCTGAATATTGTGATTGTATAGAACAGTGATGATGATGATGATGATTAATTTTTTTATTCTGTATCTTTGTGTGTATGTGTGTCCTTGCTTAACAACCATTCATTTAGTAACTATTCAAAGTTATAATAATGCTGAAAAAAATTGACTTATGACTAGTCCTCCACTTATGACCATTGAAGCATCCCAATAATCACATTATTATGATTTTGATGCTTGGTAACCATCATGCATTTTTGCTGGTTGCAGCCTCTTGTGACCACCTGATCTCCATTTATGACCTTCCTAGCTGTCTTCTGATTAGCAAAGTGAAGGGGGAAACTGACAGGGAAGGTTGCAAGTTCACATGATATCTCGCTTAATGACCACACCATTTAACAATGAATTTCTTGTCCCTATTGTAATCTTATGTCAAGCACTATATCTCTATGTGCACACGTGAGTGTCTGACTGTGTATATATGCTACCTAACTTAATTCAAGGTGACAAACCTACCTAATTCTGCCTCCTATTTTCTTGTCAACAAAAACACAGTGAGTTGGTTTAGGCTGATAAAGAAGGACTGACCCAAAGTCACACAGCCAGCTTTCATGCCTTAGGTAAAATAAGCTGGAAAGGTAACCTGAACTGAGATATAAATATGCCACCATAAATGTTTAGCCAAGCTCTTTTCAAGATAAATTGTTAACTGAAGAAAATATTCAAACTCTACTTTATCCATTTTGTTTTCATGGATTAGTTCATAAAAAGCAAGCACCATGACTAATTCATACAGTCCCAACAACTAAAGTAATCCTTCTCATTTAAAATGCCTGTCATGTTAATTCCGACTCTTTTGGCTATTAGCCATGACTATCACTGTTTTGGCCCAGTATAAAATCAGAACACAACCTTTCTCCCGCTTGCTATACTAAAAATCTTGAGACAAATTCTAGGGCAAGGGTGTCAAACTCATGTTGTCACGGAGGCATCATGTGATGTATCGGGAGTCTCCCCCCCCATTTGCTAAACTGGTGTGGCATGGCCAGCACGTGACACATACTGAAATTCTGGATAGTATGTATTCTTTCTATTTTATTCCATTGTCTATTCCACTGTACTGAAGTAACTTTTCTTATTTTTGTCTAGACATTCCTAGGGAAGGCTATCATATTTTTCTGTAAATGTTATATGGTTATGCATAAAAATATGTAACACTATATAAAATCTGGACAGCTCATGAAATACAAATCTGAAACCAGTCTCCTATGATTTTGTTAGTATAGCTTTACATAGATTGGTACAAAAACATTGGCTATCAGTAGTAATTCTTGTTAACATATTAAAAGTCCATATTAATTTATAGGGAAAATAGAGAAACTTGGACAAAAACAGATGAAACATTAACTGGCTCACCATTTCAAGGAATCATGAATGATAACATATTTATAGTTTGAAATTCAAACTAAAAATATTTACATTTACATTTAATATTTAAGTTTATTATGGAGTCAAATGCTTTAAAAGTGTAGCATTGTTTTATAGAAAAGAAGAGGATATAAAACACAGAAAAGAAAGCCAAAAATCACTCTAGTGAAAACTTGGATAGTTTGCTTTATCTTTTAGTGCAAGCATACCTAAATATTTTAAATAAGAAATACCAACATTTTACGGATAATGGTGAGAGAGACAACTAACATTGCCTGATACTTTTTTAAAGATATTTTAAAAGTGCATTCTCTTCTCTCAAGTACTGCTTAAAATCTGTTCTTGGCTCTTCTGCCTCAGAAACTCTCATTCTTGCATTACTTCTTTGCAGGTCAATTGCATATGCAGTATAAGCAAAGTAACATTTCTCAGTGTTCCAAGAACGAATAATGATGCAAATGAAAGGAGAAGGAGTCTAACAGTATGTTAGTCATGCTTTTGAACCAAATCTTGTTCCTTTTGTTTTTGTTTTACTTTGTAGGCACCTTACCAAGTATTAACATTAATCTCACTGCACGTTCTCTCTCATATGTTTCTGGAGTGCTATATGGGAAAGGCCCACATAGAGGGCCTTTCCCACTTATTCCAGACATCTGACATTTTTGCCTCTGTGTGATTTGGAAAAGAGCCATGCCACCCTGCAGCACCCATACTATAATGGTAATCTGAGAAAAGCATTGTTGGTAGCATGACTTTACTTGTTCAGAAGCAAAGGTTTAACAGCACAACATCAAGATGCCTGAATATGGCCTTTTGATAAATGAATAGCTTGAGAAATACAAATAAAGTCACATATAGGAAAAAAAACATATGGTTTCAGTTGTTGAATCTGTTGTATCTGAATATCTTATAGCTATCTGCAAGCTAGAATATCTAGTACATAATCTTAAAATTGGCACTTCACATAATTCCGTAGCTACTTTTATAAAACTGTCAAGGTCTTTGGCAATTGCTGTACTGAGAGAAAGTTCATCTGAAGATGTTGGTGTGCTTTTTTTGTAATTTATTTTGAGCTTGACTAAGCTTTGGAGCATGAAAACAATCAGCAGTTCAATATAATCCTTATAAAACCCTTTGACCAAAACCGTCCCTTTTTAATTTTTATTTAACTGTTTTCCCCGTCTTTCTTCTATGTGACCTCGACATACTGTAGAAAGCTTGCTTTTTAGCTTTCAAGTTAATGAGCACTGTTGATAATAATAAAAAACAACATGATTGTGGTTTATGAAACAGGCACTTTTGCTATTTCCTGGAAAGACAAGATAAATATTTTTCATGATTTGGGACAGAATATAATATTCAAGGCAAATCTGCTAGAAATTATTTCTTCAAAATCTATTTAACATACTTTGCTATATATGTTGCTCACTTAAAATGATAGCAATATCTTAAAGGCAGAGTCCCAGGGCCACAATTTAGCACCACTTCTGAATTTCACAATGCCAACTTGTCACAGAGTTATAGAAGGATCATGACTTGCAGATACTACAGTCTGATGTCAGACAACAAACTCAAAGCAGATCAACACATTCCTTTCTGTTGATTCCATATGTAAATTTAAGTCTTAGGCTGAAAACTTACTCATGCTTACCAAAAGAGAAAAAACTAGAAATGAGTTTAGGATAAAAATAGGTTATATAAAAAGTAGAATACTACACAACAAACTTAGTACTGTTATCCTGTAAATATAATCAAAAGTAATAACAGTTATAAGAGATACATTACTTGACAAGGATTTGATTTACCCAACAAACAACATGAAATATCAGGTAGTCACTGGGATCTCATTTTTTTATTGCAAACATTTCAATTGTTTAGATTCATCTTAATCTTACAAGTCTTATTGCGCACATGTACAGGATGCTCATTTCTACAACAGGGATGAGAATTTATTCTTCACTCTCAAGGGTTATTTTGTTCATCTAAGGAATCAAATGGAAGTGGCAAATGCTGCTTATTTCTAAGTGTGTGGATGGATCTAATACTTGCATGTAAATTTTAATACTTTTACAGGATCAGCATATGGCTTGCACCTTCAAAAGTACACTCTTGGGGTGGGAAATTGTTTTGTTTATGGACTGGAAGTCAGTTGGAGGTCATGCTAAAACCCTGTTGTAAATGAATTGCCAAAGGTCACATTCTAACTGAAAAAAGAAGGAATTATCTGATTCTGAAATCTTGACATTTAATCCCTCCATTCATTAATTGCTTTTTCTGTTGCCTGTGTATACAACTGTGCTTTAGAAAGTAGGAAGATACGTCAGAGAAGCAGAAGCTTACATTCAGTAATAGTCTTTCATATGTAATTCTGAGAAATTTATATATATATATATAACAAATAATGAGGAATCAGCTGTCTTACAAAAAAGATACAACATTCTTGGGACTTAAAAGTTTAGAAGGTAATATAGAAGGGGACCTGACCAACGTTTCAATTACTGCAGCTAAAGAACAAGATGGATAACTGTAGCTGGTTTGAAGCATTAGTTAGACTTGATCCTTTCACACATTCCAGAAATACTTTTAGAATCAGTTCCCATTAAATGTTTTGGGAGTACAACATGTACAAAAGCCAGCTTTTAGTGACCAATTCAATTTTAAACAGGCTTGTATTGTCTATTTTCTAAAGCTACGAATGGCGCAAAAGGCCATGGGAAAAATACATGCTCAGCATCACAAGACAAGATAGAAAGACCTGCACATGGATTAGAGAATAAACGAAAATATACAAAAAGAGTAAAAGAATTGAAATGGAAATAGGCTGGTCACATAACAAGAAGAACTGATGGCAGGTGGACTAAGGCAGGCATAGAATGGATTCCACTCCTCCTCCATCGCACAAAACTTCCTCTATGCTTAAGCATGTGAGATTTTTATTCATGCTTTCTTTCACTTCAAAGTATTGTTTGTTGTGCTACACTGGTGGGTGCAGTGAAATCATGCAGCATATCATAACTTTCACTTAATGAACCAGAACTGCATGTGATTGAGTTAACAGGGAATGACTCTTTTTTTTTTTACAAAAGAAAGATCTTTTCAACCTTTGCATGGCAAGTTTATTAATATCACTTTATTTGTATATAAATGTAGTACCTGTTTCAAATACACTAAAAAGACAGATAAACCTATGTATTTTGAACATTGAATGATCTTCTTGTACTGAGACAATGCAGGTGTCTCCTCTTGATTTACAAATTTGCTCTTAGTTTTTAAAGATTAAAAAGGTTTTTTAACTGGTTTTGTAAATAAAAATACACATGCAAGTCTTCTTCCAACTCTACATAACTGCTGGACAGAACAGTATGCAAATTATTCTTAAATGCTGAAATGAATGAATGAACCAAAACTGTAAGATCATATTAAATGCCAATATCATAGATTCTTCACTTGGTAGGCATCTGTGCCCTCACAATGCTTGGGCATTTGCTTGGGCAAAACCACTCAGAAACTTTCAAGTATTAATTATTGTTGTTTCAGGTGGAAACTTAGATTATTATAATTCCATATTTATTTTATGGTATTTTATTATAACTACTAACTATATTTACTAACATCTTGGCTTTTGGAATATGCAAATGAATAAACAAAAATGTATCAACCTAGTGTTAAGGGATAGAGAGAGGGATACTGTGAGTTCAAGTTCCACCTTAACTATGAAAGCCAACTGGATGACTTTGGGACAGTCACTTTCTCTCAACTCACATAATAGAGTTCTTGTTGTGGGGGAAAATGGAAAAGGAAGAAGATGTGTTGGATATATTCATTGCTTTGTTATTTGTAAAAATAATAAAGGCGAGATATAAATAAATAGGAAGTAGCCTTCATTTTTCAAAGCTGTTTAAGAAGTGATTTTAGGGTACTTTATTGTATCCTTTGTCTCAACAATAGGATTGACAATCAAATTTCATTGTTTTCCCCACACCTGTCAGTTTATGTTGAATAATAAATATTGTCATTATACATTGTATAATGTATAAGCAGTAAACAGGAATATTAAAAAAAACATCACTGTGTATATAGATGTCAAGCTATTACCACAGCTGTTACAGGTAGCCCTTTACTTACTACCACAACTGAGCCCAAAATTTCTGTTGTTAGTGAATCATGTGAGTTTTGCTCCATTTTACAACCTTTCTTGGCTCAGTTGTTAAGTGAATCACTGTGGTTGATAAGTTACTAACCTGGTTGTTAAGTGAATCTGGCTACCTTGTTGACTTTGCTTGTCAGAAGGTCACAAAAAGAGGATCACATGCCACTGGGACACTGCAATTGTCCCAGTGGCATGTGATATGAACCAGTTGCCAAGCACCTGAATTTTGTTCACATGATCATGGGGAAGCTACAAAGGTTATAATTCTGAAAAAGGGTCATAAGTCAGTTTTTCTAGTACTGTTGTAACCTTGAACAGCACTAAAGGAACTGTTGTAAGTCAATTACTACCTGTACTGTATTCTGTTATTACAGTGCACCCTTGATGAATGCAAATAAGACAACTGTACTTAGTGCTCTTAATTACTGTTTTCTAGTAGGAGGCTTTTGCTTTATAGGTAGACTTGCAAGATTGATGTCAGCCCTGTCAGATAGAGTAACAGACAGTGCTATTTATTTTAAAATCTCTAGTAACATAGATTTTCATAGATGCGTGTGTCCTTCCCTTTATCCCTCTTTTGTCTTTATGTGAATTGAATCTGAATGTCTGAGGCAAGCCATTTTCTTGCACTGGCCTCTTGTTTATTGATGGTTACCTTTCTTCTCTTTTTCCAAGTCATTCCCTATATTCATTATAGAAAATTGAAGGGATGAAAAACTGGAAGGAACATTTTAGAGCTATGAGTTGGAATGATACTGGTATAATGATGAGTGGAATTGATATGGATGTTGTAAATGTGTCCAGGACCAAAAAAGAAAAAAAGAGTCCAAGTCCAAGAAAAAAATCCACAAAAATGAAGTGATGAATGCTATGAGAATGTTGAAAATGGTCAATCAGCTGGACAAACTAGATCTTTATTCTTAAAGGGTTATTGAAGAATGTATGAACCATAATTTCCCTGTACATTTAGATTTAGAAAAACCCTATGAGTTCTGGAATACTTATCCTGAGCTCAAAGGTTGATTGTGAAATGCAATAACAGCTATGTAGGATGAAAACCAAGGATTTGGGGAATAACAGAGTAATACAGGTATGTGTGATGCCCCTAGGTTGTTTAATGTGCTTTTGGATCAGGGTTGTCTCAAACTCAAGGCCTGCGGGATGTTTAAACCTGGCCAATGGACCGGCCTGGAAATAGCAAAGGACTAGCCTGGGGTGCCTCTGACAGCCAAAATGGGGAACGAAGGAGCAGAGCGTGCCCCCCATTCCCCATTTTCAGCCTCGATGGCCTCCTGAAGCACTTTGTTGGCCAAAACAGGGCATGTGGGGTATGCCCGCCCCTCCATACCCCATTTTCAGCCTGGATGCACACATGCCCCCCACACTCCATTTTTGCCAGCAAAATGCTTAAGGAGGCCATCCAGGCTGAAAACGGGGCACGGGGGCTGTGGCTGCCCCCCCAGTACCCTGTTTTGCAGGAAGCCATCCAGGGTGAAAATGGGGAATGGGGGGCACGCCTTGTCCCAACGTTCCCCATTTTGGCTGTCAGAGGCACCCCGGGCCAGTCCTCTGTTATTTCCAGGCCGGTCTATTGGCCAGATTTAAGAACCCTGCAGGCCTTGAGTTTGAGAAACCCAGAAGCACATTAAACAACTTAGGGGCATCACACATACCTGTATTACTCTGTTATTCCCCAAATCCTTGGTTTTTATCCTACATAGGATCCTACATGCCTCCTATTTTTGCCAGCAAAGTGCTGCAGGAGGCATCCATCCTATCTTCCTCCCTCCTCCTGACTGATCTGGCTCTTGAAGAAATCCAGTTTGACTTCCCTGTTCTGGATGAAGGAATAAGAAATCCATGTACTGAACTAAATCAGTTAATTAAAAGGTTGTATATACTTTTATATTAAAAAAATGCGACATTGTTGGTTGAGAACTCAAACGATACACAGCGAACATTAAATATACTGTGTGTAGTAACAAGACAAACAATGTGTAGATTATCACTGTAGTTGTATTTGACAAGGGAAATGGGATTAACCACTGCATCATATATAAATGATAAAAAACTAGAGCAAAAAGACAAATTTATTTACTAAGATGTGGGAATGGACAGTGAAGTTTTAAAATGCAGAAATGCTGTTAGAAAGCTAATAATGTCATCTGCTGAAAGGAATTATTATTTATCCAAAGGAGCAAAACTAGATATCTATAAGAATATTTCTATTTACTTTATATGTGTAAAGAGTTGGGAATACCGGGAGAAATATAAAATGAAACTCTTACGTGGGAAAGAATTGTTTATTATAGAACAAGAAGAGATAGGATGAAGAATGAATAAGTACTGAATTAATATGGATAATAATAATAATAATAATAATAATAATAATAATAATAATAATGAAAATGAGAAGGTGAAGGTGAAGGTGAAGGTGAAGGTGAAGGTGAAGGTGAAGATCTTGTGGGACTTTCGAAAACAGATGGATCGTCATTTGGAATACAGCACGCCAGATATCACAGTTGTCAAAAACTGAAACGTACAATTTATTGATATCATGGTATCAGGAGATGCCAGAGTCAAAGAAAAAAAACTGAAAAAAATAATGAAATATTGCAATCTGGCTATCAAAACTACGCAATTATGGATGAAACATGTAACAGTGATGATGACCCATTGTCATCAGAGCACTTGGTACCATGCCCAAGAATTTTATAAAATACATCAAGAAATTGCAGCTTCCTGCAATAACACCAGTGGAACTCAAAAAACTGCACTACTCAGAACATTATACATCTTAAGAAGGTACTTGTTTGATACCTAGGACGCTGGCAGCAACCCGTATCAACCATTAGCACCAGTCAATTGCATTTTTGAATGTTTAGTTGACTGAGTTTCATGTTTAATGAATAAAGTATATTATTATTATTATTATTATTATTATTATTATTATTATTATTATTATTATTATTATTATTATTATAAACTGAGCAATGTGAAATATATACTATCAAAGATTTGATCATTTGGTCAGATTCCTCCTGTGGAATCAGTTTTCCAATAAATAAGATTAACATCCTCTCTTCACTGTTCAAAAATGAATGAAAATGTGGTTATTTAAGGAAGGATTAAGGAACTGAGATGTGGAAGATCTATGAAAGTTGGATGGCATACAAATTTACTGTAACAATTATTAAAATTTGTCACATAGTTAGCCAGATGTTCAGATTGCATTTGGCATTTTGTAAACTTGAAGAATAAAAACAGAAAAAAGGAAGTAGACTGAAAGGGAATATTAAGAATACAAAAATTGCATAAAAGATATCCTTACAAATTAGGCTGGACCAGAGAAATCATGGAGACTTTAGCACCTCCAGTCTGAATCTAATATCAGACTGGATATTATCTGAATCTAATATCAGATATTAGAATCCAGTCTGATTCTAATATCAGACTGGACATCAACAATAACAACTAAAATAATAAGAATAAACAATTTATAGTTAAACTGATGCAATCTATACTTAACTGACTGTTGGATACTATTCCTTATTGCTTTTCTGTGCTATGTGTAGTGCAATGAGCACATATTGTCTAAAATGAGATTGTCCAAGTACAACAGAGAGTGTGAGAAAGTAGCTGTTCTTCTATGCCTTTTTATTCATGCTCCATTATTGAACTATATCAATAACTATAACTATATCAATGATTGTTTCATTATCACATGTGCATCCAAATACACTTACATTTTTCCTAATTATGTATTTAATAGAAAAGAAGCATGTGTTTGAGTCCTGAAACATCCTTAGAAATTCAAAGAAATTACTGCAACATGTAGTAAGCAACTCTATAATTTGTAGCTTGTCAAAAGCAGTTTCAGTTACATTTTCCGTTCGCACTGGAATTTGAACTTTCATAGATAAAACTAATATTGTTAATTTTCAAAGAAATAGACAAAGAAAATCATCATTTCATCTATGAAGCCGTCACTGAGCTTTAGGTCTCTAACTACCTTAGAAAGATAATAAAGTTTTACAACTCTTGAAAATAGCCCTACATTTACTCTGGCTATTCCCAAGATACGTTGTAAAAAAAAAAAGAAAAGAAAGGAAAAAGGAAAGTTAGACCAAACAGAATTCCATCAGGAAATTCCTCAACTCTAACCTTTAAGGGTCAGAGAATGCAGCATACAATTTGTTGTCTTGAAGAGTGACCTCAGTTTGTTTCTACTCCAAACAAACGTTCAGATGTTATCTATTGGTCTCTCAGGAGACCTCAACACTAAACCTCTGAGATCAACAGTAGCACTTTCTGCAGTACTTTCAATAAGAAATGATTTTAATAGGGAAGTTATCCTTCTCACTAATCATTTAGTAACAATTAATTGAACAGATTCAGTAAGTGAACAGAAGACCTTCTCTAAATAATTGTGTGCGATGTTTCTTCATTCATTCAGTGAAAGAGCAATAAACATCTGTTCCTTGAAGGCATGGTTCAAATAAATTTTATTTTAGAAAATATACTTTCCCCAAGACATTTAAAAAGTATTTTCTCAGTTATGCAAATATATTTACTATAGTGGAAGAATATGCTATTTCAGAAGTTCAAGTAAGAAAGAAAGAATGGGTGGGAGGAGGGAGAGAGAGAGAGAGAGAGGGAGGGAGAGAGAGAGAGAGCTCTTGAAAGGGGATCATATAAGAAGGAGGACTGAACTAGACTATTCTTACAGTTCTCTCACATAACCCATTTTGGTTTCTTTATTTCATACCTTACACTTGTCTGGGGAATTGTGAAAAATAAGTTACGAGACACTGAGTGGCACAACTGCTGTTTAGTAAAACTTTCTATTCTAATATTCTTCATTCAGTGAAAGAAACTTCACTATTTCTCACACAGTTCTTATTATTAGGAAGTTTTTCCTAACATTTCCTAACATTCATCTGGAAGGTATCTTTCTGTAACAGAAATACATTAATCACATATAATATAAAAGAATATAAGTTTTGGTTTTCTTCTACATGACATCCTTACAGAGTGCAATCATAACTCCTCATTTATCATCTTTAGTTAGAACTAAACATATTAGTTCCAGTTTTTATACACTCACTCTGAAAGGCCAATAGCCAAAACTGATCTCAATATTCCAGGGAGGCTATCATTAATATAAAATAAAGTCGAATTATTAGTCCTTAAAATTACTTTTGTTGATACAGTCTAAACTTGCATTTGAATTTTTTTTTTTTTTTTTGCAGCTACATCACATTGCTTATACTCCAAGATAATGGTACTTTTCACAAGTACCATTGCTAGTCCAGGTATCCTTTAATTCTGCATTTGATTTCTGTTTCCCTGTAATTAACTACTCAAATACTTCCCATTGGTTTTTTGACAAGATACTACTAATGGGTATTCTTTGCAGTCTTTGAATCAACTCTTTATCTGTTTAATTATAATATTTCTCAGAACTAACTTCACAAGCAAATTACAAATCACGAGCAGTTTGACCAACATTTTTTCGAAGTTAAAATATACCATATCTATAGTACTCTCAAAAGTTGAAAATTAAGTTAATGACCGCACGATAAGATATAGCTCTTTACAAATCCATGCTTACTTTTATAATTTTCTAGATTTTGAAGATGTCAAATGACTCAAAGTGTTAATTGTACTCAGATTATTTTTGTACATATTTGTTTATCAGGTGTTTATTCACTAAATACTAATTTCATCAATTTTATTACTTTAAAAATCTTGCAGGCTAGCTGGCGGTTGAAACATGTTATAGTTGGAAGACCAATTGGAGGTTAAAACAATTTATCATAGAAGCAGTATGTCCACATATATAAAGTACAAAAATAATAATAATAATTGATTGTACTTTCATGACATGCAGTTCAACTTTTTATGTACTAAGCAAAAGATTTCAATTTTGTTGCATAAGAATTGTAATTTAAAATTAGATTCCTGAATCCTGACTGTAATGAAAAGCTTATCAAGCATTTTCCCAGAAATTGTTGCCAAATATGTCTGCATCCTTTAAGACCACTCCCATAATGTCAGAGAAACATTAATAATATCACACTGTTGAACTGTCAGATTATTTAGCTGTTCACAAGTGTGAAGGTCAAGCCTTCCAGCATATTAGTTATCCCACTATGTTAATTAATGTTTCTTGAGGAATAATTGTATAGAGATCTAAAATCCCAAAGTATTTGAGTTTGGCAGTATGAAGCATAATTATATGATTAATGAAGTCTTTAGTAAGAGCTTATGGGCAAGGAAAATTGAAAGAGGTGATGCTTTTAAAAGTTACACACTCACATATGGATACTTCTATCTTTTACTCATGACTGCTCATTTTGCATGTGATTTACTTTGTAACCCATGGCTTGTTCCTGTGGGTATTTATTTCTCACTGCCTGAATTTGTTTTTCAGTAATTCCTTCCTTGTAAGACAATGTAAGTTTTTGTGCAGAAACTCTCTCAAACTAGAAAATATCCAGTTCATTAAAACTGGGCAGAATTTACTATTTCTATGTTGGGAATTTTTTCTCAGGTACATATAGAATTTCTGACAATTTCAATCTTCTGATGAACTTTTACATAATATCTATAAAGTAAATAGGTAATTATATCTAAGAGAAGACCCACTTGATCAAATGTTATCTATTCAGTGTAAAATTAAATGGTTTTTCTCTATTTCTCTCTTTGTTACAAACTCATTGTGCATAATAATAGAGAACCAGAGTGGTATTGTAGTAAAGTTGTTGGAGTACCAAAATAGAAATCCAGGTTCCATTCTGTTCACCAACATGAATGATTGTAACATCCTTATCTTGCTGTGTTTCCTTTGAAGGCTGTGTATGTTCCAATGGCTGTTTTGGTCTGGCTTCAGCAGGAATTGAAGCCCAGTTGTGTGTTTTATGCCTGTTCCGGGCAAATTGGGTAAGCCTTCTTTCAAAGTTTAAAAACAACAGACTCCTCCTTAAATTTGTCACTAAGTTAAAGTTTATATGTATGTTCCTCAAATAGGCACTTTGTCCTTTTCACTATTTTGGGAGACTAATAGTTCTCCAAATATAGGAAGGTATTTTAGTCCAGCATAAAACAGAATAATTAAAAATGGTCACATAAAATGGCAAACAATACACATTATTGTTATCATGAGAAATCAAGTTGGGTAGAAAGACATTCTGATAAAGCTTATGTATGAATTGTGTATCAAAGAGATCATGAGTGCGGATGGCAAAATGCAGCAGATAATACAGGTCCAACCAACCTATCATATTGTGACAGTGTCTTGCTAGTGGGAGTATAGGATTGCAACTTGCACAAATGAGTGCCTTGAAATCAGTTTCAGTGGAAAATTAACATTATATATTTATACAATGATGGCAACAACAAATGCTGTGTGTTCAAAGTATTCAACATACACGATTATTCAAAATATTCAACATGCTTTTTCTTGCTGTCTTGTGACTTTTCTAAGGCAGGCCTCAATAATGACCATGACTTAGATTATTATTTGTTTCATTTGCATACTGTAAAATGTAAATGAAATTTGTAGCCTGCATAATGCCTTTATGGCAAAGCAAGATATAATCTTAGGCACTACACAGGTAATCTTCGACTTACTACCATAATTGAGCCAACATTTCTGTTGCTACCCCTGTTTCCCCCAAAATAAGACAACCCCATAATAAGCCCAATCGGGCTTTTGAGCGCATGGCAATAAGGCGAAGCACTTATTTCAGTGTTCAAAAAAAATAAGAGAGGGTCTTATTTTCAGGGAAACACAGTAAGTGAAACATTTGTTAAGTGAATTTTTCCCATTTTATGACTTTTCTTGCTACAGTTGTTAAATGAATCACTGCAGTTGTTAAGTTAGTAACAACTTGTCAGAAGGTTGCAGAGGCTGATCACATTACCCCAATGAACAACAACAGTCATAAATTTGAGTCAATTGCCAAGCATCTGAATTTGCATGGCCACAGAGATGCTGCAATGGTCGTAAGTGTGAAAATGGTCATAGATCACTTTTTTCAGTGCTTTTTGTAAATTCAAACAGTTGCTAAATGAAGTTGAGCAACAGTTGCTAAATGTTGTAAGTTGAGGACTACCTGTATTATCCCAGCACTCCTTTCTTTTGGCTTTTCCGTGGTAAGGTAAAAACAGCCATAGAACTGTTCATTAAAAGTTTTTAGCTAGCACAGAATTACTTTGCAGCTGTAAAAATGTCACAGTTCATTTTATCTATAGTATATACATTGCAAAGGCAAAGGTACATAAAACATTGCCTGAAGTACTAGCACATATGATTCATCTGCATATTTCAAATTGCGTTCACTAAATTCACTAAGGCATTATGAAATGCATCCTCTTGAGTGCTATATCTTTTTTGCTGTTGACTAGATAGCAGTTGACTCAGAAAGGTCAGTCACTGGGGCAATCATTATGGCCAAAGTGAGATTAATATGGGAAATACACAGCAGTTCTTGTAAGCAGCACTGTGTGTTCCTGCTATTCAAAGATATATATGAAGATCATTACCTGCTGTTATAAGCAGCATATGTATGTGCAATAACTCCCACTGAAAATGATTTGCTACAGTGATTTTTAAAGTAGGAAGTCAACAGTACAGTATGAAAGGACGTAGAAAGAACTGTTCAATGACAAGCTCAGCTGTTAATGTTATCTTGCTGAAATATCAAAGAATGAATATTGTGGCAGCATTTTAAAAATTATAAGGCCATATGCAGATGGAATTTCAAGAACATTGTTTTCAAGGCATAGATACTATACCATCTTATCAAGCTTTTCATAACCATGATATGTGATATCATATACGATATATTTCTGCATTCATGTAGTAATGGAGTCTTGGCGGCTCAGTGATTAGAATGTAGCATTGCAGGCAAGCACACAGCCTACAGTTCAGTCCTGATAGGGCTAAAGGTTGACTCAGCCTTACATGCTTCTGAGATCAGGAATTTAACAAAGTTAAAGTTAACAGGAATACAAACTGTTTTAACAATGTGGGGCAGATAATCATTATTTTTATTTTGTTTACTTATTCAATTAGTATACTTACAAAGAGTATTGCTTCAATAAATGGAGTAATATAAGATTTATTCATGTATTATTTGTACCTACATAGCCAAATATGTCACTATAGAGTCAGGAAGATTGAGCAACTCTGCTCATGACTTGGTAAAAACCATATATCTCCTGCATGGATATCTGCAAAAAAACGAATGTTTTTTGCAGATATGGTCTGCATGGTGCAGATATGCAGATATGGTGTACATGGTCTAATTATTTGCAGATATTTACACAAAGCATGTTCAGATAAATAGATGTAATAATACTCAATCAGAACTATAGAAAAGCAGACATTGCAGTAGAAATACTTTGTCTCCACTATAACCAATACCAAAATCTGCTCATCAATTTAATGAAAGTACTTTTTGCTTGAAAAATAAACATCTTATTTTTAATTTTAATTATTGAAAATTAAATATTTAATTAAATAGGTGATGTTTTATGCTTTCTGTGCTGTTGAAATATGATCAAGGTCTCTCTGTGTATTCTTTTCACAAGATATCACTCCTTTGCCCTATCTTCATATTTTTTTTCACTGTGAAAAAAGCATAACTGCAAGACCTTCATACTTTAGAATGTATTCACTTATATTTCATTATTTCTACTTATATTCCATCTCCATGTCCAATTCTGGACTGCCACCATATCAATAGGATGTTGGTAAGCCAGAAAATGTAGAGAAGAGCAATAAATATGGTAGTATGCTTGGAGACTAAATGTTATGAAGAAAGATTGATGGCCTGAAGAAGAGAAGGCTAAGGAGACATATAATAGCAGACCTAAAATAGGTGAAGTGCTGTCAGGGAAAGATACAGGTTTATTTTTCATAGCTCCCAGCTATAGTTCATAAAATGGTAGAAGCTTTACAGAGGGACAATCAATATCTAAGGATCAATTTACTGACCATGAATGCTATCAAGTAGTGGAACAGCCTGCTTTCTGGAACCATTGGTGCTTTTTACTGGAATGATATGAAATTTCTTCTGAGCAGCAAACTAAACTTGAAGACCTCCAAAGCTCTTCCCAATCCTACTGTCAGGCCCAAGAAATCGGGAACCAAGGCTGTTCAAATGAGTACAAATGTCTTCCATTCTGGCTTTCTGCAAGAATCTGAACTACTAACAATCAAGATAAATTGGCAGTAGGTAAGAGTCAATGGAATTCAAGGAGGACTAGATTTAGGTCTCTTGTGGGCACAAAGGGATACAAAATAATGATCCATTTGAGCCCTTCCTTGGGCCCAACCTGGTCATCTCCCATACCTACATTTCTATATTTAATTTATTCTGAACTTAATCAATGGGAAATCAGGGTAATGTCTCGTATAGAGAATTGTTTTATCAGGTAGTAAGTCATTGTGTAACACCATAGTGCAGTAACCACAAAAGTGACTATTTAAAAGAAATTAGTGAAGTTATTACTTTGGAGGAAAAATAATAAAGATACATTTAAGAGCTTGGGGGACTGATTAGTCAAGACTCATAATTAATGAAAGACTGTTATAAATATATCATCTCTAACAATTGTACGTACTTTCATTTGATAAGATAATTTTCCAAGCATAGATTTATTCTAATGTCAGATATTTCTAATCAATATGCTATTTGGTATAATTTTAACTGAATTAAGATCCATTCTAGTTTCTTTCATAACTAGATTATGTAGCAATAATAGCATTCATTTAACATTGAAGTGTCATATTATGTCATTCTTTATCTCAATAGTTTTATCTAATAGAAATAAATACATATTCAGAAAAAGGTTTCCCTCAGACTAGGAAAAAGTAGGCAGAGGGCACTTTCTACTTGTGTTTTTTGAGCACACACTATTATTTTCCCAGTAATCTCATAGTTTTTGCCAGCTCATATTGTAGAACATCAACCTGGGACTCCATTAGAAACATTAGTGCAGCTATCCGTAGATAGCTCATTGAGAGCTAGCAAAATATTCTTATGCATAGGATTATGAACTATGTTTAATCCTTATAGTATACTGAACAAAATTGACAAATAATATTGTTACCATTAGAGAGGAATATTGCACGTTGCACAGGTTACAGCTAAAACTGGTAACCTAGTCTACTTTTTTACTACAAAGTATTATGTGAAAGCCTTGATTGATTAAAGTTATAATGGGTGGCAGAAGTTGCAGAATATGATGGAAGTCCATATGAAGATCATGACATATAAACATTATAATTTGAATGCTAGAAACATAAATGGTAAATAGTATGAATCAATGAACAAAATGAAAATAAATAAATTGTATATCTGTGAAACTAAGATGAAGGAAAAGGATAAAATAGGATTAAATAATGGTGGTTCTGATTTCATGGATCTCATGGATGAATGCTGAAGAATGAGGTCATTTAATTATGAATGATAAAGCAAAAAGTATTCCAGAAAGTAGTAAATGGTATCAACTTGATTGCTGTACATGAAAACAGAAATAATTTGGGAATAATTATATGTTGCACTCAGGTGAAAGGTGGTAATAAAAAATTAATGTTGCCACATTTGTATTTCTAGTAATGTTGCCACAGATTTGTTTGTATCAGTGAAAATTTGTAACTTGAAAGTTTGTAAGTATGGTTTTATACCTTTGAACTTGAAATACAGACAGTCTTCTACTTACAAATTTTCAAGTTTCAAGCTTTCACTGAAGCAAACAAACCTATTTGCAATTCCGACCTACCAGGTCCTGAAAGTCACGACAGGGTTACTTTTCAGTGTGCTGCATACATATGCTTGGCAGCATTGTCACACGTTGGAAAGCTGAGTGTACACGAGGGGTGGGTTTCAAAACCTGCTGCTACTGGTTTGCTCATGGATGCAAGCACATATTTGTGCACACGCAATGCTTCTGTGCATGCGCAGAAGCATCCAGGCGGGTGGGCAGAGCCTCCCGCCACCCCTGCTACCAGTTCGCCCGATCCGGAGTGAACCGGTAGCAACCCACCACTGGTGTACGCCATTTAGGATGCAATCCTGTCCTGCTGTCCACTGATCTCTTAGTTATAGTTTGCAATATTTTTCCTTTGTATCCTGATTCTGAATTACAGTATGTTTGGAATAAAGCATAAGCACCGTTTGTGTAAGGTAAGAACCGTACTGTGCATGTTTTTATACTTGGTTGGACAAAATCAAACAAAATCAACTTATGAACTGCGCTTTGGAATGTAACCTGTTCATATGTAAAGGACTGTCTGTAATGTAACGCACATATTTTCTCTTTCAGAAAATTTTGAAACCACATTCACAAATGTGGCAACATTAATCTTCTAGTTCTGGCAACTAGTAACTTAGTAATAAGTGGAATAGTCATTTTTTCCAAAGTGTTGTTATAATTTAACAAACCTTTCCTCCCAGCAAATAAATCTAAATGAAATGTCTGCATGCATTACTGCATATTTTGTTCTAGTATGGTAATGTGAACTGTAATTTAAAAACATAAAATAATAGTAGCATAATATAGCTTTGGATAATTTCTATTTGCAGTACCACAGTCTCCTGTTCTTGCTTCTGCAACGCATTGACTTGGAAAAAGAATTCATACCACATTTTTTATAGTTTGATTGTGTCAGTACCTGAGTGTACTGTAGTATGAAATCATTTTAGGAATCTGTTTTAGCTGGAAGAAGTAGATACCAGGCCTTCCCCTAGACATCACAGAAAGGATGGGGTGATTGTGTGTGTGTGTGTGTGTGTGTGTGTGTGTGTGCGTGCTTGTATTATACCCACATCTATACCCACACACCCCACATGGACACACTAATTGTTGGAAGTGACTAGAAAAAAGTAACAAAAGATCAGTGACTTTTCAAAGACTTAAAATATTTATTACAATAATTAATTGCAACTCATGGGCCAACATGTAGCAGAGGCATGAAGCATTATTCCTAATTGGCAGTTGTAAATAAGCAAAAGTGCAGGAAAAAATGATTAAAACTCTACTCACTCTATTTTTCCAACAGACGCCCATTCCTGCTTCCTTTTGAGAAGCAGATAAAATTATGTTTGAATTAAGTTGCTGCTGGTAATAAATTCAAATGAGTATGAAGCACATAAAGTGCACTCTGTCACAATTCATTGCATAAATTAAGATAAAAAAAAAACAAGTCCACTGTTAATGGCCAAAATAACTGATAATAGACTTATCCAAGCTTTTTTATACCAATTAATACCTAGGAAGTTGAAAACATGTCAGAAGAACGGAATACCAAACCATGCTTATGAAATAACCAGGAATCAAACTTGTAGTTCACATTTTGAGACAGTGAACAATTTGTATTCTCCCTTGAGGGTGGAGACAGCAGCCAGACATGGGTTGTGCTCATTGGACAGAGGTTGGACTGAGTCTGTAAAATCTTCTTAAATTCCGCCCCTGTTGCTAGGGCTCCCAGCTTTTTGCTCAGTCGTCAGACTGGACAGTTGTGTGGAAAGCGTGCTCTATCTGCTTATTGCGTTAGAGTTAAATTTCTCTATCTGATTTTTTCGGTTTGTTGACTTTGGATTCCCTATTGACTATTCTCTAGCCTGCTGGATTTGGATTTAGATAGATTCACCCTTCAGCAGCTCCCTGTGAGCTGCTGAGATCCCTCTCCCTTCTCAGTTCCTGTCAACTTCATGTTAACGGGTTAGTCGTTCACACTTTCAGTGGAGCCTTTCGCTCCCTTTTTGGGGAGGGGTACTGTTAGCCCTGTATTCATATTGAAGGGTATTTACCTGAAATTTGATCCGTTTGTGGAGCTTTGCGCCCCCAACTGCCTCGGACGGCTATTGTTTGTGTATTCTAGCCAGTTTAGTGGAGTCTCGCGCTTCCCAGAGCTTGCCGCTTGTCGGCAGTTTCAAATCCGACGCAGCGGTGTGTTTTTCGAAGCCCCGTTTGCTGTCTTTGCCAGCTCTCGCTGTCTCAGCTGTTTAGCGCTAATCGCTGGCTTTTCTCTCAGCGTCTCAGAGCTTGGCGGAGCGGCGGCTGCCCAATTCTCCTTGCCTCAGCTGTTCAGCGCTAGGCTTTGGAGCGGAGCCGAGCGATCCCTGCTTTAGCCGCTTGTCGGCTTTGCCTGAAGGGGTTTTTTTGTTTACTCCTAGCCCAGCAGTGTCTACATCGGGTCCTCCGAACTGCTTCCTGCGCTGTTTGGAGCCGCGCCTTCGCCGGCTCCTTTCTCAGCTGTTTGGCACCGAGCCTGTTAGCCTTAAGGAGAGTTTCGCGCTCTCCCTGTCAGTAGCTCGGGCGCCATTTTGGAATAACTCCTTTCTCTGCTGTTTGGCGCTGAGCCCTTTTAGCCTTAAGGAGAGTTTCGCGCTCTCCCTGTCAGTAGCTCAGGCGCCATTTTGGAATGACTCCTTTCTCTGCTGTTTGGCGCCGAGCCCTTTTAGCCTTAAGGAGAGTTTCGCACTCTCACTGTCAGTAGCTTGGGCGCCATTTTAGAACGGCCTCTGTGCCGTCTGGGTTATATCAGGCCTCCAACCATGAAGGCTGTGCCTGCAGGCTATATTATACCTCTTTCCTCCTCGGCAATTAGATGCACCGAGTTTTGAGCATATCCAACTGACATTTTAGAGGTGTTTTTGGCACACTCTGCTGACTGTTTCAGAATCATTTCTCTGATACCTTACTGAGCCCCTGGCCTGGTGTTGCCACCACTAGGTTGTCAGGCCTTACCTTCTCACCTTTGGCCTATCTGGTTCGGAGGTCGTTCCATCAATCATGGTTAAGGCACAAGCTAAATCTAGACATGGCCGAAAGGCCACGGTGCGTGAACAATCAGAGGCCTCCATGTGGGAGAGCTAGGCCCAGGCGCCAAGCGAAGGGGTGCAGTCCCCTGCTCCTTCCACCAAGCGCCCCTCGTTCTCTTCCAAGGCGCCTAAATTCCAGGGGAAGCATTCACATGAGGTTTCTAAAAAGCAGGGTGGTAATGGCCCTCTTAAGGCAGTCAGGGTACCCTCTGAAGACCCTGTGCGGGAACGCTTTCTGACTCCTGATCAAAGATCCTTGCAGGACTTTCCTATGTCAGTATCTTCAGCAGAAATTTGGGGCTCTGCTCCCTTGGCGGGGGTTCATTCTATGGTGGAGTCTAGCGCTTCTGGCCTCCCAGTGGCCCCTCCTCCTATTTCTTCTGTTCTGGTCCGAGCCTCTACGGAGGTCGGTCCGGCTCCAGGCCAGCCTCTGGTCAATTGGCAGCCGGAGGACATTCAACGAATGATTGCTGTTGCAGTTCATCAATCGTTGTCTACTCATTTCCATCCTGCTCACGGGCCGACCTCCACTCGTTCTGTCATTTTGGAACCTGCAGAATCTCTAGACAGGTTCGAGATGGATGATGCCATTTCTCTGGCAGGTTCGGATTCCCCATCCGTTTCCGGGGTCAGTGATCACTCCAAGGGGGTGGACATGGAACCCCAGGAACCAGAGCTTTCGGAAGATGAGGGATTGCCCCCTGACCAGCCAGCCTTCACGGGCCTGTTTCCCCAGGCTCTCTTTAAATCACTACTATTTAAAGCGGTAAACGCAGCTCAACTGGGTCCAACTTCTCTGCCAGAGCCTTCTCCAACTGCGGGCTCTTTGAATCCGTTGTTTGCCGAGCAACCTAAGGCAGTGATGGCCATTCCTACTCCTCCACTTTTCCTGGAGGTCATCCAGAAGCAGTGGTCTGCTCCCTCTTCGGTTCCAGTGCCATCTTCCACGGACAAAAGAAACTTCATTGTTTCTTCGGACCTGGAGTCCCTACTTCATGTACCCTCTGTCGACGCTCCTGTGGCAGCATTGCTCTCATCTTCCTCCATTCCAGGAGATCCAGAGGAAGGCCTTTGACCTGAGGAGCGCAGATCTGAACAGGTTTTTCAGAGGGCTCACCTCGGTGCGGCATGGGCCATCAAATCTGCGACCACCGCATCCTTTTTTAATCGAACAATGCTCCTGTGGCTTAAACAATTAAAGGAAAAGATGTCTTCTGAGGACTCTAGGTTGAAACAGGATTTGAATAAAATTGTGGCAGCTGTACAGTTTTCTGCAGATGCCACGTTGCATGCCACTCGATTCGCAGCTAAGTCCCTGGCCTTTTCCATCGTGGCCTGCCACTTAGTATGGTTCCGTCATTGGCAGGCCGATGCCAGGCATAAATGGCGTCTGGCTTCAGTACCTTTCTCAGGATCAAAACTATTTGGCGAGCACTTAGACAAATTTCTCGTGGAAACCAAAGATAAAAGAAAAATTCTGCCAGCAGTTTTCCGTAGAGGGGAACCTCGGGTTTTTCCTTATCCACCTCGTTCTCATTTTCATCCGGCGGAAGGGGGGATGGGTCCCCATCGCAACACGGGTAATTTCTACCCGGGGGCTTTGAATTCTAGGCAGAGAAATTTTCAGGAGAAACCACCCAGGGGGAGGAATTTCGGTTCCCGGCGGCCCTTTCGAGGGGGAGGGGGTCGTTCCATTTGTCGCCGTCGTTAGTAGTACCGGGGAACCTCCCATTGGTGGACGATTGGGCCTTTTCGCCAAGGCTTGGGAGGGTACTACTTCAGATTGCTGGGTCCAGGCCTCCATTTCAGCAGGGCTGGCCATTGAATTTGTTTCCACCCCCCCTTTGTCTTTTACCCGCTGTCCTCTGTCCCAAATAGCCGAACGTCAACTCCTCATGGAGTCGGCTATTAACCATCTGCTAGCCATTAAGGCTATTCAACGAGTGCCTAGTGACCAGGCGGGACAGGGGTTCTATACTTGGGTCTTTTTAGTCCCTAAATCATCGGGTGGGTGGAGACCGATTCTGGACCTTAAATGATTGAACCAGTTTGTAGTCTATAGAAGGTTCAAAATGCAATATTTGCATTCGATCCTGGACGGCGTATGGAGGGGCGATCTCCTCTGCTCAAAAGATCTTACGGAGGCTTATCTCCATATCCCCATTCGCCATTCTCATAGGAAGTTCCTTCGTTTTTGTTATGCTGGGGTTCACTACCAGTACAGAGCCTTGCCCTTCGGCCTTTCCTCTGCTCCCCGCAGTTTCACCAAGATTTTGGCGGCCTTAGCAGCTTACCTTAGGCTTCGAGCCAGTGCTACCTGGATGACATCCTTATTATGTCATCTTCCCATCAGCAGGCCATGTCTGATCTCTGTCTTACAAGTCAGACAGTAGCGTCGCACGGCTTCTCTGTTAACGTAGAGAAAAGCCACCTGGACCCCTCGACTAGAATCCTTCATTTGGGGGCTATTATTGATTCAGAGCAAGGTAAAGTTTTCCTCTCCCTGGATTGACAAGCCGGGTTGAGATCCCTGGTAGCTAAGGTCATGAGAGATAAGCAGGTTTCCCCCCTACTTCTTTCCAAACTACTAGGCATGATGGTTTCGGCCATCTCTATTGTTCCCTGGGCCAGGTTACATCTTAGAGACCTCCAATGGTTTCTCTTGCCTTTACAGAAAACGGGCAAGGGATCCTCCTTGACCAAGGTGGCAGTTCCACGGGAAGTGCTCTCATCCCTTCGCTGGTGGTGTTCTCCTGCGATCTCCAAGGGCTGTCTGTTCCTGGAACCCCAGTGGGTAACGGTGACCACCGACGCCAACAAGTTCGGCTGGGGAGCTCACTGCGGGGCTCGATTCGCTCAGGGTACTTGGTCCACCATGGAAGCTGCCCGCAGCATCAATTGGCTAGAGCTGTGGGTGATTTATTTATTTATTTATTTATTTATTTATTTATTCGATTTGTATACCGCCCTACTCCCGAAGGACTCAGGGCGGTGAACAGCCAAACAATAAAATAAACATAGACATAAAAAATTTAAAAACCAGATAAAATCAAATTAAATTATTTTGGCCCAGACAGATTAAAACACCCCAATAATTTAAAAACAGATTAAAATTTACATATTTAAAAGGGAAGAGATTAGGCCAAGCCCGCCTGCTGGAATAAAAAGGTCTTCACAGCGCGGCGGAAGGTGCGCAGATCCGGGATCCTCCGTATCTCCGGGGGGAGCTCATTCCAGACGGTAGGTGCCCCCACAGAGAAGGCTCTCCCCCTAGGGGTCACCAGCCGACATTGTTTGGCTGACGGCACCCGGAGGAGTCCCTCTCTATGAGAGCGAACTGGCCGGTGGGAGGCTATTGGTGGTAGTAGGCGGTCCCGTAGATAACCAGGTCCTAAGCCATGGAGCGCTTTAAAGGTGGTAACCAAAACCTTGAAGCGCACCCGGAAGACCACCGGGAGCCAGTGCAGCTCGCGCAGGAGAGGTGTCACATGGGAGCGCCACGTCGCTCCCATTACCACCCGCGCGGCCGCACTCTGCGCCAGTTGGAGCCTCCGGGTGCTCCTCAAGGGGAGCCCCATGTAGAGAGCATTGCAATAGTCCAGGCGGGAGGTGACGAGGGCATGAGTGACCGTGCGTAACGAGTCCCGATCCAGAAAGGGACGCAACTGGCGAATCAGGCGAACCTGATGAAAAATCCTCCCGGTCACGGCCGTCAAGTGCTCTTCTAAAGACAGCCGTGAATCCAGGAGGACGCCCAAGTTGCGAGCCCTCTCCGTGGGGGCCAATGATTTACCTGGCACTCCGGGCCTTTCAACTTCTGGTGACCGGTGAGCATGTGTTGGTGCTCACCAACAACACCTCTGCCAAGGCGCACATCAATCGCCACGGCGGTACCAGGTCACTCTCATTGATGCGGGAAGCAAAAAGACTAGGCCTTTGGGCAGAGAGTCATCTGGCCTCGTTAAAGGCGGACCATATCTCGGGCATCTCGAATGTGACGGCGGATGGCTGAGCCACCAACAAATAGACCACGGAGAATGGAGCCTCTATCCGCTCCTATTCCGGAGGATAACAGCCCACTTCGGGACTCCGTGAGTAGACCTGTTTGCTTCCCTTCAGAACAGCAAGTTGTCTCGCTTTTTCTCCCGTTTCCCTTCCCATCAAGCGGAAACTGTGGATGCCCTGCGCTCCCCTTGGCCGCAAGGCCTGCTGTACGCCTTTCCGCCGATTCCCCTCATTCCGAGGGTAATTCGGAAACTATTGCTGGAACAGGCAGAGGTCATTCTGGTGGCACCACATTGGCCAAGGAGGTCGTGGTTTGCGGACCTCATGCATCTATCAGTGTCTCCTCCTTGGAGGATTCCATGTACCCCGGATTGCCTCAGCCAAGGGGTGATTGTACACCCGGAGCCTCAGTGGCTTCAGCTGACCACTTGGCGGTTGAGTGGGCAGCTCTACAGCAGGACCACATCCCTTCTGAAGTGAGTCGTACCATCCAGGCTTCCCGGCAGTCATCGACGGAACGAATTTATTCAGCTACTTGGCAGACCTTTTCCTCTTGGTGTGAAGCCCAAGGGTTCTCTCCTCTTCGAGCTTCAGTCATGCAGGTCCTCAGGTTTCTACAATCTGGTTTGGACAAAGGGCTGTCTCCAAACACCCTCCGGAGGCAGGTTGCAGCGATTTCTTCCATCCTGACGTATAATTCTATTCATTCGTTGTCTCAGCAACCGCTGAATCGGCGTTTTCTCCGAGGAGCGACTAATCTCTGTCCACCTGTACTGCATCGTTATCCCTCTTGGGATCTTTCCTTGGTGCTGGACTCTCTCTCTCTCTTTTTTTTTGAAAAAAAAGTTTTTATTATTTTTTATAATCAAACAAATAACATTTTCACTTATCTATTTAAACATTTATAAACCCAACCTTCCCCCCCCTTCCCACCCCTCTCCCCCGACTTCCCAGAAGAAAAACAGGGTATAAATTTTACCAAACATACGCTAAGATATGCTAAATTAGTGCAAGACTTAAAACTCCCTAGACCCCTTAACTTCCCTTCTACAGATTATTCATCAACCTCCCTTTAAACTCAAAATAACATATAATCCTTTAACCCTAAGAATTTTAAAAACATTAACAAACACTAATAAATCATTCAAAGCCTAAAAATCTCGTGATACATCTGTAAGATATTCTTAGTTCATTTACTTAATCATTTTACTCTCCCTCCTACTTTTATTCTCAAAATTCAGATATATTTTTTAAAGATCTTAAACCTTTATTAGTCATTAATTGAGTTCTTAATTCATTTACTTAATCATTGTAGTTAATCATTAATACATCAATAGTTAAACCAAAGAAAGTTAATCTTCCATTCTTCCTTTCTTTCTATATTTTTTCCAGTCTTTCTTCCTCCCTCTTACTTTTATTTTGAGGAGGTTTTGAATTTTAACTGCGGGTTGATGTATCTTTAAAACTTGCCCCTTTCTTGAAACCATTTCCTCTGATTTGGAGCCCCCAAATCGACTCTTCTTGCTTATATAATCAGTCAGTTCATAGAACGAAGAGTTAACTCGATCAGTTTGCAAAGAAAAGTCCAGTTGTTGCATTTCAGTTAATTGTATGAAAGCCTCTGCCAAATCTTCTTTGTCCTCCGAAACCTCGTAGGGCTGGTCAATTTCTTCTTCTTTCTGCTCCAAGTTATATTTTTGAAAAGTTCTGTCAGTTAATTCCAAAAGGGCAGGAAGAAAGTTTAAGGATTCTTGAGAGCCAGCCAGTTCCAGCTTCTCTGTTTTAGTCAAAATGTCTCTTACATTGTCATTGTGCTTTCCTACAAAAACATCCTCATTTGCTTTTATATCCTCCACCAGTTCTATAGATTTTCGTTCCATGATTGCTGTTAAGTTATTAATAATTGCAATTTGGTTATTCATGGCTTCCTTTATAAATTCTGTAAGATCTCTAAAAAAATCCTCCTGGCTCTGTGAGTCAGTTCTCTGTGTCATTTCTGACGCCATTAGAGAGCCTCCACCACTTTCAGGAACTCCTTGCTTGGAAGCCATATTATTTTAAAAGAATTTTTCTTTTCAAAGCCATGAAATCTCTTGAGCAGCTTTCTCAGATTTATTTGTAATTTATCAAGCAAGATAGTCTTTTCTACATCCAGCTCTCAAATCCCCACAGCTTGAATCCAGTCTCTAAGCACAAGTCTGTTAACAAGCACTTAACTTTCACTTTTCCGCCCACAATGAAGATGCCATTTCCACCTCCAGCTCAGTGAAATCCAGTAGAAACAATGTATCCCAGAGTTAAGCAGCCTACTTGCAAAGGTTTGTTCTCCTGCTTCTGTTCTGTCTGCTTTTGGAATCAATTAATCTCCTTGTTGTGAGCAGAGTCGGTCGCCGGCATCTGGCTCCATTTAAAATGGAGTCGCCACGGATCCGGAGTTTCAGTGGGCTGAACGGGGAGCTCTCACCCTCCAAGCCCCTGGAATTGCTCCAGGGGCTTCTGGAGAGCTCTACCCTCGCCCACTGGCTCTCCTCTCCTTCTTCTCCCGAAGGAGAGGTTTTCAAGCTGTCTGACAGCTGATTAGCACTGTCAGAACGGCTCCAACGGAATCGCAGGGCTGGCAGTCCTAAAAGACCATCCGCGACGCCGGCGGTGCCAACCAGAAGCCCTTCAGCTCTCGGTGCTGGACTCTTTTATGGGGTCACCATACGAGCCTCTTGATTTGGTCAGCTTGCGCCTGTTGTCTGGCAAGGTGGCCTTTTTGGTTGCAATTACTTCGGCGCGTAGGATTTCTGAATTAGCAGCACTATCCATTAGGGATGATTTATGTGTGTTTCATGGGGATCAGGTGGTCCTCAGATTGGACCCTACATTCGTGAGTATGATTAGCTCTCCCTTTCATTGTTTACAGGAACTGGTTCTACCAGATTTCTATCCCTGTCCTTCCAATCAATCAGAGAGTCAATTACACACGCTGGATGTCCGCTGGGTGCTTAAACTCTACATCCAGAGGACTGCTGATATTCGGCGGACAGAATCACTGTTTATTTCCTTTCTACTGTCTTCCTTAGGGCACAGAGTGACTTCTTCCACGGTGGGGCGTTGGATCCGAACGACGATTACAACAGCATACGAACTTTGGTCGTTGCCTCCTCCTTCTAACGTCACAGCGCATTCTACCAGAAGTGCTGCGACCATGGTGGCGTGGGCTTCAAAGGTTTCCTTGGTCGAGATCTGCAGGGCGGCAACTTGGACGTCTCCTTCCCCCTTTATTAGACATTATAAGCTAGATAAATTCGCCTCTGCGGAGGCTGACTTTGGGAGGAGAGTGTTGCAGGGTATTGAGGCCCTGGGACTATCTTCTGCCCAGACTGTTCCCGCCCGAGAAATGGGACAGTGATCTTTGGTATGTCCCACATCTGGCTGCTGTCTCCACCCTCAAGGGAGAAGGGGCGTTGGTCCTACCTGATACGCCCCTTCTCGTTGAGTGGAGACAGCAGCAGCCCCACCCTGGTCTTTCAGTCTGGTCATTAAGGTTATTGTCTTATCTCATTTGTTGTTTACTGTTTTTCTTTCCACACACCAAGTCTGTCTTCTCGACAAAAGCTGGGAGCCCTAGCAACAGGGGCGGAATTTAAGAAGATTTTACAGGCTCAGTCCAACCTCTGTCCAATGAGCACAACCCACGTCTGGCTGCTGTCTCCACTTAACGAGAAGGGGCGTATCAGGTAGGACCAACACCCCTTTTCTCCACTTTCTTTGTATCATATTTCTTTTTTCAAATTGAGAGATACCTGGCTTCTGCTTCAAATTCATCCAGTAGAATGAAGGTTCTCTGTTTGGCATTTCAATCTGAAATCTGAATGAAATCATTGATGAAACTATAATATCTTTCAGTCAGTGGTCATAGTCATCTTGTAACATGTCCAAGAATTATGATATCCTTACCACAGGTCATTTTCTTCCATTTGCAAAGAAATGCTTTGGAACTGTTGTGAATAAAGTTTTATGGGTATATATACCTATTTTAAGAAAAAAAATAAAAAACCCAACTCCAATTCAGAAAAATAAAATTTTCAGTTATTCTTTCTTTATTTGAATAAATGTAAACCGGCTTGGATAATTGCATTCATGTAGTATTAAGGCTATAAGATCACAGAGAAATAAAGAGTTGTTAAAGGAAAAGACCCCATAGAATTAGAATGAATATAGAACATTAAACTAATCCCTTTGATTTGGATTTTTCTGATTTTAACTTGTAGAGATAATGAGTATCTCTACAAGGCAAACAGGACACCTGTATAAAAATAGCTAAATTCAATATGAAAAAAGATAATTATAATTCTATTTGCAAGGGAATAATTTGTGAAGTTAATTAATATTTTCTTTTCCCCAACATCCTTTGTTTGTTTGTTTGTTTGTTTATTATGTTTACCAGAGCTGCATAAAAAAGGCAGAAATAATTACATAAACATGGCAATAAAAATAACCCTATAAAATATTAAGGCCAGTGTTGGAAATTATACCTTGAAATTATTCAAGAACTTGAAGAGCTATTTTATTGATATGCATTAATATTCAGCAGTTTAATAGTTTCATTAAACATTAGATAATATTTCTGAAAGGACATACCTAGGCCTTAAGAGGCAGGATGATTAATGCTATTTGAAGATGAAGTCATAGGCATAATTACCTGAAAATAAGACTCATAAAATTCAATGAGACTAATTTTAAGTATGTTTATAACTGACTTCACTACTTAAATTTCATCAAAATTATGCAATTTTGGAATGATAGATATATTTTCTTTCCCTAACTTTCTTTTCAAAATTCCTCTGTGAAAATAGGCATTTAAGGCAATTTTCATCCCTATTAAAGAAATATAGCAATGGCATCTCATTTAACTAAACGTAATGGAATTTTCAAGCACTCACTTATAATGCCAATTAAAAATTAAAGCTCTGTACAAACTACTGAAAGGTAGTTTGAATAACTTTAAAACATATGAACTATTAATTCATCCAAACAATTGGTTTATGGCATAATTGCAATTCTAAGCTGTTTTATTGACTAGTGGAGGACAAAACACTATACTGGCAACATTAATTTACCAAGTTATGCAATCATTAATTTAAAAAACTATGTTATAGTTAACATGACATTGCCAACAGTTAACATGACACTGCCAACAGAGATGAAAAATAGATAAGAAATAAAAGCTTGAAGAAATAACACATAAAATGTTAAAATGGTCACAGGTCAGTTCTATTCCCTGAAATTGTTAAATAGTGTGGCAACTATTTCAGAGAACTTCTCCATGCAGAGCGGCAGAGAGAATCCTCAAGACCACGACACTGGAAAAACTGACTTATGACCATTTTTCACACTTATGACCTTTGCATCACCCCTGTGGTCTTGTGATCAAAATTTGGACGCTTGGAAACTGACTCATATTTATGATGGTCACAGTGTCCCGGGGTCAAGTGAGCTGACTTTTGAGACCTTCTGACAAGCAAAGTCAAGGAGGAAGCCAGATTCACTTAACAACCGTGTTCCTAACATAACAAATGCAGTGATGCACTTAACAACTGTGGCAAGAAAGGTTATAAATGAAGCAAAACTCAGTTAGCAAAATGTCTCAGTTAGTAACAGAAGTTTTGGATTCAATTGTGGTCGTAAGTCAAGGACTACCTACAATTGTTATATATATATATATATCTGTCTTCTTAAGCTAGGATTTTAACCAGAATTTTAAACATTTTAACTAACTTATTTAACATGATGCAGGAAAACACCCGAGATTTTAATTTTTTGCATTTATATATATATATATAATTGTCCTAAAGATGCGAGTTCCAGGTGTAGTTATAGAAGAAGCGATAGACATCACGATCTCCGGAACGTCTAAAAGTTTTAAAAAAATTTATTTTAAAACTTGTGCTAAGCTTTTGTCGGCCCCTACCGACTTCGTCAGAGTATAAAATTACCATTGAAGAGCTGCTTGCTTTTATGTAATGCTGATCAATTTGGTCATTGCGCGTGTAACAGGCCCACATCCTTGCCTTCCCCCTGTAATTATCTTATTTTCTGCCTTAGTCATGCTGACAGATGATGATGCACTTTCCCCTGCCTCCTGCCCCATTATGTGTTGCCTCTTTCTCTTTCTTACTTACTTATATATATATATATAGTTATATATATAGTTATAATATATATCAATTGTCACTGAACCCAATGAAAAGCTCAAAATATATATTTTTTTTGTTTCTAAATGCTTCTCCTTTTTCATTCATTTTTTTGAACATCAACTATACTGTAAATGTCAACTAAATAATCTGTTTTACTCATCCACCATATCCTAGAAGAGGTTACAGGTGGACCAAGAATGCCAGGGCAGGCTATATGCAAAAAAGGATAATATTGAACACAAATGTTGAAACCCCAGTGAACATCTAACACATATTTTATCTGTCATGGTTCATAGTGGATTTATACTTATTTACACTAGTAAGGACAGGGAAATATTTGAAGACATACTGGTTATAATGTTTGGCATTTGAAATGGTTATAGTTTCTTGATGATGGTTGTTTTTCCAATGGTGGCTCCTGTTTTGCTGCAATTATCAAGCTTCCTATAGATGGGAAGCAAGAGATTG
The DNA here is from genome assembly GCF_029215685.1 of Pituophis catenifer annectens. Taxonomy (NCBI): domain Eukaryota; kingdom Metazoa; phylum Chordata; class Lepidosauria; order Squamata; family Colubridae; genus Pituophis; species Pituophis catenifer. The sequence continues at coordinate 34,785,028 of NW_027256888.1, forward strand.
CGTTTATACTATATCATTATGATCCAAATGAAGCCACTGCTTGAAAACTAAGATTAATCTATTATTTACTAGGATTGAGAAGATTCCTGGGAAAGGCACTTTATAACAAATGGCAGCACATTCACAGCCCCCCACTTGGGGTCCTCAACATGTCTTTTTTCAGACTCACCCAGATGCTTCAGTGTACTTATTCCAGTTATCTACACATATAGATGCCTCTACAAAATTTTCTTGGGAGTTACCATAGTAGTTGTGAAAGTCATAAAAAAGATATGGTTAATTTATTGATTCAATAAAAAGTACATATTTCCATATGGTGTGTAACATTTTTTAAAGGATTTGCATTGCTATATTATTTAGGTTCCCAACTTTCTATTTATTCTACAGAAAGCAACCAACTGAACTGAAGAGATTTTATGCTTCCAGCTTCTTATTTCCCACTAAATTTGGTTCTGTTCAGTTTTTAGAAATATCATTCTGGTAGGCAGGCGCACAGATAGACAAACAATTGAAGTAATTTTTGACGCTCATTAGATTTCTACCCAGTACTACACTGCGTTAGACAAAATAATAAGAATGGGGCTTAAATTTATAGTACAAGAACTTACATTCAAAATGAATGTAAAAACTTCCGCCTTCAACATGGCCGCTGCGTGTTAAGCCTCTGCCGAGGGGCAGTGATTTTGGTTAAACAGGACTGCCGAGGGGGCGTTGTTCCAGCACCCCCCCGACATGGGTGGAGAGAGGTTTTACCGGAGGACCGGAGGAGCTGTTTGGGGTCTCTGAGGAGGCTCGCTGCTGCCTGGGCGAGAGGCGAGACGGCTGCGGTGGGACTCGGTGAGTCGCGGATGACGCCCGGGCTCTCGGCAACGGAATCGGGTGGTCGGCGACGGAGCTGCGAGGTCTGGAGAGGCCGGAGTGGCGACGGTGCAGACCCTCTCCAGGAACATCAGAGAGGGTCTCCTGGAAAGCCTGGGGGGTCTCGAGCTGATCGGCGGAGGAGACGAAGGCTGAAGGGGCGGAGCCGAAGGGAGTTGGAGGCGGCTCGCTGCCTCGGGCCTTGTTCTGCTGATGCCGAAGGCGACTGTGAGGCCTGCTGTACCCATGGAACATCAAGGGACCGCCTCTGCCCTCTGCTGGTTGCTGCTGAGATTACCCACTGGAGCACTCCCTGGGCAAGAGGGGTCTTTGGAGGGTAGTAACCCCACAAGACTTCTCTACCCACCCGAGAGGGGACATTAGACTTTGGGCCCTATTTAGTCCATCTGGAAATTCCGCCCAGGACCAGCGAGCTGGAACTCAGACTTGGACGGCTGTGAGGGCGCTGGTTTTACCTCCTTCATGGAACTGGCTTGTCCTGGGCGGGGACTTCCACTGCCGTGAGAGGGCAGTGGTGGTTCTATGTCATCGAACTGGCCATGCAGAGGCGGGAGCTCTGCAGGGGCTGAGAAAACCGCTGGACAGAACTCCCAGTTGACATTCAGGATGCCATCGTGGTGTGAGGACGACGGTAGTTACCAGCTTTGCCTCACCCAGGTGTTGTGAGGGGATGCCTGGGTGAGGAGGTTCCTGACGTTTGGGAGAATTTTAACCAGTTCCCAGTCCACTATCAACATCTTCTGTTTGCCATTTGTCGCACCCTCTTCCATGGTTGTTATGGATCCGCGACTATATGCAAGATCGGACTTATGGGCTTTGAGGAATGCCCCCCATTCCTGGAAGTGGCCTATTGGTCTTGCCATAAAGTACCTCAAAGACGGGTCCTGGGATCCCGAGAGGTGGCACGAAGGCATTGGGGATTTTAAAAGTGTTTTGTATTCGTTTTTAATTCGTTTTTTAAGGGGTGGGAGGGAAAATATAATTTGTACAACCGGGGTGGGTTTGGGAGGCAACCCACAGGTGTCAGAGGGGATTGGGGGGCTCAGTTCCTATAGGGGGAGGGTGTTTTCATCGGCATTGTGGGTGGGAGGGGCAGATATGGCAGGAGTAGGGGGCCACATCTTGTTAGGGGAGGACACACTCACTACTTGCAAGTGATTGCGTGCTCCGGCCCCCAATGCTCTTCTCGCTCCCCGGGTTGTTCAGACCCTCAGGCCCAGGACCTACGGTTGATGTTGTGCAATGCCAGGTCCGTGGTAAATAAAGCCCCTCTCATTTGTGATCTGACTGAGGAGGGGGGTGCGGACCTGGTAGGTATTACAGAGACCTGGCTGGGCCAGGAGGGGGGGGTTCCCCTCATTGAGATGTGCCCACCAGGTTTCTGTGCATTCCATCAACCAAGGGCCCAGGGGCAGGGCGGGGGGGGTGGCAGTTCTTGTGAAGGAGGGTCTCGTCCCAAGAGAGGCCACTGCACCTCAGATAGCCGGATGTGAGTCTCTCCTGGTGAAGTGGGGACAAGGGAGGCAGATGGATTTGCTGATTACGTACCTGGCTCCCTGCCACATGTCGGCTACCGTGCCCGAGCTACTCAACGTGATTGCCGAGGTGGCAGTGGAGACCCCCAGGCTTATGGTCATGGGGGACTTCAACCTGCCATTTGTCGGCGAAACATCTGAGGTGGCTCGGGAGTTCATGGCTTCCATGACAACCATGGACCTGACCCAGTTAATTCATGGACCCACTCACACAGGAGGGCACACTCTGGACTTGATTTTTGTCTCTGGGCAGTGGATGAATGATCTCGAGATGGGGCAGTAGCGATTGAGCCCTTGTCATGGTCGGATCATTCCCTTCTTAGGCTTGACTTTCTAACCGCTATACCCCGCCGCAGGGAGGCGGAACAAACTAGATGGTTCCGCCCCAGGCGCCTGATGGATCCTGATAGGTTCCAGATGAAGCTTGGGCCATTTTCTGAGGCTCTGACTCATGACTCGGCCGAGGAACTGGTGGCGCCTGGGATAGGGCGGCCGCTGGTGCTTTGGACCGAGTCGTGCCTTTGCGGCCTTTGACTCGTCGCCGAGTCTACTTGGCTCCTTGGTTCTCTGAGGAGCTGAGGGAGATGAAGGGCGGGAAAAGACGCCTAGAGAGCAGTTGGAGGTCTAGCCGGTCCGAATCTGACCGAACACAGGTAAGAGCTTATATTAAGACCTACCTAGTGGTGATAAAAGTGGCAAAATTTAATTATTTTTCCGCTCTTATCGCATCGGCAGATAATTGCCCAGCCGCCCTGTTTAGGGTGACCTGCTCCCTCCTCCATTCGGGAGCGCGGGAGGATCCCTTGCAGGGTCGTGCTGAGGATTTTGTTCAGTATCTGCACGATAAAATCACTCAGATTCGGGAAGGCCTGGTCTCCGACTGGGTAGGTACAGGCTGATGGAGGCCGGTCTTGAGAATGTCATTTGGGAGGAGTTCGATCCTGTTGCTCCCAAGGACGTGGACAGGATACTGGGGCGGCTGAATGCGACCACATGTTTATTGGACCCGTGTCCCTCCTGGCTGGTACTGGCCTCCTGGGAGGTTACGCGAGGCTGGCTCCAGGGTATTATCAACGCTTCCTTGGTTGAGGGTGTCTTGCCATCAGCCTTGAAAGAGGCGGTGGTGAGGCCCCTTCTCAAGAAGCCTGCTCTGGATCCGGCTGTTTTGGCTAACTATCGTCTGGTCTCCAACCTTCCCTTCGTGGCGAAGGTTGTTGAGAGTGTGGTGACACAACAGCTGCCTGGGTACCTGGATGAAGCTGTCTATCTGGATCCACGCCAGTCTGGCTTCAGGCCTGGGCACAGCACGGAAACGGCATTGGTCGCGTTGGTGGATGATCTCTGGAGGGCTCAGGATAGGGGTTGCTCCTCTATCCTGGTCCTATTAGATCTCTTAGCGGCTTCTGATACCATCGACCATGCTGCACCGGTTGGAGGGGCTTGGAGTGGGGGGCACCGTTCTACGGTGGTTCTCCTCCTATCTCTCCGACTGGACGCAGTCAGTGTTGGCAGGGAGGCAGAGGTCGAGCCCGAGGCACCTTGTATGTGGGGTGCCGCAGGGATCGGTCCTCTCACCCCTTCTGTTCAACATTTATGTGAAGCCGCTGGGCGAGATCATCCGTGGCTTTGGGGTGGAATTCCATCAGTACGCTGACGATACTCAGCTGTACATCTCCGCCCCAGGCCATCCCAACGATGCCCTTGAAGTGATGTCTCGGTGCTTGGAAGCCGTGCGGATCTGGATGAGGAGTAACAGGCTTCGACTCAACCCTTCCAAGACCGAGTGGCTGTGGCTTCCGGTGTCCTGATATAGCCAGCTGGCGCCATCGCTGGTTATTGGGGGTGAGTTATTGGCCCCCACGGAGAGGGCTCGCAACTTGGGTGTCCTCCTGGATGCACGGCTGTCTTTAGAAGAGCATATGACGGCCGTGGCCAGGGGGGATTTTCATCAGGTTTGCCTGATTCGCCAGTTGCGTCCCTTTCTGGATCAGGACTCCTTACGCACAGTCACTCAGGCACTCGTCATTTCCCGCCTGGACTACTGCAATGCTCTCTACATGGGGCTCCCCTTGAGGTGCACCCAGAGGCTCCAGCTAGTGCAGAATGCGGCTGCGCGGGGGATTATGGGAGCGAGAGGGCGCTCCCATGTGACACCTCTCCTGCGCAAGCTGCATTGGCTCCCGGTGGACTTCCGGGTGCGCTTCAAGGTACTGGTTACCACCTTTAAAGCGCTCCATGGCATCGGACCTGGGTACTTGCGGGACCGCCTTCTGCTGCCAATAGCCTCCCACCGGCCAGTACGCTCCCACAGAGAGGGACTCCTCAGGGTGCTGTCAGCTAGGCAGTGTCAGCTGGCGACCCCCAGGGAGAGGGCCTTCTCTGTGGCAGCACCTGCCCTCTGGAACGATTTGCCCCCGGAGATACGGAGGATATCAGATCTCCGGGCTTTTCACCGTGCCCTAAAAACTTTTTTCTTCCATCAAGCAGGGCTGGCGTGAAGCCCCCCCCCGTTTTTGAGATATTAGATTTTTTAATTGTTTAATGGGTTTTAGTTGTAAGGTTCTTAATGTTTGGCCAAAGGGTATAATTCTTTTAAATTTTTAAATTTTGTATTGGATGTTTTTTACTTGGCTGTGCACCGCCCTGAGTCCACTAGGAGAAGGGCGGTATACAAATTTAAATAAAATAAAATAAAATAAAATAAAAAATATATTAGCTTTAGGAAATAAAGAATTGCTACCAAGTTTAATATCAGTATATGATAAGACATGACACCCTGTTTCCCTGAAAATAAGACATGCCCTGATAATAAGCCCAATTGGGCTTTTGAGCGCATGCGCTAAAATAAGCTCCCCCCGAAAATAATAAGCCCTCCCTGAAAAGAAGCGTTCCCTGAAAATATCTAAATGCATGCGCAGCCAGTCCCTGCCATTTCCTCTGGTTAGGGTTAGGGAGACAGAGCTGGAAACCAGGTAAGACGGCAAGAGGACCCTGTCTTGCTTCATGGCCCCCAAAATACTAAGACCTCCCCGAAAATAAGGCCAGGCGCTTATTTCAGGGTTCAAAAAAATATAAGACAGGAACTTATTTTCGTGGAAACACGGTAAAACAATGCCTACTCAAGTTGAGGTGAGAATTAGTACCACCTTAAGTTAAGAAATTACTGATTTTGTAAAATCTTACATCACTTTTATTTCTAACATATTCGTAACTTCTGTTTGATTGACTAATGTCATATAAAAAATATGTGCCAGGCAGAGCACTGGGCTAGCTTTGAAACACTTTTTAAAATAGTGAATTAAAACTTCACTAACAATAATATTAATAATCTAGTTACTTTTATTTATCATGGCTTTGAACCATATTATTATTTCCTACAGTATATACATATTTAGTTTTAAGAAAGTGTGTTACTAGCAGTAGAATATATTTTCATTTCCAAAACAAAATTGTTTCCAGCTATCTATTCTTTTCTAACCATTATTAATGATAAACTAGAATATAACCACCATAATTATATTTATATTGGTTTAAGACACTTTTTGTTTTCTAAACCATGACTTTTTTTGTTAAAGCCCAATTATATTTTGAGCAGGTATTAGGGTTGTGTATCAGTGCAAACAGAAATATGCATTAACTCTTCTTTTCTCAAAGGTGCTTTTTTTCCTTCAAAAGGCAACTGGACTGTTTTTTTCCTTGAGGAAAAAACAGAAGACATTTTGCTTCTCATCCAAGAAGCATCATCAGTTTTGATAGCAGGGGGATGGAATGATAGGTTCTGACAGTTGAGACTGGATGGTGGTAGGATGGAAGGATATGTTATGATACAGTGGTGGTGAGGGAATGGAAGGATTGTATTTCTTTGTAGTCATCTGGTCATTAGTAGTCTCTCTGAGAGTGTTGAGGCCACTTGGGTTTTTTTCTGTATCCTCAGGGTCATCTCAATCGGGATACAATTGATTGTGGAATGTTCTTGGAACTACTGCAAGGGCTACATTGTAGACTGGACATAGGTGGTTTCTTATTCTTCCTCCTTTGTTGAGATAGGGGTGTTCAATTCTAACATAGTGAATTCTTTTAACTCTCTTTTAAACCAATGGTCCTCTCTATTCAAAATGTGGACTTTTCTTCTTCTTCGTCAAAGAAAAAACAGTCCAGTTGCCTTCTGAAGAAAAAAGCACTGAGATGGTTGAGAATCTCTACAGACATCAATTCTTCTTAGATTGGCTTTAAAAAGCTGCTTTAATTATTACTTTTTCAAGAAATGAAAAAAGTAATTTCATGTCAATGTTTTCTGAGACTGCCTCCTGTTTTGCTATTTAATTGTAACTTTTCAAAGTAATTGAAGTTGTTGTGGGAATGATTTCTGAACAGGTGCATGTGGTTTTTAAAGGTATGTAATCATTTGTAGAATCAGCTACTGAAATTTTGTGTAAACAGATGTAAAGAAAGATATAAATGTAAAAAAAAAAGATGTAAAGAAGACATAAGGATTCCAGTTATGTCAAGAGCATATACATTTATGTTAGAATAAGCTTATATATTTCAAATTTTAAAAAAGGAAAGCTTACTATTGGCATGGTAAATATGCAGAAATCTTATACCGGGAACATTAAAGGTAAATAAATAATATCTTGCCATAGTTGCATAGAAAATATTCTCTAAGAACAGCCCCAAAACATCATCAAGCTCATGAAAATCAGACAAAATGATCAATGATCATTTAACAGTGATAATTGGTTTCCTGTCAAATAGACTAAGAGGCTTCACAATAGATTGGCAAAAAATTATAGAAAAAGTCTGTAAACCACTATAAATAATTAATAACATCACATAGACAGGAAAACCCCCCAACTATGCCAGCAAATAGATAATCAGTCAGATCTAGTGTCAGGTCTGGAAGCCATCTTTTGCATTGGGCCTTCAGGCCTGCCACATTTAGTGCTGTGGGAAACTGGGAGGGGGCTATTGTATGGGGTGATATAGTCATAATAACATTCCTTTCTCAGAGAGTCAAGGACATCTTGCCCTGCACCTGGAGGGGTGTGACTGGGAGGCATCTCTTGTTGGGACGGTGCTTTGATTGGACCATGTGATGGACATGTGGGTGTTGGGCAGGGACTTGGACTTTCCTTTGGGTGGGGAAAACCTGGGAGTTTTCAGATTTGGGTTTTCCCAGATGTGCCAATATGACATCTCTAATAAAATGGAACTTTGAGGAACTTCAAGCCTCGGAGTCTTTTTTTGTTGGGGGTGCTACTTGGAACCCTGACACTAGCCTTGAGACTAGTGCCTCCATTCTGTCATCATCCCTGTTATACATTTCTTGAATCAAAGAATAAGCATTCATTTTAGGTTTACATTAAATGCTTTCAATAATATAACTTAATTTAGCTAATACTTAATCCTTGGTAATTTGAATAGGTGAATGAAGGGTGGTGTTAAATTACATAGATCTATACATTTTCCAAGACTAGCATATGCAATAGCAATAAGAAGTAGAAAAATAATTTTCCTAAACTAAGACTACATTTTTTAGAAGTTTGATATTCTGCTATGAGATGTTTATTAATGGCTGAGACATCTTTTACAAGCTGGTTGTCCCATCTGCAGCTCTCCTTCCTATCTTCCAAAGTAATTCCACATACCATTACAATTGGGTCCGATGGAGGGGTGAAATCCAGCAGGTTCTGACAGGTTCCAGAGAACTGGTAGTGGAAATTTTGAGTAGTTCAGAGAACCGGCAAATACCACCTCTGGCCGGCCCCAGAGTGGGGTGGAATGGAGATTTTGCAGTATCCTTTCCCTGCCACGCCCACCAAGCCACGCCCACAGAACCGGTAGGGAAAATTTTGGATTTCACTCCGGTCCAATGTTTAAAGAAAAAGCTTCTGGAAGGCTAAAAGGATGGGATTCTTTCAGATTGCCTTTATGAGAATTTCAGCCCGTCATATCATCCCAATTTTTTTGGAGGATATCTATATTTGAAATGTGGCCATTGAAATGAAGCTATATATGCCTGCCAAGATGAAAGAATTTGCAATTATTTCTACAGGACCAGCATTAAAGGCAAGTGTTCTCTCATAATGTTACCAAGACCATAAGCATAAAGTTCTATGAGCTTATTGTGATCCATAGAATTTGATCTTCAAGTAAAGTAGACTTGGATTTGTCTACTGTGGATTATATCTCCTTCCTACATTCTCTACGGGACTAGATAAAACTCTAGCAGAACTAAAGTGGAGAGTTTTGGATTTTGATGTCCAAAGAAATAGATTAAAAACAGTATCAGAAGTTGAAATGTGATCCTTTGCATGCATGTAAATATTTTTATAACTCCTTTATATCTCATATAGAAGGGTGTTCACATTGGCAAATTTGATACCTTGTCTTCCACAGTGACTTACAAGTAGATGTCATAGTCATTCTGACCAAGATCATCTTTGCATGTACTCAAACAACAGTACTGAGTCTATGTCACCCATGCTGGGACCTAGTCTTCTCTGACCTTGGTTGTTTTTCTGCAGATTCTTCATTATTACTCAGAATTTTATTAGATGGATGTATTTCATGACACTTTACTTCTTTGATTTATTTATTATATTGACTCAGATTGTGCCCTAAACTTTACTTTTGCATGTTGTTTTTTTTTTTTACTTTTCTGAATTACAATTATTCTTACTGTCCTGTCCTTTTATTCTTTCCTGTAGTCTATGGCTATTTACTTACTAAATCGATATTTTTTTTGTCTAAGAGTAGCAGGTTTTTTTTTTTAATTTGATTTATATGCCGCCCTTCTCCGGAGACTCAGGGCGGCTTACAATGTGCTCAGCAATAGCCTTCATCCTTTTATATATTTATACAAAGTCAGCTTATTGCCCCCACAACTGGGTCCTCAATTTACCTACCTTAGAAAGGATGGAAGGCTGAGTCAACCTTGAGCCTTGGCGAGATTCAAACCTGCAGTAATTGCAGGCAGCTGGTCTTAATAACCAGCTTAATAACAGGGTGCCTTAGACCACTGTACTACCAAGGCTCTTAAATGGATTGGTCACAAAGAAAACTAATTTTTAAAAAACAAGAGGCATAAATGTGATCATTATCTACAGCTAAAAGTAAAAGTTTAATTTTTAGCACTCTTTTCCCATAAAAACTATGATGGAATTGTCAAGGAACTGCTCAGATATTTATATAATAATATTTACATTTGGAGACATAGCTATCAATTCCACACAAGTACAACAGAATTTTTTTCACATCTGTTTCAGATGCAGATCTTTTATGTATGTCAATTACAAGTGCACTGTACCCATAACATTTTTGTCAAAAATTATTATCAGAAAAGAATGGATGATAGGAGAAAAAACCCTCCAAAGCTCTTGATTCCATTAACAGATAAACACACAAAATGCACTTCTGACATTATTATAAGAACAAAATGATGGAAAGTTTAAAAAAAGTTCAAGGAATTCAAAATTTAAGTTATATTTATTCATCACACTGACACAAAAATTATAGTGTAGTTGTGCAGTTTTATCCTATGAAGAGATCTTCTTTCAGTGAAACCAGCTGTTGAGATGGAGAATAACAAGATATCAGACTTCTATAAAAAGATACATGATGATAAAACTATCCCACCCACATATATTGTTTTGCTATTAACTATGTCAGCTCGGTTTGAGATGCAGCCAGTCAATTCTTTGCCACTAATTCTTTCACCAAATTCATAGGTTATATCAGTAATTCTTTTCAAAGAATCCATAGGACAATTCTGTCAATAATTTAGTTAAAAAATTCAAGAAATCCTTTTTAAAGTGGTGACAACTTCTGATAGTGCTTTATTTTCAATTACATCATAATTAAGAACTCGATTAAAATTGAAAGTATAGTGCAATAAATATTAATCGAAACCAAGCCTTTGATTATATATGTATATGAATCTTTTTTTTATATTCTTTAATATGATTTTCTAATGATCAGTGTGACAGAAAAGTCCATCCTTATAAAAGTATATCATATAGAACACTCAGATATTATTGGAAAAAATGTTATCAAATTTAAAAAGAGAGAGAGAGAGAAGTCTTTATTTTACAGTTTGGTAATTCTTCTGTTACCCTCCATGATTTTTTCTATTATTTTCTATTATTATATTTGCTGAACCTGATCACTTCATCATGTTATTTGAATGGGAAAAAATTGATTTAAATTCCCATAAGCTACTTGTAATGTTTAAATGCGTGTGTTTAAAATAATAAAATATTTTTATGACTAGGATAACACATAAGCTTCAGGTCAAAATTTATTGGTAATTCATTGGAATTAGAAATAATGAATTCTAAGCCAATACAGTCACTGGATAGAAATTCTAGTTTACATATAAGTCAATTGGAAAGTGCAAGATTCAGAATGACTATGTAGATATCCATATCCATTTACCTTGTACATACAAGTAAAAAATAAACAACTTCTAATAGAAATAACAGGAGTTTTAAAAGGCTTATGCAAGAGAATATATTAGAAGATTGCTGTTAAGTATAATATATTTAATCAACACAATGGGAATAGTCAAGCCTAAATTATACAGTGTGAGATTCCTATACATAAATTTCTGTCAATCAAGCCAATGAAAAAAAGAGATTCTTCTTGACTGAATCATATCCAGTACATTTAAAAGATCATACTGCAGTATCTCGTGTCTTAAGCAAATAGCTTTTCAACTTTCAGTGACAGCCTGGAAGACCAAAGTTGATAGAGTATTTTTCTCTACATTGGTTTGTCTAATTTTAGATATGTACTTATACTTGGTGAATAATAATTCACTTTCATAAACTTATTATGTTCTCCAGATGCGTGGGAAATTTGGAGAAATGATGACTGTGTATTTTGGGAATTAGAATCTGACATATCTGGAGGGTCCTAGGCTGGGAAAGACTGGGATGTGTCAGATTAAGAACTCTGATTCTCCTTTATTAATTATATCTGTAATGGGTTCTTTTCCATGGGTCAGAACAGCCACAGAACATTGTCCAAAGCAATTTCTGCAAAAGCAATAGAATTCCACCCCGCTCTTTTTCTCTTTCTCATTCCTCTGGGCCCACACTACAATATCAAGTGTCCAGCCATTTATATTAAATTGACTGATTTCATTAAAAAGGTTTATGGAAAAACTACAAGTAAATGTTACTATTTAAACAAAAGGATAACTAGTCTGTGAAAGAATTAATTTACCATGCTTAAGTGAAGTAACAGGGTTATCCTTGCCTATAAATGATTCTGATTTTCATAATTGGACTCCCTGAAAATCTTAATAAATTTCTGGCTGAAGAATCTCCTAGACATCCAGAAGGAAGTTGGCATTTATATTTTGTTCCAGGATTATATAAATATGTCTGCTTACTTTACTGCTAATTTTGAAAGTAAAGTTGTGTATAAATATTCATTTAAAATTCTGCAGTAGGCTCTATTAGTTATTTTATTTTAGTCGTTCATCTATTGCTCTCATTTTCCTACTATCTTTCTTAGCACTATTTTATAGTTTCTTTTTTTCTTTGTTCTTTTTTTCTTCAAATAAGAATCAAACCAATTCCTTGCTTTCTTTTCAAAGCTGCTGGAAAAGTAATACTTGTTTCTGCTCTTTTGTCACCTTTACTGGCCAGATAGCCATAACTATTCTATTTCTCACAAAACTCCTTACCAACATTTCTAATGCCTTATTCAATACTGGATGCACAGTTAAGGTAGTAAGGTAATAAGGAACTGAAGTTGTAATAAATATGCATACCTTTAATCTAAATACAGTCGATAAAGATTGATACATATATGATATCCAAGTGATTACGACGAAAACTGCAAACACAAATTTGGTTGACTTTCCAAGGAGAGCAATTTGACATTATAATACAGAATAATCCTCATGAAGGAAAAAGTAGGCAGAGGGCACTTTCTACTTGTGTTTTTTGAGCACACACTATTATTTTCCCTGTAATCTCATAGTTTTTGCCAGCTCATAGGTTGAATGTCTGTTGCAAATTAAACTGACATATGAACTATATATGCTTGCCAAACCGAAACATCTCTTTGTTTTGTTTTTTTTAAGGATACATATTGTTTCTTCTATGTTCATACCAATGCCAAATGCATTCTGGAATATTACATATAGATAAAAATATCACAATCCATGCTCTTAAAATATGCTGACTTTTCTTTTCTCCAAGACAGACACTTTTGAACCTTGTAAAAACCATTGTATTGTCCACCCCTTCCCTATTTGAAATGGTGTATCCTGAACTAGCAGACAGAATGACAAGAAGTCAGTTCAATTTGAATCATGTTGCTATTATTGATTACCGCTTAGGGTATATCTCAGATTCTGAACTAGAAGTGTATCTCCCTATTCCTTACAAAATATATATGGTGATTGCATCACTTCAGTACTTTCCCAGCAGTAGAAAACTAATTCAGAATCAATATGTTCCTATGAACTAGCCAGTATGTTGTAAAACATAATTTTTCTATCACTACAATGTTCATTTAAATTGTTGAGATCTCTCATGGGAGTGTACAAATGTACCCTCTGTTGGCTTTTGCCTGATAGTATAATTATTTCAGTATACACTCACAGACATCTCTAGCACTTGCTTTCAGTAGTGTCTTCTGTGTGTAGAAGGCCGATTAATTTGAGACTATATTTTTAATCAAGTTCTTCAAGTTTTGAAATTTACATTCTCAATATAAATTATAAAGAACTTATTGATATAAATTTCAGGTAGACATTATATAACATAACATTAACTAAGTAAATAAGTTACTTATTTCCTAATTATAGCAATCACATGCTAATTTTTCTAAATTCCATAAATAACTAACTGCAAAACTTTCTCTAAATGCAGACCTATTGGGATTTCATTTGTGGTAATAGTGTGCATTTTGTTGAAAATAATTTAACTTAATTTAACTACCATACTATAAATCCTTTTCTTTCTATATACTATTGGGATTTCAGGAATGAGAGTGTAACAGGATCTCAATGGGAGGGAAGATTTGTTGAAATTGAGGGACTCATTGTATCTGCTGCTGGACAATTTCACAAGTTTGAATATCTAGCATCTTTCATAGTTCATTGGAATTCAGTCACAGATAACAAAGTGATTTTACTAAAAGCTATTTGATTAAAAAAGTGTCTCATCCTGCATTGTCAGGTTATTGTAATTACTTATTTGATGGTCATGATTATAGATGCACAATAGAATCACAATAATCTAAATGTTTACAATATATTGAAATGACATTTGGGTACATTGAAAATTTAAATAATGATATTGGTTAAAAAAGAAAGGTTCTGGGAAAATATAATGAAATAGAGAATATAATGAAAACTAAAGTTCCAGCAGCTGCCATATTTTGCTTTGAGAACTACTTTTAAATTTTTTCCCCCAAATGAGATACTCACATTTGTTTTCTGAACCAAAGGAATTTAAAAAGATTTGCTATGAATGGCCAAAATCTAATGGAATTCTATATTGTAAATGATATTTGCTTATTCCAAAACTACTTTTGTCAAAATACTTACATTTGAGCTCTAAGTAAATCTAGTGCTAATTACCTTGAATGTACAATCCTTCTATCCCCAGCTAATTTTCTGGACCACAAATTTATTATGAATTTTATATTTCGGACATTTTTGCTGATGAGAGTTTTGTTCAGGCATAGCATTCCAGTCAACTTTAATCAAGTTTTTAAAAGTTCAAAATGTATTGTTTATGTTATTGTCTCTTAATCATGTTCTAGTACTGCTGTTATACTTCAGAATACCTGAATATGGAATTATAATTTTTGGGTTCTTTTCTGGCATTTATCTTGAACTGACAGTTTTTTAAAAAATTGAATATTTGGGACAAGGTCAAGAGTTTTATGCTTCCTTTTAACAATAGTTCTGAAGTTTAAATTAAATTTAATATGTTGTTGGAATCAACACTCCACATTTTTCTATATTTCTACGTATTTTATAATTAATAATTTGTGCTGCTAATACAGTATGTAATATCAAGAAGTAATTGAATATAAAATTATAGTGTCATTCAATGACATCTGAAAATATAGAAAAATAAAAGTTTAGTTTGTAGGCAATATCAATCATCCTACCATGAGATATTAGTCTGAAAGTGCTTCAAAAAAGGATTAAATTGTTAAAATAAAGGAACTAAGCTATCTTGAGAAGCTAAAACTGGCCCTAGAACTGCCTCACTCAATGTCAGAAAGACACTCCTAGTGGTTTTATAGAAGTTGAAGTCCAATATGTCTGGAGAATATCAGGTTGGGAAGAATGTTATCACACAGTTCCATGTTATACTAGGACTGAGCCAAAACATTTTAGATTTGAAGCCAAATCATACATTTAGAAAAGGCTGCTTAACCTGGCCAACTTTATTTTGTGCAAAATGTATCTGTGAACACCTGATGAAGACTGGGACAATTTCCTGTAGGGGGGATATTTTTAGTGGGAAATGTTTAGTCCAGATCAGAAATACACTACTTTTTCTTAAGAAGAATTAGTACGAAGGAGTAGAAGGAGAAAATGTTGTTTATTAAAATTCAGAAGATACTTAACCAGGTGATATAGCATTTGATCCTAAATATTTGTTCACTGGATGTTCACTTCAGTGACATTTTGCAATCTGATACTGTAATTGAGTATTTTATAGTCTGTTGGTGATAGAAGGTGATGCACACACTGTCAACTTTGAAATGGATCAGGCCTGCCACAGCCATCTTTCTGTTTCTCAGATTGCCACCCAGTGTGGGAGTGGGGAAGTCTGGAATGTCAGACCAGACAACAACAGACCATCTTGCGGGAACCAAGATCATCTCAACAGGTGCTGGCCAGAGACTGAGGGGAGTTGCCAAGGAGATGCCAGAACACCTAATTGGACAATGTGACCTGTGACCACGAGGGAAGAAATTATCTATTCTTTAATTATACTGAAACCACGGGAAATATTTAGAGCTGGTTTCATTTTCAACCATGCTGAAATGATGAACTCAACAAAACAGTTCTTTGAGAAAGTTGAAAGTCTCGGAGTGCTGAATTGGTTGGGTTCATTAGTTAGAACCTTGATACCCAAATCAAAAATGATTCTACACCCTGTCCCATCTTATTCTGTTCCATTCCAGTTCACAATGGATGGTCTTTTTCTATGCTATGACTTCTTGTTGGAATGTTCAATAATTCCTGAAGTTACTGATTGATGTGTATAATTTCTCACATCAAATAATTCAAGAAAAAAGTTACTCGACTACAAAATGCTTGACCTGCAGCTTAGGCAAGTCTGTCTTCTCAACACTCCCAACTTCTTGGCTAGACAAATATGTTAAACCTTGTCACAGGAGCAAATGCAGGTGTTTATATAGAGATATTGCACAATTTATGAACATGTAGTACAATTGAAAGATTTTATTGGTAATATACTGCATATGCAAAAGGCAAAAAAGATTGTTATGATTTTAACAAATTTCCTAAGTAGCTTGTATAAATTCTTGTTCCAAGACTATTTTTCAACAACTGGATTATGAATGCTTGCTTGATAAGGAAAGGTCATGATTGCACTAAAGATTTAAAATTTCTCAGCTTTTGACATATACTGTAGAATTATCTAATAAGGTGATCTATTTTTGCTTTAGTCATAAGTTTTAATTTGTCACATTATTTTACTTGTGTATAGCAAATGAAACATCCACATCTTTGGAATTAATGAAATTGGTTTTGGTTTCAAGATGAATAATAAAATTTTCAAAAGCTTTTCTAAACATTTAACTGCTACTACCTTTTCATGCATTTTAATAAGGCACTGATAAACTAGAAAACACATGTGGTCTTTTTTTCATGCTTAGTTATTCTGCCAGGTGCAAAGGATTTTGCAGCTATGAGATGCATGCTAAATTTCCAGTAACTTCAATGAAAGCACTCAGCCACCAAGCTTATTTAAAGGTCAAGCCCTTTGCAGTTAATTTGGCATCTGGGTATGCTTACAAAGAAATGTTTAATTTGTACTGCACCTTAACTGAATGGTAGAAAATGCAATTTGGGTAGTTGTTAAACCTCTAGGATCAGTTTATATTATGTTTCATTTATAACACCTGACCTACAGTTACCTTTTTCTTTAAGACATTTAATTCGGGCATCAAAATAAGAGGTAAAAAAAAATCAGAAATCTAAACTTCTGCTTGAATCTGGTTGAAGAAAGTCTAAATGGTATGATCATAAGCAATACAACAAGGGTTCCTCTCCATATTTATTTCATATTATATATTTTACTTCACAAAAATTAGAAAGTTACTATATTGTAAAATTTATTTAATATTTTATTAAATATTTGTACATACAACTATATAGGATCTTTGATTCATTTTATTATTTCTTTCCAAATGTTTTATAGACTTCAGAGAGACAATACAGTCTATTAAATGGATTTTATATAAATCTCCTGAAGATAAAATATACTTTGGAAACAACAAGGTGTAGTCAGTGTAATGTGAAAAATAAAGCCCTTTTGTTAATAGATTTTCCCCAAATTAATGCATTTCAGTGAGGATACACCTATTTTGTTCTCTTCCTTTGATTCACTGAAATCTATTTGGCTGAATCATACCCTATAATTGTAAAGCAGATAGGCCTACCAAATACTTTGCACATGAAAATGAAAACAGATATATTTATAAGTACAGCAATGTCAAAGAATCACTTAATAAAATGAAAGGCATAACATTGGCAGTGCTGGACTCTGGCAAGAATCACAACATTTGAGCTTTCTGTTTGCATACCACTTACAATTGACTTTCTTGCCAGCTGGCTGGAAAATAACAAAAACCACCTTCCTTGAAAAACCAACTTGGTTTCTTGAAAGACACTGAAAGGGGGAGATTTGTCTGGCTGGCAATTTGTTTGATTTATTGAATGGAATACCAGTTGCCATAATATTCCTGCCAATTGTATGCTTACTTTTGTGCATCTTTTATTCCATGTGCTTTTCATGCTGGTGAATGAAAAACGTTGCCCATGACAACAAAATGTGTTTCTGTTCTAGTAATTTTATATTTGGTCAAACACATATTTTATGTATTTTTTTCCAGTGAACTATGGAAAACAGCAGCAAAGAGCCCCGTCTCAACTGCCAAGTATCATCCTCTACATTTTTTTCTAAATTACAACCCATTGCTGCTTTAAGGAGTCTAACTTGAATTGACCATGTCCACCTACAGAGAAGTTGTCATTTAATTTATAACTTTTGTTTCATATTTCACAGGGACAGACATATGTGACATTACTTTAGCTGCAAGACCTAATGAATGGCATTCAAGTTAGCTTTGAGAGCCTCAAAATTTTATTACTTATAGAATCATGCTGCCTGGTATACCAATACAACTACTTTGTGATGGAAATATTATTTTTACTGGTACTGTACTAGTTAACAAAAATGCTGACCCTCATCATTCCAATCCTAATCAAGAAAGAATTCAGCTTTAAAAATAAATCATATTCATTACAATCATGTGGTGATCAATCTCACATATGGTTTGATCTTTAATTTTACCTGTGCTGCTGCAAATGAGATTGTGGTGGCATGGAGAATATAATCTTATTCCCATGATATAAGTGATACATAATGATGTCTTAGCATGTGATGACAGTTCCCATATGGAACAATTTAGCAAAATTTTCTTTTCACAGCTGAAATGTGTTAATTGTTGCTAAAAATGAAGAAAACATAAGAAATGGTGGTGATTGTCCTCTTAAGTATTTCCAAATATATCTTTTTAGAATGAATTTATCTGCCCTTCTGAAATCCTTTATGCTGTTATTCCTTTTCATATACAAGAATTAGAATATGCAGTATTCATTTGAGAGACAATAGTATCGAAATTCAAAATTAAAGTCATAAACAACATTTTGTTCTTAAAATTACCTTACTTAGTTTAGAATAAAAAAGAACACTCAGTGGATGAAGGTTATCTAATCAAAATTCTTAATTTAGCACAGGTCACTTTATAACCTAAAATAGAACTGAAAGCATGCAAAATCCTCCTAGGAAATTTATTATGGCAGTGAAATGTATTTTCACATATAAACCTCTTGATGATGGGATTCTATTTAAAAAAAAATCTTATTTGAGACAATACAACATAATTCCTTTCTGAACTGTTAAGGGATATCAGTTAATGATTCAGTTTTTATATTGCACATACAAAATAAATAGTAATAGCACTAGCACTAGCACTAGCACTTAGATTTATATACCGCTTCATAGTGCTTTATAGCCCTTTCTAAGTGATTTACAGAATCAGCATATTTACCCCAACAATCTGGGCCCTCATTTTACCAACCTTGGAAGGATGGAAGGCTGAGTCAACCTTGAGCCAGTGAGAATCAAACTGCCAAACTGCTGGCAGTCAGCAGAATTAGCCTGCAGGACTGCAGCTTAAACACTGCACCATCACAGTTTATAATATTATTTTTATATTTGATCATCAGCTGAAATTACTGTAGATGCCAGAAGCCCAAATAGCTGAACTTGCTGTGGACATTATAGATTTCCTTCTTTGTTGCTATAGAGCGATACTGATTTATATTTACTTATATAATGTATAAGTATTTGTAATGGTATTCCCAATTTTCATAAAATATTTTTTTAAAAAATACTCTTAGAGAATTATGATTTAACCGCATTCATGTGCATTGGGGAGTTTCTATACAGGTAATCCTTGACTTTCATTTAATAAACACATTTAGGAAAAATCAACAATAGAAACTACATGCTACAGGGCACTAGATTTTACTATTGGCTGAATCATTAAAAGGTAATGATGAACAGGTAGTCCTCAACTTACAACAGTTCATTTAGTGACCGTTTAAAGTGACAAGTGACTTACGACCATTTTTCACACATACGACCGTTGCAGCATCTGTATGGTCACATGATCAAAATTCAGATGCTTGGCAACTGGTTCATATTTATGACAGTTGCAGTGTCCTGAGGTCATGTGATCAACTTTTGCAACTTCTGACAAGCAAAATCACTGGGAAATCCAGATTCACTTAACAAACATGTTACTAGCATAACAAATGCAACGATTCACTAACAACTATAACAAAAGTCATAGAATGGGGCAAACTCACTTAACAAATGTTTCATTTAGCAACATAAATTTTGGGCTCAGTTGTGGTCATAACTTGAAAACTATGAAAATGAAAATAAGGGGAGAATAAGGGAGGAAAAGGAGAAAGGGAAAAAGTGTAGGGTAAAGAGGAGTAGAAGAAAAAGCATTAACTTCCAACTGTTTTTGGCACAGTAGAATAAAGTAATAGGAAATAACCTCAACTGTATCCTCTGTATAATGTTAATATTAAATAACATTTCAATTACTTATTAACATTTCAATTACTTATCCTAAATATTTCCAGGCTGCAATATCCTATGTTTAAGATACTATGCTATCATGAAAAATGGCCAGTAAGATAACAATATTCATTTCAGAATTTGTGATTGAAAACATTTAAAGAATATATGTACACTTTTATTCCCTCTCCTTCAGAAAACAAATAAATGCCTTAGAAAAATTATATTATGTCTTACAAAATAAATGTCCAAACAATAATGTTACTTCTGGTTCAAAAACACACTACTATGCTATATTTATGAAGAGATGAACAGGGAAACAAAAGGATTTAAAAAACAGTGTGCTTTAGATTTAATTAGACATTCATAATATATTGGATCTTTCTTCGTTCCATCTCTTTCCCTCTACTATCTGTTCTAGATCTATGTCGTCTCCATTGTTTCACTAAGTTTTAGTTATATTGAAGTTAATTGCCTGCTGACTGTCTAGATCTCCCGTCAGTTGTCAACTGTCCGTCAGTTGTCTAGATCTTCCATCAGCTGCCATACTGATGTTTTATATCTCTGTGAACAACCATGATTCAAGTAGTCAAGTTCTTATGAATGCTTCTGCTCAGTATTCAATTTAAAATTGCAACATGCTCAATTTACTGTATTTTCAATTAATTCAATAGATATTCATATTATCCTTAGTTTTTTGATAGGTTGGATAGATAAACAGACAGATACAATATTTATGTGATATAAAAATGGAAGATTCTGGTTGATCAAGCAGAATAAAGAACTTTCTGTATAAACTGATATTTCAAATTTTATAAAGGGATTTCTCAATGTAAAAAAAAAAAGGCCTGAGAGATCATTTAAAAATCTCCTTGCTCTGTGTGAAAGAAATATTTATTACAAGAAATTATGATTTTTGACAGTTTATTGTAGCAAATAATAAATCTTCAGCTCTTTATCATTTATAAAGCTTCTTGGCAAAAAAGGCTTCTGATATGCTAGAGATTATTTATTTTTATACTTCCAGTCCCAAAATAAACCATTGTCTTTAGCCTATTACACCATTTATTACTACCTCAATAAATTATTATCCTCTCAATAAATCTGCATATGCTCCAAACAGTGACTTGGCTTATCTAACAGATCATAATAATTTAAACCACAAAAATGTTTTCATGTTGGGAAAAAATTCTTTCTGGAGAAGTTAAGCTGTCTTCCTATTGTAGTATTATTTTGCAGAAGCTTTGTTTTGTTAGCTTCGCATCTCATGCACTCTAGAACTAAATCTCTTTGTAAATTCCACAATTACAATTACAGAAAAAAATGCATTAACTATCCTTGACAAGTCAAATTATCATTACTTAATCCATAAAAGCAATATACATTTACTTTTTTAATTTATGTTTTAAAATTTAAGATAATATTTTTAATTTTTTTTTTTTAACCCTGACCTCTGAAGCACAAATTTCACTTGCTGTTGGAGTTATCTATAGTCAGATCATACACTTACAGTATATGCATTTATGTAGACAAACAATAAGGTGAGTAGATAAGCATGGATATGTCCGATTCTGGAAATTGTCTGAAAAAATATTTTACTTAATTGCATTAATCTTCTGTTTGTTGTTTTTTGTGCATAAGCAAGATTTCTGGTGATTGCAGTAGTATACAAACTGATTACTGATCAATCTACTGATCAATGGTGCATGATAATTGTTTAGGTTATGTAGCAGATTTGACTTAGGAAGTACATGCTGCTCACTCAAAGTTAAGTCTGAACAGTCATATATTTAATTTATTGTTAGACATTATGTTGATGTATGGTTCTTTCAAAATCTTATGCATTTATAGTGCCAGTATCCAGAATAAAGTTGATGTTAATATATGCAAAATATTTTAATCTATTTATGACAAGGGGAAATATAGTCTATCAGTACTGGTATGTATATGAAAATATAAAGTGTATGATTTGATTAAACTAAGCAATCATGCTATTTATATCTCAGAATAATGGTGATACATTTTATGATGATGATAATTTTATATTTTAAAAAATGATTATGTATTCTTTGAAAGTTAGTTTCTATATCAGTAATTGAGTTTTACAATATCTGTGTTAAAAAGGTAGTAATAAGTATGATCCCTCTGTTAGGCAAGGTCTCTGAGGCTCTATTTGAATATTGTAGATTATCTCTTAGTCTTGTCAAGGTAGCAGAGAGAAAAGCATTCACTGGGGGGGGGGGGAAGGATTCCAATAAGTGAGAATAATCTTTCCTTGAAGTCATCTACATGCTTTTGGTTTGGATATATCCCCAGGTTTTTTTATGCCTCTTACCAGTTCAACCTTGGACTATATACTGAATTTAAAAGAAGGAAAGAAATAATACAAAAACAAACAGAACAAAGAAGCAACAAAAACCTATTGCCTTGCATATATTGAAATAAATTATTTGGCCTGTTTTAAACAAGTCATTTACTACATAAATCAATATTCATCAATCTTTCTATTGCACAGAAAGAAAGCCAGCTAATAAACAGAATGTGAACACATATCTGTAACCCAAAACCATAAATCTGGGATTCTGCTTTTTTGTAATATTGAAAAGTAATATTTTATGTTTCACTTTTTGGTAATAAATCTAAAGTTCTTTATATAATGATAAGTTTCAAGCTTTTGCCATATAATTTAAAAGTATATAGTCAACTTTCAACCAGTTTGGTCTTACTGTGGTTACACCATAGTAACAAATTTATGGATACCAAACCAAAACAGGACAATTGGAAGACTAGCTCATGACAGATCAATACATGTTTCAACATCCATTTTAGATTTACAGATTAATGGATTTAATAGTTACCATTTTAATGCATGAATCACTTGATTGTTTAATCTTATTTAACAATACTTAATTAATGTTATGTAAGTCCCATATGTATTCCTTGTTAATTGGATATTCTAACACTTTATTGTAAATAATAATAATCACAAATTTTTATTTTATCGAATAATTTTCACATTTTTGTACTACTCATCTCCCTGAAAGAGAGATATTTAATTGCATAAAAGCAAAAATTCAACATGTAACAAACAACATGCTTTTCATGCCTTTGCTGTTAAAAGGATAAAGCAACTGACTTTTTGATCAGTGGCTGCAGTAAAATTTTCATTGGCGTGATAAGATTTCTAAATTATTCATTGGAAACTGTCCGATGTTTGGATTACTGGGATTATCAAATTGAGAAGATTTTGTAGAATAAGTGAATAAGAGTTCATAGGATTTTAAATTCAAAGAGACAGGCATCTTGCTTACAATATTAATTCAACAATGATATTCAATGAAAAGAATAAGGTATATATTTTTTTTTATTGCAAAAGTTTTACAATTACATTTTCACCCCATTTCCCCCCCCTCACTCCCCACCCTAACCCCCCCAAGCCCCCCAACCCTCCCCCCTGACTTCCACAAAATATAATCCCATCAAAATCCCCTTTTTATAAAACTTGAACCCCTCAAACCCCCTTAAAAATTTTTTATCTTCACAGTATTCATACATTTCTATTTTTATATAATACTTTCAATAAAAAGCTATTTGATACTTCCTAACTTGATATTTGTTCTGCACATAATCTATCCATTTTTTCCATTCCCATTCATAAGTCTCTTGTGAGCGATCTTTTAAATATGCTGAAATCTTCGCCATCTCCGCAAAACTGGCCATCTTCAAAGTCCATTCTTCAATAGTGGGTAAAGCTTCATTTTTCCAATATTTACCTATCAATAATCTCGCTGCTGTTATCATGTACAATATCAACTTAATTTCATCCAGTGTAAAACCCTTTACTATACCCAATAAAAACAATTGTGGAGAAAATGGAATTTTTTTCTTCAAAACATTCTGCATAACCCACCATATTTTTATCCAAAAAGCCTTAACTTTCTTACAATTCCACCAAACATGATAATATGTAGCATCTAAACAATCACATCTCCAACATTTTGGCTGAACATTAGGATACATACAGGATAATTTCTTGGGATCTAAATGCCATCTGTAAAACATCTTATAAAAATTTTCCCTCAAATTCTGCGATTGTGTAAATTTAACATTCTGAACCCATATTTTCTCCCATGTTTCCAACATTACTGGTTCTGCAAAATTCTGTGCCCATTTAATCATACAATCTTTAACCAATTCAGTTTCTGAATCCCTTTCTAACAAAACATTATATAGCCTTTTGATATGCATTGGACCTTTCTCTTTTATATGTCTAACCAACTCTTCCTCATGCAACATAATACCAGTTTTTTGGTCCTCTTTCCATCTCAGTTGAAGTTGATTATATTGTAACCAAGTTAGATTAATCCCTTCGCCCAACAGTGTCTCTAATGTCTTCAGTTGCCATCTGCCCGCATCTGTAAAAAGAACCTCTTTATATAAACCCCCCCGAGTGACATTATATTTGTATTCCACATAATATGACCAAGATCCAGCCATAACGGTATTTTATAATCCCATTTGAGTCGGTGCTTCTTCCACACTCTCATCAAAGAATCTCTAAGTATATGGCTTTTAAATACTTTATCCACTTTGTTTTCATAAAATAAGTAAGCGTGCCAACCAAATTCGAGATCAAAACTTTCTATATTCAATATTCCAGTCTTTTTCCTTCCAAACCAATCGCTTGCTTGAGTCAAAGTTGCTGCTTCATAATATAACTGTAGGTTTGGAAGTTTAAGACCTCCCCTTTCCGGAACATCTTGCATAATTTTCAATTTCACTCTCGGTTTTTTCTCATTCCAGACAAACTTATTCACTCCAGTTTGCCACTCTTTCAATTGTTTATCACTTTTAAGCACCGGAATCATTTGAAACAAAAAAAGAAATCTTGGCAAAATGTTCATCTTTACTGCTGCTATTCTTCCAAGTAAAGAAAGCTGCAGTTTTTTCCATGTCTCCATGTCTTTTTGTACCTCTCGCCACAACACCTCATAGTTATTTTGAAACAGTTTCATATTAGATTCTGCAACCTGAACTCCTAAATATTTAACTTTTGATACAATCTCAAAACCTGCCCTCCTTTCAAGTTCATGTTTTTGGTCTTGTGTCATATTTTTGACTATCATCTTAGTTTTTTTCTGGTTCAGTCTAAATCCTGATACTGTGCCATAATCTTTTATAATGTCTTTCATCTGAATTATGGATTCCACCGGCTGTGTTAGGGTAACAACCAGATCATCTGCGAATGCCCTTATTCTGTAATCCTCTTGCCTTATCACTATACCTTTCAAGCTAGTCGAGTCCCTTATTGTATTCAACAAGACTTCTAATGTTAAAATAAATAGCAAAGGGGATAACGGACAACCTTGTCTTGTTTCTTTTTCAATTTTGACGTCTGTTGTCAAACTTCCATTAATAATAATCTGTGCCTTTTGCTCTTGGTAAATTGCTGAAACCGCCAATATAAATTGATCCCCAAAGTCCATTTTTTTCAAAGTCTTTAATAGAAAATTCTAATCCACTCTATCAAAGGCTTTCTCCGCATCCAAGAAAGCCAGCACTGCAGGGATCTGTTTATTCTTCTCAAGATATTCCAGTAAATCTATCACTTGCCTTACATTGTCCTTCATATATCTGCCCTCTATAAATCCCGCTTGATCATCATGAATCACCTCTTGAATTACTGGCATCAACCTGTTGGCTAATACTTTTGCATAAATTTTGTAGTCATTATTCAGAAGAGATATTGGCCTATAATTTTCCGGTTTTTTAGGACCTGCTTGCTCTTTTGGTATCAAAGAAATATAAGCTGTTTTCCATGATGGGGGTATTTTACCCCCTTGTTGTATATTACAAAATAAGTCTCTGAGTTGTTCCACCATTTCTGCTTGCAAAGTTTTATAATACACTGCAGTCAGGCCATCTGTTCCCGGAGCTTTGGCAGTTTTCAGTTGTTTAATTGCTGCAATTATCTCCTCAACTGTTATAGGGTGATTCATTCTTTCCTTTTGTTGATTAGTAACTTTTGTAACTCTTTTATTTTCTAGATATTTTTCTATAAGTCCATTCTGTATGTCATCTTTAGCATATAATTTAGTATAGTAATCTACAAAAACTTCTTTAATTAATTTTTGTTGATAAATTTCTGTCCCTCCAATATCAATACAGTCAATGGTCCGCATACTCTGCTTCTTCCTTAAAGTATAAGCCAGCCATCTGCCCGGTTTATTGGCATTACAAAATGTGTTATGCTTTGCATATTGTAAATTCGTTGCAACTTGATCCGCCATAAGCATTTGGAATTGATCTTTCAAAAGTTTTATAGCACCACGTATTCTTTCATCTGTTGGATTTTTAATAAGTAACTGTTCTTTTTTCTTTATTTCTGCTTCAATTTCAAGTCTTTTCTTTTGTCTATTCAGTTTATGTTTAGAGTTCATGTGAATGAGTACCCCTCTCATATATGCTTTACTCGCATCCCACACAATTTCAATAGGGGTACCCTTGTTCAAATTAATTTCAAAAAATTCTTTCATCTGCTTCTTAAGTTCTGTTATATTTTTTTTCATATCTAAACAAATTTTCATTTAGTCTCCATGATCTTCTCTCAATTTTTGCAGTCTCAATTTCTATCCATACTGGACTATGATCAGATAAAGTTCTTGGAAAGATTTTAGTTCTTTTTGTTTTAACAAGTAAATCATTTGATACTAAAATAAAATCAATCCTTGAAAAAGATCTATGTCTATCAGAAAAGAAAGTATAGTCCAAGTCTTTTGAGTTAAGTATTCTCCAGACATCCTTTAGTTCCAAATCTTCTTTCATTTCAAAAAAAGTTTGTGGTAGTCTAAACCTTGACTTCGCCAGACTTTTTTTGTCTAGTTTAGAATCAATTACTCCATTCCAATCTCCCATAATCAAAATTGATCTATAGTCCCATTGCAATATTTTAGTATGCAAAATTTTATAAAAGTGATCCTGCTGTTGGTTAGGAGCATAAATCCCAATCACAAGAATTTGGCCATATGCAGTACACAATTCAATTGCTACAAACCTACCACCTTCATCTGCTTCTATAATTTTAGCTGAAAATCTTTTATTTATATAGATAACCACGCCATTCTTTTTTTCCAAGTTTGAGGCTATAAAATGTATTCCTAATTTTAAGTTTATCAAATATTTTTGATCTTGGGTTCTAATATGAGTTTCTTGTAAACAAATTATATCATTATTAAATTGTTGTAGATATGTAAATATTTTCTTCCTTTTCTGTGGTGAGTTCAGTCCATTCACATTCCAAGACAAAAACTTAACCATCATGTATACCTTTTTGAAGCGACGAGCAGAATTGCCGGATGTCTTCCGAGGCCACCGACTTTGCTCTCCCCATGGCTTCCCTTTGTTCTGTAGTACTCTTAGCTCCTTTTTTATATTGTTGTGCCGTAGCTCTTTCTTGCAATTGTTTTTCTTTGAGTTGTTTTGAAACTGCACGAGTTATTCGCTGGTCTTTAGCTTCAGCTATACGAGCTAGGTCCAATGCCACATCTCTTGTAGTCAGAATTGGAGAAGATTCTAACAGGGGCTCCTCCAGAAAACCTCCTACAGCACCCTGCGCTTCTGTTGGATCTGATTCGATCTGCTTAGGCTGCACTTCCAGCTCTTGCTGGGGTTGCTTCTCCTTCTCACTCTCCTTTATCTCCAATACAGTAGATGAACGTGGAGATGGTGACCTCTCCTTAAAAACATTATAATAAAAATATTCCGCTTTTTCAACAGTATTCAGTCGGTGTCTTTCCCCCTGGTACTTCAAAATTATACCCGTTGGGGCATCCCACCGGAATGGAATCTCTAATTTGTTTAATTCCTTTACTAAAAAGCCAAAATCTTTTCTATCTTTCAACATCTTTGGTGGTAATTCTTTATAATTTCCAATTTGAGTTCCCTCCACTTGCACAGAGGAAAGAAAGGATTTTTGCAGAATATCATTTCTCATTCTTCTGTCTGTAAAGTATATCACCACATCTCTAGGTAGTTGTCTTTGTCTGGCCACCCACGAATTCACTCTGTAAATTTTGTCTATTTTGTAAAAAATCTCATCAGCATTAATTTTTAACAGCACTGCTAATGCATCAGCACAAACCTGTCTCAGATCTTGCCGGTCATTCTCCTTAATACCTCTAATTCTTATAGCAAATTCCATGGACCGGAATTGCATCATCGTGATTTCATTTTCAACTCTCTGCATCTTATTATCCACATCAGAAATTTTAAAATCAGTATCCTTTATTTTAACATTCACTTCTGATTTAAATTCTTCCAATTTGGAATCCACTTTAATAATAATTTCTGACAGGCCAGAAACTGCATTTGATAATTTATCAGTCACTTTGTCATAATTCTCTTTCACCAAATTTTTCATTTCAGTAATTTCCTGCTTAATTTCCTGTTGAGATTTTTGAAATTTATCATCCATTTCCTGTTGAGATTTTTGAAAATTATCAGCCAAAGCCTGCGTGATAAATTTTTTTAAACTTTCAAAATCAAACTGCTCTTCAGGCTTATGTGTGGGAGATCCCCCCCCTGCTGCCTTGCTTTCCTGTTTTTTAGAAGCCATTTTGCCACGTAAGTTAGATTTTCTAAAAAGAGAAATCCTTTTTCTTCTTCCAGCACCACAGTCCTCTAAAAAAGTCCCCCAGTTTTAATCAGATTAGAAGTAAAATTAAACTTGTATGAAGTCAGCTTGTTTTAAAAAGGGATTTTTTCCCCCCTCTTCTCCTGTGCTCGCAACAAGCAGCGCTACAATGTAACTTGTTAGAATAGCTTTAAAAAGTCACTTTCCCTTTCAGCTTGTTAACTTGTTAACGCTGGAGCGGCGCCATCTTTTCAAGCCGCTTCCGCTCACTTAAATTTTTAGTCAGATCGAAAAGTCACAAAGAAAGGAAAATACTTGCAATTCCTTGGTTTCAGGGTTCAGGTTTTTTTCTTCGTTAATTAGTAAGGTTAAATTCAATTGATTTTTATGTTTGCTGCTGCCGGCTTGCTCTGCAGGAAGCAGAGTCGTCCCATGCCGTCCGGAGTCTTTGCAAGTTGAAAGGGAGCCGCGCCTGTTTCCTCCCCAGTAGCAAACTTCTGGGGGCTCACAGGGGCTCAACCGGCGCCTTGCCAACTCTCTCCTTCAAATCCTGCAGATTCTGGAGTTTTCAAGCCGCTTCTCATGATCGAAGCGGCTCTACAAACGGCAGGGCTGGCGGACCTTAAAAAGGCACCGTCTTCACCGGAGCCAGAAAAACCGGAAGTCAAGAATAAGGTATATTGATTTGCTATACCTGATAATGCTAGGATTGAGGAAAAACTATTGGCAAAAATTACAAACAATGGGACCTGCATTAGCTGAATGCTTAGGGAAAAAGAAATCCACTGTTATACCAATTGTGATTGGAGCCCTTGGAGCAATACCTAAAGAAATCCTATATCTGGAAATTTTGTAATGATTAAACATTTTAATTTTATAAAAACCCAGCTTGCTTGGAACTGCCTACATTCTTAGATGCTACTTTAATAATATTTAGATACTTGATTAGGAGTTGAATTATTTGACTTCCTGTTTGCTGCTGGCCGCCGCCAGACGTTCCTTTGGGATCGTCAGCTTCCACTGCCTGTCAGAGCCGCCTTCACAACGGAACGGCGGCTCGAAAAAACTCCGTTTCCATGAGGAAACGGAGATAGAGCCGGCAGGGGTGGGTAGAACTCTCTGCAGAGTCCCAAAAGTTTTTCTTTTTCTTTTGGGACGGAGCGGATGAGATGCCCCATATCCCCAGCCGTTGCTCCGGACTTTGGGAGACCTCTGCTAATGCAGAGCTAGGCGTCAAGAGCAAGCCTGTGAATCTAACAGATTACTCAAAGAAAATGTGAGCTGGATCTGTAATACTGAACTGCAAGTATTTTACTTATCTTTTAAAAAAATTACTTAAGAGAAAAGAGGAAAGGAAAGGGGGGGAAAAAAGCCTTTTAAAATGGCGTTTGCAGCAGCTGGAGAAGAGGCAGAAAGGAAAAGTCCTTCCGTTTTCTATTATTACAATGTAGCGGAATAAATACCACTGGCTACATTTGTAGACAAAACTTCGCTCCTGTGTTTTTCTTTCTTTTTTTTTCCTGGAGACTTGATATTGTTGTTGACTGGAAAGAAGTCTTTTTTCTTGTTTTTTTTTTCTTTTTAACAAAGCCTGCCTGGGCGGAAACATGGCACTGAGACTCATAAAGTCAGATAAACAAGAAGGGGGGGGGATTCCCCTACCAACAATTTAAAGGAACAAGTTTTAACTCTTCAGTCTCAGAAACCTGATTTTAATATAATAGAATTTCTCTTAGAGGAGATTGAAAGAAGGGATGAGATTGTGAATCAGCATCTTGAAAAATTTAAGCAGGAAATTAAAGAATTGGTAAAATCTAAGTTTGATTTTTTGGAGCAAAAAATTTTAAAAGTGGTTAATGGTTTTTCAGAATTTATGATACAGTTGGATACAAATACTAATTTACTGGAGTCTAAAATGGATGAAACTCAAGATAAATTGGACAATAGAATTCAAAAAATTGAAAATGATTTGATAAACACTCAGGATAATAGCTCAGAAGAAAAACCTAAAATGGATGCTGACCAAAAGTCTGGTAATGTAGAAAATCTGCAACAGAGGATTGAAAAAGAGGTTCTAATGGTACAATATAATTTTACAGAATATGCGATAAGACTGAGAGGTTTGCAGGAAAATAATAGAGATGATTTAAGGAAAATATCTTCTGAAATTCTAGCTGGGATTTTAAAGGTTCAACCTGAGGAAGTGTTTTGTAGGATTGACAGAGTTTTCAGAATAAATTCCTGGATTGCTAAGCAAAGGCAACTGCCTAGAGATGTGGTGATTTATTTTACGGACAAGGAAATTAGGAATAATATTGTGCAAAATTCCTTCAATTCTAATTTGCAATTGTATGGAAGAAAGATATGGATCTATAAGGAACTCCCACCTAAGATATTAACAGAAAGGAAGAAATTTGGTTTTCTGGTGTCTGAATTAAAAAAGAGAAATATCTCATATAGGTGGAACGCCCCAGTTGGTATTATACTGAGACATCAAGGAGAAAGATATCAGTTAAATACTATTGAAAGAGCGGAAGAATTTTATCAAAATAGGTTGAATATGAATTTAACATCTTCAGGTATAATACAGGATAAGCAGAAGGAGCTGGAAATAAAGGGAAAATATCAAATTACAGAGACTGTACCAGATAAATTGCCTTTGGATTTATCGGATACCCCAGCTGGATTATCTACAAATTTGAGAGAAGTGCCATCTGATTTTAATGTGATGACTTATCAAGGCAAGGACAAGCATGGAAACCAATTAGGGGATATACAAGGGATAAAAAAGAAACATGAGACACAAAAACAAAATCAACACGACCAATCTACAAAGCAGAATGAAAACCGACCAGTTGACATACAATCTGTAGAAAGGAAACCAGGATGGAAGTCAAACCCACAAAAAGAAAACAAAAAAAAAAGAAATAGGTTGTATAAAAATAGAAATTTCTAACTCAAGCAACAGTGAAGCCAGTGACTTTAAAATATGAATGATTATGTGAAAACATAGAGGAGGCGACATATTGGTCAATATCATCCTGAGGATAGTGGCAGATCTCTGCATTGCCGTAATTTTGGGACGTGGAAAGAGCCTCAAACTGATGGATTTGAATTATCCACTTTGAAATTTCTTTTTGTGTTGATAAATATATTATAATTATCTTGAATCATAAGGCAAGAGAATCATGCTGGGGCATGCAGAAGATCTGGTTGTTACCCACTACGATGATGGAAATCAATAATCCTGATGAAACCCACAATTATTATTATATGGAATATAATTATAATGTCACTCGGGTGGTTGTTTTTACTTTTATACATATAAGAAGATATTTACTACTGATGGGGGCAGATATGATTGAAGATCTTGAATAAACTGTTGCATCAGCAAGCTATGTTACCCTATTATGGATGTTGGTTTTATCAATCCAGTGGAAAGACCTCAAAGAAGATATTATATGGACTATAAATTTAAAGTTATTGTCTTTTCTTTTTTTTATTTAGATATAATGGAATATATATATATATATATATTTAAGTAGTGTGGGCAGTGAATCAAAGATATTAAGAATTGTTGTGTATGGTAAATTTGCAGGACAGTGGGTGAATAAGCTAGCTACAGACTGATTAGTTTAAGAAAAGGGATTTTTAAGTGATATATTTAGGGGAGTGGAGGAAATGGATAGAGTGGAATAAATGTTAAATTAGATTTTATGGGGAGGCCGCTTTGAAATGTTATAGTAATATATATAGAAGATTAAATATTAAAGTAGGATTTATCGTATAGTTTTAAAGTGGAAGGTGGTTTTGAATTGTTGTAATAATATATAGATATAAAACACTATTATGTTAAATTAGAAGTGATTTTATAATAGTTATAGTATAATGTTTTTTTTTTCTCTTCTTTTCTGAAATGTATGGATAAAGGGGGATGTTATAATATTTATAATATTTTTAGTAAGTAAAGGTCAGTATTTTGAGGAGGGAGTAAGTAATCTGTTATGAATTAGGGTTTTTTTTTGTTACGAAGAAGTCACAGGGGGGGATGGGTGGGGAGGGGGGGGTTAGGGAGGGGGAGGGGGAGGGGGGGGGGAAAAAGGGGGAAAAAATTTGTATTTGAAAACTTTTTCAATAAAAAAAAAAGGAGTTGAATTATTTAATTTTTATCACTCTTAGATTATGAATCTAATGTGCTGAGAGTGGTAGAATTCTATTTATTTCGGGAAATCTAAAACAAAATTTGCAATAATAATGACTGTTTGAAAATTGTTTTAGAAGCTTAGTAAAAAAAGCTTATATCAATAGCCTAAAATTGGATGATTGAAATAATTGAATAATAGAAAAAAAGAGTTCACACAATAAAACATAAAAAGACAAAATAAATAGGAACCATCTATATTTAATTATATATAATAAACATGCACTATTTCCACCTTTTTCTACCTGCAGGATTGACAGGAACATACGGTATGTAGCTGCTGAAATTGTATTTGCATTTGTACAGAGAATTTGAAAAACAGCTTTTACCTCTGATAGTAGCTCTAAAGCATGTCCAATGATGCCATTAACAATATAATGATCCATAAGTGCCAAAAGTAATTATTTATGACACCATTTTATAATGGATCAAGCATTTATCGTGCGTGAATTTCAGATAAATTTGCTCCTGATAGCTCCTTGGTAGTTTTTCTATTATTGGCCTGAAAACAGTGCTTCCCAAAAAGGATTGAATATTTTGATACAGATTGCAAAACCTGAGGTATTGAAGATTGGAATTTCATCAGATCTATATTTTCACTTCCACAGACATCCAAGCATGAAAAGCAAAATAAGACATTATTAAATGACTTTAAGATTTACTGTTTAAGTTCTAAGGGTGCAAGCCATAACAAATAAACTCTCAGCATGAACGTGTGACAGCGATGAAAGGTACAGCTACGGTGGGCTCTAAAATACACACATGGGTTGATGATGAAAAAACAGGCTCACAATTTGGGTGCTTCATCACCTGTTCTTTCTTAAAAGAACTTATCTGTCATTGGAACAAACATGGATTTATAGCATCTGATTTTAGTCCTCAAAAGTGGATGGTTTGAGAATCAGTATTTCTTTTGAGTTTCTCAGTATGTAGCCAATAGTGGACAGGTAAATAAATTTGCTTTACTTCAATGTCCAGAATTATGCATCATTTTATATGCAAAAATAAGAATGTATTTATTTATTTATGAAAATTAATGTATCTACCCATACATTCCCAACTCTGGATTGTGCACTGGCAACAAGAAACCGTACAGTTAAAAACAATAAAAAAATATAATCAGCAACCTACATTTACATTACACACTCCAGGTGGAACTCTAATCAACTTGACCCCAGTATCCAAGGGAAGTACTTAATTATTCAGGTCAGCATTAATTATTGGGTACTCAAAGAACAATTTAATTCATATACCAAACAACAGAAAAAGATTGTCTGTCACCAGCTATTTTTGCTTGTGCCACAATATTTGTCAGGGTGGGCATACTTTGGGTACTTTCAATTAAGAATTTTAGGAGACGGGACACATGAAGATTGCCTTCTCTGTAGTGGTATATGTCTAGTGGAACATATTTTTTCAAGATCCAGATAGTCGTTAGCCAACCAACTATTTATAAGATACTCATGACCTGTTATTCCCATCAGGCATTGGGCAAAATTTTGAGAAGTTTATTTCATTTTGAGAAGTTTATTTGTGTGAATTTATGAACTGCTTTGGGCATTTTATTTTTTATTGATTACCTTGTCATTGTTCTACTGGATGTTATCCATTCAGAATCACATGGCAAGTGGGCAGCTATACAAAATGGATGGATGGATAGATAGATGGATGAATACATATATAATAGGGAACATTAAGATCTGAAGCTATAGAGCTCAACTAAACTCTGACAATTCAATATGATGCTCTTGACCTTCCTGCTTATATCAGGGACTAGAATCTGAGGTGCAGGACTGCCAAAATTTTAGGGGTTTAAGATTTAGAGCTATTCTAAAAATTGCTACCAAACTGAATAATTTAACATGAGAGGGCAGAAAACAATGGATATTAAGTAATCAGTGGCCCCATCTAATAATGAATGGAAGACTCCAATATACCATTCAAGACCAAATCTGGCCCATAAGCCACTGAAAGATGTACAAGCTTGTTATAAGATTAAGTGATTCATTTGAAGACCTTACTGCTTGGTAAACTGCTACACATGCTTCCATATTTGTGTTACTTATATATTATTTTACATTTATTAACATTGCATATGCAATTGGGTGAAGGGATTTAAGGTTTTTAATCTGCTAAATCAATAGTTTTTCTGAATTTCTGAATAGGAATACTTCCGTTTCTGATATTTTATTTCAGCCCTTATTATTATTTTTAAATCATCGTGATTTAACTATTAACTATAATGTAGGCTAATCAAAGCTATCATTTTAAACTGCATTTTATTCCAATTCCATTCTAAATCATATTTTATTCCATTTTCATTTTAAATCGTATTTTATCCAATTCTATTTTAAATTGTTTTTATAATTTGTGACTGGAACTCAGCCCTTTGATATGGCCCAAGGGCTAATCAATAAAGTAAAGTAAGTAACTACAATGTTATCTTTAAAATATTGTTTATTTATTTATTTATTTTATTCAATTTGTATACCGCCCTTCTCCTAGTGGACTCAGGGTGGTGCACAGCCAGAACTAAAACACATACCAATACAAAATTTAAAATTTTTAAAAGAATGACATGACTTTGGCCCAAAATTTAAAACATTCAAACTAAAACCCATTGACAATTTAAAAAGCTAAAAAAGGGAGGGGGGGTTCACGCCAGCCCTGCTTGATAGAAAAGAAAAGTTTTTAGGGCACGGCGAAAGGCCCGGAGATCCGATATCCTTCATATCTCCGGGGGCAAATTGTTCCAGAGGGCAGGAGCTGCCATAGAGAAGGCCCTTCCCCTGGGGGTCGCCAGCCAACATTACCTGGCTGACGGCACCCTGAGGAGTCCCTCTCTGTGGGAGCGTAGTGGTCGATGGGAGGCTATCGGCGGCAGAAGGGGGTCCTTAAATATGCTACTTAATGCAGAAATTAATGTCATTTTACATGAAAAATGTACTATATTCTGTTGTATCTAAAATCCAAATAACAGTTTCATCATGTACAACAGGACTGACCTTCCTCCCCAGTTGTTTTTAAGCTTAAGCTTGTTAGCATTCCTGATTAATTCTTATACCAGGTGGGACTATTAGCAGTAGTTCAATACAACTGCAGGGTCACATGTTCATCATCGTTGGTGTATAGGACCAATGGTCCATATACTTGGTTCATCTGTACTATATCCGTATTCTTAACTGCAACTTACTTATTAACAATTAACAAGCATCAGAATGCCAGATCTATCATTTTACAAATGCAATTGGTCTTGCAAGACAAAATAACAGATCAGTTCATTATTTTTCCATTATGCCAGACATGGTATTCAACCAGTTTAATAAACTGGATTTTTCAAAAAAATTATTTGCAACAAAACATTTATACTTACTGTATATGTACTGGTTCACAAGTTCATAGTAAATGGAAAATCAATTATTTTCTTGATTTTTTAAAAAAATACTCTAATCTTTCCAAAAATAGCATAACTTCATAAAAGGATATTCAATATGCACACAGTAGTTCTGACTCTAGCTGGAAAGTGTCTCTAGTGAGTCCTATTATATTGGGGGTCCCTTGTAACCTTTTGAAAAGAAAATAGACATGAGTTTTCAACTGCATTTCAGCCAAGACGTTTTAAAATGTTTTTTTCCAAAGAACTGAATAATGGTATAACAAAAAGAGTAACAAAACAAAGTATTTTTTACAAATTGTCAAAACAAGATGTTATTTTATTATTATTATGGTTATTTGCCTAGTCAGCCAGATATTTATACTGATTTGGCATTTTTATTTACAAGTTGAGTGTTCCCAAGCATCTGTTATAGGCAGATGTTGTTTGATGGTATTACAGGATGTTATTTATTTATTTATAGGCAAATAAAGTTGCCTTTTGCAATTGACTGGTTGTGATTTTGTCAATCTTGATGATGTTCAAGGGGTGCTCCAAATGTTTTGGGATTGCATCCAAGCCACCTATCACTGTTGGTACTTCCTTTGCTTTCTTTTGCCACAGTTGTTTTATTTCTATTTGCAAGTTTTAGATTTTGTAATTTTTCTCCAGTTCTCTTTTTTCTTCTGCTATTTCCAGGTATTGCCCACATCCACTATCCAGACTTTTTTTGTCTTCCTTAGCAACAATGTTAAATCTGGAGCATTATGTAGCAGATGTTTGTCTGTTTGAATTCTAAAGTCCCAGAGCACTTTAGCTTCTTCATTTCTAATTTCTTTGTCTATTTTGAAGGCAAATAGTATTTCTTGCAGATGTTCGAATGCATCATTGTTTCCATGTTGTTCTGCTCTTATTTGTAATAAATATGTGCAATCTTCTTTCACTAAGTCATCCATCTTCTTCACAGAGACGGCATCTGTTGTTCTCTTCTCAATTCTGCATTTCTTCTTAAAGCTTGGAGTTGTGAGGAAATTTGGTGGTGCAGTCATTAGAATGCAGTACTGCAGGCTAACTCTGCCCATAGCCAGGAGTTCAATCTTGACTGGTTCAAAGTTAACTCAGCCTTCCATCCTTCTGAGGTTGATAAAATGAGGACCCAGATTGGGGGCAATATACTGACATGTGTAAAGCACTGTAGAGTGGTATATAAGTCTAAGTGCTACTGCTATTGCAGCCA
Source organism: Pituophis catenifer annectens (assembly GCF_029215685.1). Lineage (NCBI taxonomy): Eukaryota > Metazoa > Chordata > Lepidosauria > Squamata > Colubridae > Pituophis > Pituophis catenifer. The sequence goes on from NW_027256888.1 coordinate 34,822,275, forward strand.
GAATTAGCCTTTCTGTCTCCTTCTTCAATTTTCCTGCCACTGCCATATCTTGTTTATTTGGTTTGTCTGCTAGGTTTCTGTGGAGTGTGTGTGTGTGTGTGTGTGTGTGTGTGTGTGTGTGTATCCGGACCATGTAATACTACTTGCTCTTTTCTGTTCTTCAAACTATCACTAGGATAGTTTGGTCAGTTTGGTCTCTACAGTATTCAGTAATCTTTCATGATATACTTGCTTAAGTGCATCTTATTCACTGTCTTTCACATATTCATCCAATGGTCTATTTTCTTCTTTAATTGTCTTCCACGCCCAGCTATGACAAATTCTGGTAAATAGAATTTGTCAACATTGTAGATGAAGGGCATGATTTATTGTCATTATTTTTCTGATATTTCTTTTCAGGTCTTTTACTTCTGCTTGAGCCCAACTGTTTATCTAATGACTGGAATCGTCCACGTGTTAATTGTATTGATAATATTGTCTCTACTGTATTATGACTTTAATATCTTCTTCACTCTCTATTTGTACTGAATAATGTGTTCAGTATAAACCTACTTCTTGACTTCAGTGTGCTTAATGTTGTCAGATTCAAAGGTGCCCAGGTATTTTATAGTGACCTTGTTCATTCAGACTTGTGATGTTATTTCTATAGGGCACCTTGATTTCTTCAATTTTCACCATTTTTCCTCTGTTGATGGCACATTTGTTCATTCCAAACTCCATTTAAATTTCTTGACTGTATATATACATAGCAGTGGGTAGATTATATTTCAAATGATGTTTTTCCATACAGCTTCAGATTGTCCATGTAAATAAGGGGAGATAGCCTGGCAGATGTTTTTGATATTTGATAACCATGGATTGAATTATTCAATATTGTTGACACAGGAATCGATACAATGACAAACAGTAGTGGATCTCCTTTAAAGATTCCTTTCTTGAAATTGACCCATCCCAGTCTATCACCATTGATCAGCAAATGTGTCTTCATTGTCCATTGATCTTTGCACAAAGTTTATGATGTTTCTACTGACTTCTATTATTTCTAAGCATTTGATTATCCAATCACATGGCAGTGAGTAAGTGCCCTTTTTTAATCAATCCAAGTTACATTCAAGTTGGTCTTCATTCTCTTGAAATTTTTCAAAATCATCTTGGGATTAGCAGTTGATCTTCTGTTCCTCTACTGTTTGGACAGTTTCTTTTATGCTTAGGTGAAAAGAGCTTGTTTCAACCAGATGCTGTTGGACTGCATCAGTTAGCAATTTAAATTTGTTGGTAATTAAGTAATTATTCTTAATTTCTGCTAATATTCTAAAGCTACTTCAGCTTGTTGGTTTATCACACATAGTAGGTTTTGATATGGCTTTGAAGGCCAGCATGCAAAAATTCCAGTTAAATTAATAAATACTTCCAGATAGGAAACTCACAGTCCATATGTAACATCCTTTCCCCAGCTTTTTATTGCATTTGTGGAATATTAAAGGAAGCGGATGATTAGCAAGGACTTTCTTCTTTTTTTGTCATTTTAACAAATTGTGAAATTGGTTACTAGAAGTTTGGTTAAATTGATTTTTGTGGACAGGAAAAAAAAAAATCTCAAGGCCTCCGAACCCAAAACTATGTGTTTCTGGCATTCTTCAGTGACAGAGATAGATTTTTGTCCGGAGTGTTCTTTTCAGACCACCTGAGAACAAGTATTTCTCTGAAAATTTATATTCTTAAAATTATCCTTTGTCTTTATGTTTTAAAAGCTCATTTTTCTCCTTTGCCGAGTATGTAGCCTTCATGTTGGACATTGTTGCTCAGAGTTCTTCATTTCATCATACAGCCCACATCTGGTGGCTTGACCTTGGGATCTGTGCCATTGGATTGCTACATATATCAACGTTTTCTTGGCAGAAACCTTTCCCTCTACCATCTTTCAAACTAAAGTACATGCTTTTATACATAGTGATAAATATGCACTTTTGACTGCTAGTGCATGCCAAGAGGCAAAGCCACACAGTTAACTGTTCATCTCCCTTTGATTCTTTTTGACTGTATATCCAACATTTAAAAATAGAAATAGAGTTAAGTTTAATAAAAGAAATGCTATTTATTAAAAATATTTTCAATTTTCATCTTGTGAATACTTGTATTAATACAAATTGTGCAATCATCATTAGTAGCTTGTTAAGAATAAAGTAGAAACAACCCTCTTTACAATCATGACATCCACACCCACAAAGTAAACAGACAGAGATGCTTATTCCATGGATTCATACAAACCCTGGAGTTTAATATACACATCCCATGTTGCTGCCTTGAGCAAAGCACCATTAAACGCGAAACTGATGCTTTAAAACGGTCTATAATGCTTGCTATCAAGTTAATGGTGGCAATAACATATTACATCAGTCTGAAATATTCTAAATGTACATCATAAAAATATGCAGTTTAATGACCCATTAAAGATTCTATTATATACTTATGAGAATCTTTGTACTTGGGTTTTCTGCTAGGAAAAATCCTTTACATCTGAACACTGGAGCTCTGGATACATCCTTGTCTTACTTTTTCTTGAATAAGTTGACTCCTCACACACACTGAGTGAGGCGGGAGATAAATGTAGAAAAATATGCATATAAACAGGTGACATACAAATATAAAAGCAGTTCTACTGATGAGGCCATTTACTCTGGAATTCTATGTCACACAGTGAGGATCTGAATACATCTGGATATTTATATGCTTGCTTGGGCCGGAGGTACATTTCCCACCAATTACAGTAATGTACAGTACTCTGTCTTTAAGGTTTATAGGTAGCCATTGATATTAGTAGCCTTTGATAGTAATCCTTGATAAGTTTTATTCTATAAATATACCAAATGACTGCTATTACCCTATCTGCTGGCAGCAAATTCCAAAACTTCCAATAATGTGAGAGAGGAAGATAAATAAATTTCTTATGTTATGCATGATTTTATTTCTTCTATTGTTTTCCTTGCACCTTGCCTTCCTTGCACCAAGTTAAAAACTTGCAGTTGCTATAGTTTCTCTCAGTAGGGACACGGTTTCAGCCCTATAGGAATTGTACAGTGTTCCAAGTGTCTGTGTCACCATGTATGTATATTATAATATTATATCAGACTTGTCCTTTTAAGTCTCTTCCTAATGATTATGAGCATGAAATATCATATATAGCTAGCTCCAAACTAGTTTGATATTTTCATTGAATATCTCACTCTGATTACCAGACTCAACACAATCAGTCAGTGCTTGTGCAGACTCATTAATGCATAAATGAAAAGTGGATTTTTTTTGTGTGCCAACAAATATAACTTTGTGTTATATCATGAATTTGATTTTGAAGACCATTTAGTCAATTTTGAGTTCTTTACTTCATGATTTTACTACCCAGAATGGTTTGCCAAACTCTGACCTCCGGGTGTTTCGCTGCGCACTGAAGACCCTGTTGTTCTGCCAGGCCGGGCTATCAACATAATAGTTTTAAATTGGGATATTTAAATTTTCTGGGGTTTTAAATTTGAGCCAAATTTATTTAATTATTTTAAATTTTAATTGCTGTTTTGTCTTGTGTTTTTAAATAGGCTGTACACCACCCTGAGTCCTTCGGGAGAAGGGTGGTATAGAAATAAAATAGAAATAGAAATACCTAGAGGAATCAGACATACCCAAAATACCAGGCTTAACTAGGGAAGTATTGGATGAAGAAATTACGGAGGGGGAAATCGAAAGGGTCATGGGAAAACAAAAGACAGGGAAAACTCCCGGTACATATGGCCTACCGACTGAATATTACAAAGCACTTTGGGAAATACTAGGTACGCATATGACTGAGTTATTTAATGGGGTGATTTGGGAGGGACAGACCCCGAAATCATGGACAGAAGCACTAATAACTCTTTTGCCAAAGGACGATAGTGACCTATCTCAGATTCAGAACTATAGGCCCATCTCGCTCCTTAACGCAGATTATAAATTATTCGCAGCAGTTCTAGCAGAGAGACTTAAAGGGTTTCTTAATCAATTTATACATGAAGACCAAAATGGCTTTTTACCAGGCAGACAGATTAGAGACAATGTAAGAATAGTTATGAATGTTTTGGAATACTACGAAACCCATATTGATAAACAACTGGCCCTGGTATTCATGGATGCACATAAGGCCTTTGATCGTGTGAACTGGAGCTTTTTAATAGGTTTACTGCAACACATGCAATTTGGAGAAAGATTTATTCGGGCAATCCGTGCAATTTACTCGAAGCAGACTGCTAAAATTTCAATTAATGGTGATGTATCCGGTCAAATTGATATTGAGAAAGGAACTAGACAAGGATGTCCGCTTTCCCCGTTGTTATTTATCTTGTCATTAGAACCCTTACTGAGGGAAATTATACGTAATACGGGGATAAAAGGTCTTTATATCCAAAATCAACAATATAAGGTGCAGGCTTACGCTGATGATTTAGTATTTATATTAGAAGATCCGTTGATATCGGGACCGTGTCTGACCCAGGAAATAGAAAAATATGGTAAAGTGGCGGGATTAAAAGTCAATAGGGAAAAAACTAAAATTATTGCCAAAAATCTGGCAGTAAAGCAAGGGAAAGAATTAGAAGCGAATTTGGGGTTCCAAATTGTAAATAAACTAAAATATTTAGGTATTATTATATCAGCCAAATGCTCCACGATTAAAGAAGACAACTATCTGAACCTTCTCAAGAGAACAGGTCAGGATCTAGAGAAGTGGAAGAACATGCAGATATCCCTACTAGGTAGAATAGCAATTATAAAAACTTACATACTCCCGAAATGGATATACCTTTTCTATACAGCACCAGTTAGATTGGATAATAATTTTTTTAAAAAAACTAAATTACTATGTCCTTAAATTCATTTGGCAAAACAAAAAACCCAGAATCAAACTTAAAATGCTTCAAGAGCTTAAAGAAAGAGGAGGATTTGGTGTTCCAAAATGGGAATATTACTATCAGGCCGCAAATTTAGTCTGGATCAGGGATTGGATATTGTTGAGAAGAAGGAGGTCGTTGATCCTGGAAGGTGAGGGGCTACATCAAGGTTGGCATTATTTTCTTTGGCAAAACAAAATCCCAAAGCACAGGTGCCTTGCAGGACATTATGTGAGGAATATTCTAATTGAGTCCTGGAGGAAAATTAAGGGCAAATTTTACTTTTCAATCCCCGCTTGGCTGGTCCCACTCGAAGCTATAACGTATAGGCCTCTATATAACAAAGAAAATCACCTCCCTTACCGGGAACTTTTGGACCCCCATGGTAGTCTGAAATCAAGAAATGAGTTGGAGTTGCAGGGAAAACAACTGGATTGGTGGGCTTATGCCCAAATTTGCTCGAAATTTAAAAAAGATAGGGAACAAGATGGTATTAATTTGAATCAGCATGATCTGGACAATATCATTCTAAGAAAAGAGGACAAAATGTTATCAAGGATATATAAACTTTTAATAGACTATTGGATAGGGGATGAAATAGTTAAAGACTCTATGATTGCCTGGGGGAGAAATATTGGCTATCCAATTGATATGACAAAATGGGAAGAAATCTGGCTTAAACATATGAAATTCCTGTGGGCAACATCATACAAAGAAAATGTGTACAAGATGCTGTATAGATGGCACCTTCCACCTGCTCGTCTTTCTAAAATGTATTCAAATCTCTCACCAAACTGTTGGAAGTGTAGGGAGATTGGCACCTATTTCCACATGTGGTGGACCTGTTCCAGGACGACTGAATTCTGGAAAATCATACAGGCATGGATCATGGAAATCACAGGTTATAACCTAATTCTGAAACCAGAGTACTACCTACTGAACATTAGGCCAGACAACATAGGCACAAATATATGGTGCCTGTGTGTTTTTATCACCACGTCAGCAAGAATATGTTTCGCCCAATATTGGAAGGGGAAAGACCTGCCGGCTGAAGACTTGATTTTGGAGAAAATTTTGGATTATGCGGAAGTCGACAGACTGACTAAAGCATTGAGAGATCAAAAGGACTCCGTATATTTCCAATGTTGGGACAAATGGTATGTTTGGTTGAACAACAAACGCCCAAAAAGTCAAATATAACCAGGATTATGCTTAATATTTGTTAAATCTGACTGGTCTACATACCATAGAAAGTGTAAATATCATGTAAAGTTCCTGTCGCGATCATTTGTTTGACTATTTCTTTTTCTTGATGTATTTTTTTAAATAAATAAATAAATAAAAAAGATTAAAAAAAAGAAATAAAATTATTATTATTATTATTATTATTATTATTATTATTATTATTATTATTATTATTATTATTATTATTATTATTATTATGTCCTGCACTCTCTCCGGCGACAGAAACACCTGCCCTTTCGCTGAATCTATCAGGGAGCCGAGGTACAGCATAGTCGTGGACGGTATGAGACAGCTCTTGTCCATGTTGACAGTGAACCCATGAGCCCGAAAAACTGTCAATACCCGATCCATGTCCCGTGCTGCCTGTATTTGGGAAGATGATAGGACCAGCACATCGTCCAGGTAGCACAGTGTCCTCACCGGTACTGAGCCGAGGGATGCCGCAATAACTGCAACCAACTTCATGAAAGTTCTGGGTGCCGAGGAGAGCCCGAACGGCATGGCACAATATTGGTAGTGCTCACCCCCAAACTCAAAGCGCAGGAACTGACGATGTGAGGGATGTACAGGCACATGCAGATAGGCCTCGCGTAAGTCCACTGACTGCATAAGATCCCCCTTGCGCACAGAAGCAAAAATTGAATGCAAGGAGTGCATTTTGAAGCGGTGATAACCCACTGCCCGGTTCAACTGCTTCAAATTGAGGATCCCCCTGACACCCCCGGAGATCTTGGGCACTAGGAAGAGGATGGAGTAAAATCCGGTCCTCAGTTGATCTTGAGGAACCGGCTCTATCACCCTGATTTCCAGAAGGTGGGCGATCTCTGCCAACATCAGTTGATGACGTTCTGAGGAAAGTGGCACGGGGCACTTGACAAACTGTCTTGGCGGACGGTCCACAAATTCGATTGACAGTCCCTCGGACACAGTCCGGCGCACCCAAAGATCCTGGGTTGACAATTCCCACTGGCGATGAAAAACTCCCGGCCCCGTCGGACGCCCGCCGACAGGGCCGGGAGCCGGTGAGTCATTTGCCCCGCCGGAAGGACTTGGAACTGGAACCGCGAAAGGGACATTTGGAAGTGACCTGAGGACGGCCTCTGTCCCTAAAATTCTGCCTGTCTGAGAAATGGTCTGTCGCGGGAAACGACTGGCAGTAAGTGGAAGAGCCAGCTGTCCCAGAGTAGGGACAAAAGGACTGGTGGTGCGAATATGGGGTGAAACGCCTGTCCTGTCTCCGGAAAGTCGATGGAAGAACTTTCTGCTTGTCCTTGTCTTCCACAAGGAGAGGTTCCAAGGCTGCTCCAAACAAGGCGGGAGCTTTGTACGGTGCCGCCGCTAGTTTCCATTTAGTTTTGATGTTGACTTTCCAGGGGTGCAACCAGAAGAGATGACGTGACGTGATGGAAGCGGCAAGGGCTCGTGACGCAAACTTGACTGAACTCAGTGATGCGTATTCAGTCGCGGCGATAACTTTGTTGATATCGTGCTGTAATCGTGTTTCCTCAGGTGGCAGGCACTCTTGCAATTGACGCAGCCAAATCAATGATGCACGATTAAAGAAGGATGTGGCCGTAGCCGTCCTAATGGCCCAAGACACTTCCTGGTGAGCCTTGCAAAAGGCCATTTTGGCGTGCCTCTCCTCTGACCTTAAGCCGTCCAGAGGATCCGCCGAGAGCATCGAGTGGGAAGTGAGGCCCGCCACCGGAGCATTCACCGATGGTAACTCTAGAAGCGAGTCCAACTCAGGAGCCGAACAAAAAAGTTTCTTGTCCAAATTGGTAGGCGCCGTAGATGAGCCCGGCTGGCCCCATGGTGCCTGCAGCACGTCAGTGAACAGCTGAGGACAAGGTATGAAGTCCTTCTTGTTTGGCCTGCTGGAACAGGGCATCATGTGGACCAGTGTCAGGTTGGGAGGTGGGGGGTTGCGCCCCAACTGACCCCAAATTGGTAGTTAGCCATGCCTTATGCAGCAGAGACTTGAATAAAGTTGGGCGAAACAATCCCATAAAAGCTGGCGAGTCCGGCAAAAAGCCCTCGTCCTTGGAAAACTCAGGGTCCTCGGGGTAATCGCCCTCAGAGTCAGACCCCTGACGATTCAGGTTCACAGCACCACAGCGAATGAGAGTGGCGCGGCGCAGGAGCCACAGGGGTCTCACGAGTGTATCCAGCAACGAACCTTGTACGGCAGGTTGCATCCCTGCTGCCATGATGGAAGCCAAGGCCGTGGACAACATGGTCTGAAAGTCTAATTGCTGGCCTGTGACCGGCTGAGGAACATCTCACAAACCGGTCGCCGTGGGTGTGAATGTGGCGTAAGGCAGATGAGGGGGAGGCTGCTGGGTGGAGACTAACCCGGCCACTGAGACGTCTGGTAAGGACTGTGAAACTCCCCTAGACAGTGCCAGCGGAGGCAATGGGTAAGTTCCAGTCACGCCTCGCTCTGAGCCAGAAGCTGTGAGGTGAAAGGCAGACTCCGCCTGGTCATCCGGAGCGGCCGCAGCAAGCCATGTCTTTTCACATTGATGCTCCGGAGCCTTTTGTCGGCGCGGCACATCTTTATCAGTGGACAAAGACGCCTTGGAGTGGTGCGACTTATGGCTGTTAGACTTCGACTTCTTGCCCGCATGCTTTTTATGGGACTTTACGGACCTGGCAGGGCTGGCCTCCCGCTCAAGTTTCGAAGAAAAGGATGAATCCGCCATAGCCAGCCGGGTACTCAATCCAGAGCAGGTGCGTTATTTTATATATATATTTATTTATTACTGTTTTTTTAAAAAAAATATATATAGAAACAAAGGGCCGCCCTTAAGTGCAAGGGTAGTGGCAAAACAGTTCTGTCCCAGGCAGGCTTAATGCAGAGGCCTGTAAGGCCTGTCAGTCCACACCTTTAACCTCAGAAAGTTCAAACACAGAGGGGAGGGGCAGGGCGACAGGCCCGCACAACCTTTGAAACCCCCCGAGCGCCGTAGGCTCCCCTGGTGGTTTACGATGCGTGGCCAAGCAGGTGGGCCCCCCCATGCTATCCACTGGGCGTCGTGCTAAGGCCGTTCAAGCCGAGATGAAATGGCGGGCGCCATGGATGGAGACAAAATGGCGCCCGCTGCCCCAAGGCCTAACGGTCGACGGTCCAATGTGGCGGAAACAAGCCTGCGAGCCCAAACGGCCACACAGCCTTACCGCAAACAGGCTACTCATGGTGATTTTAGAGTCCGCCGCCAAATCTGAGAAAACGGCGTGACAGACGGCACCGCCCGCAGAGCTCTGACAGGACAGTCGCTGTATTCCTGCTGCCGCAAAATTCGGGCCTGCATGAGCTCATGCAGTGACCCCGATGCCGCCTGATTGGAAGGCTGAGGGGTGGTGGTTGACTGCCGAGAATGCGGTCCCCACACGATGGCCACCCACGGCACAAATGGCCGGATCCGCCCCGAAGGGTTGGAATCCGGAGCTGGGAGCGCTGAGGCGCAGGGCTTCAGCCCGACCTGCTCTTGCAGGCACGTAGCTGGCAATCCAGCTGGCAGTCAGCAAACACCGCAGCAAACTTCTGCTCTCTCCTGAAAGGACTAAAAAACTACTCAAAATGAAAGAAAAAAACCTAAACGGACGAAAGAACAACTTTAAAGAGCACAGAGTGACTTACACACCTCAGTCTGTCAGCAACTGAGAGAACGACTAGGGAGTTAGGGGTGGGGGCGTGGCTAGAGCACAGAGGGCAGGTAAATTAAGTTGCAATTTCTCTCAGTTGCTGTCAGAATGGAGGGGAAATCCCATCTATGGAGTGGAGTCACAGCGCTCTGGAAAATATTTTTTTCTTATCCCGTGGTAGTTGAGTAAACAGCTTTTGGAAGACTTTGTCAAAGGCCTTTTGAAAACCCAAGAGTACAGGCATGGCTTAGGTAATCCTTCTCTCTATGCTTGTTGATACTCTCAAAAAAGTCTGGAAGACAAATGAGACAAAACTTACATTTATAATTTACACTGATAACTTGTATTTGCATTATACATATAAGTACAAAACTTACATTTAGTTGCTTTTATGTATCTATCTTTGTACTTTTGTCTCTTTAGAACTTTCAATGATTTCCAGAGCAAATTATCTGAAAAATGATATGTACCGTGTTTCTCTGAAAATAAGACCTGGACATATAATTTTGAGCGCTCCAAAATAAGCACTAGGGCTTATTTTCAGGAACATGAATCACGGTGATCAGCCTGGCTGGGAGCCCTGCCCCCAGGTGCATGCACAAGAGGCAGCAAGCACGTGGGAACCAACAGTATCTGGTAGAAGCTGCAGCTCGCTGGTCCCTTGGTCGGCGCACTCTGGGGCTATGCAGACCATGCAGCACAAATGAGTTTATTCTCTGTCCAAGCAGCAGATGGAGGCAGAGGCGCCGGATGGAAGGCAGGTGATCCTGACATACCCCGCGGGCTGCAGGCAAGTTTAGAGATGCGAAGATGATCCTCCCATGGTTTCCTGCCTGCTCCGGCTTTCCTGTGGCCCAGGCAGCACATCCGGATCACCTGCATCATCCCCTCACACTTCTGTTTCTATCTGTGGTGGTGCTGCTGTGCGATGACAAGCCTCCTGTGGCCACCCACTGCTCTGGCTCACCAACTTTCAGCTTTCCCGCAGCCCATGCAGTGCGTCTAGATTGTGTGTCTCAACCTCAGCCTCTGTCTCCACCTACTGCTTGGACAAGTAATCAACTCACCTGCGCTGTGTGTGCTGCTCACTGTCTCCTGTGCTAGCCTCCTATTTTTGGGAAAACATGGTAGTTGCTTTTATTGTTGCTCAGTCATGTTTAAAACATTGGGATCACAATAAGGACCGAGGAGGTATGATTAACTAATCTGACTCTCTGAGAGCAGCCAGACAGGAAATCCATAATCCAAAAGCAGATTGAATGAGAAAGCCAAAGGTCCATAGGTTTAGACACTAGTCTATGTGGAAGAATTGTGTTAAATGCAGAACTAAAATCTACAAAAAGCATCCTCACATAGCCTCCCCACTGTTCCAGATGAGTCAGAGCAGTGTGAAGAGTGATGGCTATAGCATCCTCTGTAGATCTATTTATTCTGTATGAAAACTGATGTTTATAAAATGTATCTGGAAGACCAGAAGTGATGTGCCAATGGACCGATTTCTCAAAGCACTTCATGATGATAGGAGTGAGTGCCACTGGTCTGTAATCATTGAGGTTATTGATACGGAACTTCTTTGGCAGCGGAACAATGGTGGAAGCCTTCAAACAAGATGGAATAGTGGGATAAAGACTGATTGAAGATCCTGGTAAAAACTCCAGCAAACTGATCAGCACAGTTGCTAAGCACTCAGCCAGGGATACCGTCAGGACCGGCAGCCTTTCTAGGGTCCACAACCCTCAAAATGCTCCTCATGGTCATATTTGTCTGCAAAACGTGGTTAAACAAATCCTTTCCAGACTCCATTATGACTACAAGTGACTACCATGTCCACCGGTCATGAAATCCGAAGAGGAGATGGTGAAATCCGTGAAATCAGAAGAGGAAATCCAAAGAGGAGAGGGTGTTGCCATCTTCTATAAAAAGTTTCTAGATATGAAAAATATTCAAGTAACACAAAAGCTTGTTCTTCCTGAGACCATTATCTGCGATCTATCACTAAATACCACAATTCGCTTCCTATTATGTTACAGAGCCCCTGATTATGACCTTGATCATGCGAGCAAACTAACTACATTACTAACGTGGGCAGCCTCATGCCCACATCCCATTATCTTTCTTGGTATCTCAATTTACCTCTTATTAATTGGACCCTAAATGAGTGCTCAACTGAAACAATACATATGACCCTGCATAATGCCGTCACTACTTTAGGACTCGATCAATTGGTAACAATCAGCACTAGATTCAACAACTGCCTCGATCTAATCTTCTGCAACAGTTTAAACACAATTTATAACCTTCATATCAAAGAACTTTTTTCCAACAGTGACCACAGCATGATTGACTTTTGTCTAAATTTACATCCATACAAAGAATCTCATAATAGGACTCCTAAATACAACTTCAAAAAAGCAAACTATGATCTCATAGCTGCCAACCTCTCTTCTCTAGATTGGCAAATCCTATTCAATGACTGCAACACTGCAGAAGACTATTATAACACTTTTCTACTTAAAGTTCAAAGAGTCATTAATCTATATGTACCTTTATTAACACCCAAAGCCAAAAAGAACAAATTACCCATATCAATAAGGAAACTCTAATCCAAAAAAGAATCCCTTTGGCAGAAAAATAAAACTGGCTATGTAGCTAACTTCAAAAACTGATACAAAACCTTATGCCACCAAATAAAAACAGAATGTACCAATTACCACTATAAACAGGAGGAACAGCTGTTACACATGAAATCCAATCGTGCCTTCTATAATTTTGTAAACGCCAAACTTAAAGACTCAAAAACCATCCCACCTCTAAAAGGGCAAAATGGTGAAGATATTCTTTACTTTAGAGCTATTTTTCTGGGCTAATCAGTCATGACTCTCCTGCTGTTGATTTAGAAACAGTGAGATGTTGAGAAAAAATACCAGGCCAGAAAGGTATGAACAGTTCTTGTGATAGTTTGTTTCCAATGGACATCACAGGTAGGTTTGATACTTTTCATATTCTGCTTTATTTTGCAAAAAGATCATGCTAAAGAATGGGTATTGGGTTACATTATTTGCTTCATTCAAAACTGATTGTAGTTCTGTGAGGGTTACTTGTACAGAGTTATCTTGGTTGCCCTCAGTAATTATTATATCCATCATAAGAAGAGCACGATGGCTCACATGGGTTAGGACGCTTTGGTTGACAATTTGCAAGTCCAAATGCTGCTGTGTGTCAGGGTGAGTTCCAGATTTTGCCCTCCTAGCAGTTTGAAAGCTTGCAAATATGAATAGATAAATAGGTCTATTTGGTGGGCTCATTGATGGGCACATGAAAGGAGCCTCTAACTGGCGTTCCCTGGGCAATTGTGATTCCTGGGCAACTGGCTAATTCTTTTACCATGGAAGCACTTCACTACAGAAATAGTAGAAGTAGTAGTATATCTGTGACTGATTAACATTAATTAATGCCCTGAACACAACTAAACAATGATTCCTTGACCCTTTCATTGCTTAACTGACAAGGCATTAAGACTCAATAAGTATTGAAAATTAAAGAGAGTATGGTGTTGACACCATCCCTTGGTGTCCTAAGCACATACTTATTTCACTTAATGGTTAATTCAGGACTGATATCAGTCATCCATGTTCACATGAAACATTATGAAGTTCTGCAATTTAACATTTACATCTGCCTAATTTTAGAAACTAACAACAACAATTTTATAAATACTCAAGTGATGATGGATCTTTCAGTATCTTACAGCTTCTAATTTTATGAGTTTGTCTATGGCCATGTGGGTTTTTGTAATGATCTACTGTAAATCAACTATAGGGAACATTTTTGAACTGATATCCCACCTCCTTCTCAAAATTCTGAATCAGCGTACTGATGAAAAAAAAATTTTTTTCTTAGATTTTTCCTTATATACTGTGTATGTATGAACTTCATTTGTTTGGTTCTTTAAGTAAATAGTTTTGTATGATTGTCAGGAAAGAATTTAATGGGTTGTAATATAGGAAGCAAGCGCACACTGTTTATTTAATTCACTCATCAGCGGCAGGTTGGGTGTGCGCTTGAGCAGCCGGTGCATGGACCAGAGCGGCTCATTCAAGAAGGAGAGTGAGCGACTCTGGTAACTTTCGGCGGCTTGCCTTCCCTGACAGCCAGCCGCGGAAGAAAGGTGAGCAATAGGAGTTGGGGAATGGTGCATTCCCCGACTCCAGAGAATGGGGCGGCTGGGCGGAGCTGTGTGGTGAAGGGCGAGTAGGCAGCGGCTCCGCAGCAAGGAAGGAGTTGGGGAATGGTGCATTCCCCGACTCCGGGGAATGGGGCGGGTGGGCGGAGCCGCGGGAGAAAGGTAAGGACACACCAGCAGAATAGAAATTTAAAAAGTTTTCCAACCGAGTTCTGTGGGCGTGGTTTGGTGGGAGGGGGTCTTGTGACTGGGCGTGGCTGTGAGTGACATCAAATTGGCCATGCCCATTCAGTCACAGACACCCTCCCACCAAGCCACGCCCACAAAACCAGTAGGGAAAAAATTTAGATTTCACCCCTGGTTCCTTCCAATATTGCGCGAACACAATTCTTGCCAATTCTAATATGCATAGAATCAAATATCTTATCTTTCTATCAGATTTTGTTTTAAGTATTCCCAGGAGAAATGTTTCTGGGTTTAGTTCTATTTGACATCTTATTATCTCTTGTAGCCATCCTTGTATCTTAGTCCAGTACTTTTTTGTTTCAGAACATAGCCACCAAGCATGAAAGAAGGTACCTTGGTGTTGATTACATTTCCAACATTTTGGGCTTAAATTAGAATATATTTTAGCCAGCCTTGCTGGGGCTAGGTGCCAACGGTAAAGCATTTTGTATTGATTTTCCTTATAAGCAGCGGATTTTGTTATAGTGTAATTTTTGTTCCAAATTCTTTCCCAATCCTCTAAATCTATATTATGCCCTATGTTTTTAGCCCATGCAATCATCAGTTCTTTCATCACCTCCTCTACTCTATCAAATTCTAATAGTTAATTGTATATTTTGGATATTAATTTTCCTTCAGGACCTATCAACAATTTGTCTAGTGTTTTGATTCCATGTCAATTCCGTATTCTTCCACGTCTTTCTTGTACCTAGATTGCAGTTGTAAATATGGACACCAATCAATAGAAATTCCCCGTTCCTTTAGTATCTGATTGTTTTTAAGCTTCTCCTGTTTATCTAGAATTTCTGAATATCTGAACATTTTGCTTATATCTAATGTGTTGGGGTGGATCATTGCTTCCATGGTAGATAACCAACCAGGGATTTTCATGTAATTTTTTTTTCCCTTATATCCTCCCAAATTCGTAACAATGCATCTCTTATTTTGTGTCTATAAAAAAATGAGTGTGTCCTATTCCCTTGGATCCTCATTTTATTGACCTTGGAAAGATGACAGGCTGAGTCAACCTTCAGCTGGTAAGAATTAAACTGTTGGCAGTCAGCAGAATTAGCCTGCAATACTGCATTCTAACCACTGCGCCACCACATAACTCCTGCCTCAATATTTGTCACAGTTGAGTGAAAAAACTGATGTTATACATTTAGTCCCTGATATTATATATAATATATATTTAGATATATATAAAATACAGTATATATATATTATAGAGTATGGATTGGAAATAGATCAGAAGCAGTGTCTGTCCCTTCTGTTCTCATTTGAATAGTCTTAGGAAAACTTACTTGTGAAGTGGAAAAATAAAACATTTCTTAAGTCAATGTTTAAAATTTAGAAATGGCTTTACTTAAAATCATGTTTAATTTAAAAATACTAATGCATCCAGCTGCATGATATCCTTTAGTAATATAATTCTGATATATACTACTATATGTTCTATCAGCATAGTTATTAATGTTATAATTAATATTTTTAATAATTTTTAATACCATCTTCAATTAAACAGTGTGTTGTCCGCATTCAAATATCTTTGTAAAATGATAATCAAGATTTACAACAATATTCATTACATTAACATTAATTCTATAGTATTAAAATGATAATATTAAACATAATAATCATAATACTTGCTTCTCCTTAACATATCTTCTTTATTTCATTAATCTTTTTCTTTTGTTTCCCTGTTTCTAACTTCCATTTTTGTTATCTAACCATTGATAAAATAAGTCCCATGTCATATAGTATTCAGTTTGTTCTTTCTCCTTAATTGCTAGCATTAATTTAATCATTTCTGCACATTCTAATATTTTCCTGATCACATTCTCGTCTGTGGTGATGTCTTCACTTTTCCAATTTTTGTGCAAATACAATTCTAGCTGCAGTTAATATATGAATAATTAAATATGCCTTCCCCTTACTATATCTTTCGGGTAAAATCCCCAACAAGGATATTTCTGGCTTTAAATCAATAGGCTGCTTCATCATTTTTTCCAGCCAAATATGTATTTTTGACCAATATTTTTTTGCTTTTGAGCATGTCCACCACATATGATAATATGACCCAGGTATCTGGTGGCACTTCCAGCATTTAGCCGACTTAGCTTTGAACATCTTTGCCAACTTCACTGGTGCAAAATGCCATCTATAAAACATCTTATACAAATTTTCTTTATATGCAGTTGACATTGTTAATTTATAGTTCCTATGCCACAGTTTCTCCCATTTATCTAACTCTATTGTATAGTCAAAGTTTTTCTCCATACTATTATTGTGTCCTTCACTTGTTCACTTTCCAATTTAATACCCAATAAGTAGCTATACGTTTTCTTTATCAATTTTTCTTCTGCCCGTTATATCTTATCTAATTCTTTTGATCTTTATAGAATCCGTATAGTTTAACATCTTTTTCATATCTAGAATGTATCTGCACTTGTGAGTATCATGCCATATCAATCCTTTGATCACTCAGTTCTTGTTTAGTTTTGAGTTCCCCCTTTTCATTCAAGATATCTTATATCTAACAATATTTTCCATGTTAATAACATTTGGGTGAATCAATGCTTCCATTGTTGAAAGCCAAACTGGTATCCTCAAATAATGTTTTTGTCTAGTTTTTTCCCACACTAACAATAACACATTCCTAATGTAATGTCTTTGGAAGTAACCATGTATTTTATTTTTCCCATACCACAAGAAGGCATGCCAGACCAACTGCAAATCGTGTCCCTCTGAAGTCAATAGTCTTGTATTCCTCAGTACAATCCATTCTTTCACCCATATAAGTACCGCAGCCTGGTAATACAATTCCCAATTTGGTAGCCCATTCCTTGCATCTTGCAGCATTTTTAAACTTATTCTTGCTTTTTTCCTTTGCCAAATATATCTTAATATTACTTTATTGAGTTCCTCAAAGTATTTTTTTCCAGTTTTATCGGAATTGTATGAAATAGATAAAGTAATCTAAATAATATATTCATTTTTATTGTAGTTATTCTTCTTATTAATGATAATAGCAAATTTTTCCATTTCTCCAGATTTGCTTTAATTTATTGCATAAATTTATAGTAATTATCTTCTTTAATAGTTATACATCTTGCTGTCAGGTAAATCCCTAAGTATTTCACTTTCTTAGTAATCTGAATATCTATTCTCTTCATTAACTTTTTTTTCTGCACGTCTGTAAGATTTTTAACTAATATCTTAGTTTTCTCTTTATTTATTTTCAAACCTGCCACTTCGTCATATTCCTCTATTTTGTTTTATTAATTTAGGCCCTGTTTCTTGTGGATCTTCCAAAATGAAGACTAGATTGTCTGCAAATGCCTGTAGTTTATATTTTTCCTTTTTTATTTCCATACCTTTTATCTCTGCGTCTTGTCTAATATTTCTATTTAATAAATACCTTTTTAAATGTTAACCTTCTCTGTCATATCTCCATTTACCATCACCTTGGCTGTTTGTTTATTATATATCACCTTAATCATGTTAATAAATCTCTCCCCAAAATCCAAATCTTTTAATTGTGCTAGCATAAACTGCCAGTTCACATTGTCAAATGCTTTATGTGCATCAATATTATAATTAATATTATTTGGGACAGTGACCTCATCCAGAACTTGGTTTTCTTGTCGGAGCAGTGGCAATGTGATCTGAGCAGCTTTCTTTAGCTCTTCTATGATGGTCAGATCATGCCCTGGTGACTTTGTATTTCCTTTGCACTACCCCCTCCACAAGAAGGCTGGACCCCTTTGATTGGTCCAGCCCTAATGACTGTTGGATCCAATCGGGTTTCAAAAGGGAACTAGGAGAAATGCCTGCCTGCAGAAACTCTAGTGGCTGCCTGGAATAGTTACATTTTGTTTACATTTACATTTACATTTACATTTACATTTACATTTACATTTACATTGTAAGTCTACTGAGGAGGAATCTTTCTGATTATAGTGATGGTCATAATTTTCCTTAACTCACTGAACTCTGATATGTTCTGCAATGCCACATCATAAAGCTGCAAAGTTGCAAAAATGCAGTATTTCCCCCCCAAAAACTAATGGACTTCTGGAAAACTGCCATCAATAAGTGAATGTAATATATGCAGCTCTGAAAATTGTCAGTTCTTTATGAAGTACATTGACTTTGTCTTTATTAGAATTCCATATAACATAATTTATGTCATACAGTATTAATGCTTCAAACCAGAGCTATTAAACAGGTTGAAAACTTTATCAGACCAGTTATTGGGGATATTTCTTTTAATATTTTATATTGTTTTACAAATGATCACAAAACTAAGGGAAAAACCCCATGTTATTTTACAGGAAAATCCACTAAACACATTTCATATATGGATTTTCCAGCATGGAAACCTGCAGCTTTCATATATTTGTCCTTTTGCATGTTGTACCAAATTACAGATTCATTTGGCGGAACATTTGAAAGGCTAGAATTGATTTCCTAGATTCCTATTTTTCCTAATAGATCTGCTTAGCAAACATGGGTAATTTTTTTTTTTTAAATTTGATTTATATGCCGCCCTTCTCCGAAGACTCAGGGCGGCTTACAATGTGCTCAGCAATAGCCTTCATCCTTTTGTATATTTATACAAAGTCAGCTTATTGCCCCCACAACTGGGTCCTCAATTTACCTACCTTAGAAAGGATGGAAGGCTGAGTCAACCTTGAGCCTGGCGAGATTCGAACCCTGCAGTAATTGCAGGCAGCTGGTCTTAATAACCAGCTTAATAACAGGGTGCCTTAAACCCCTGTGCTACCAAGGCTCTATACCAATTGCCATAGACTACCGTAATATGTTGATGTAGGAACTCTTGCAAACTCCTGTATGATATGTCAGGTTTATTTGACTGCACCAGCTATTTTTTTCATTTTTTACTTTAATTTCAAACAATTCCCACCTATGAGTAAGAAAAAGCTCCTTTCTCATGTTTGACGAAAAGCCTTTCCCTACATTATTCTTAATCACCTGAGATCTGTTTGGAAGCAGTGCCAGGATTTCAGTCTTATAATCAAATCTACCAGTTTATGAACTGGTTTATGAACAAATCTACCAGTTCTGAACACCAGAATTGGAGTTTTCTCTTTGGTGACATCCATTGTAAGTTGCCTAAGCAACTTTCAGGTCTCAGTAAAAGACCTTCCTCGTATCAAAATTTGGTGAACTGTTGTGACTTTACTGTTCAAATTAAGGTTTAAATTATGTCTGTTTCTTTGCTTTTAATTTAAATTGTTGGTGGTTCACACTGAAAACATTTTTTGTGAAACTGTTGCTGTTCTTTCCTTTTTTGCTTTTGATACTACAACATAGTTTTCAAATACTTTATGGTGGCACCGTATTTTATTGTCAAGGGACATTTATAATAGGATTTTTATTAGATCCATATCTGTCTTTCCTTTTTTATTTACTTGAACATTTTTATTTACAAAATTTATTGTATTCTTTAAAATTCTTTGGCCTATAAAAAGGGGGGGGGAAGTGGGGAGGAAACTTTTTTTCCCCCTTTCACCCTCTTTTTTTCCTTCAAAGTACTAAACTTTTTAAAAACAAACAAGGCACTTTTTTAAAGTCAAAACTTTCTAATACATCTTATTCTTTAACTTAAACATACAAGCTTTAAACTCAGGGGTGGGTTTCAAAACCCATCGTTATCAGTTTGTTCATGGGCATGCTCATGCTCTCGACGCTTCTGCACATGCTCAGAAGTGTCCAGGTGGTTGGGCAGAGCCTCCCGCTGCTGCCACTACCGGTTCACCCAATCTGGGGTGAACCGGTAGCAACCCACCACTGTTTAAATTTCAATAATGCATTTAGCTCCCTCCCTCCAAACTACCCTTATAGAATATATATATTTTCTTTTATAAACATCCTTTTTAACATACAGAGTTTTTCTTTATACTGCTACATCATTTTCTTTTACTTTCTGTTAATACAAGTACTGTCAAATACATTTTCAAAAGCTTTTGCCTACTTTAAAAGTTACTTAAGCATTATATATATGTTAAAAAATACATTTGCAAATTTTGGGTTAAACCTTTCTTTCACTTGCACATATCAAGCAGTGAAAAATGCATCTGATTCCAGTTTACTCCTTAAATTTAAGTCACTACTTCCGGGAGTAAAATCTTTTTCTTCTCTGGAAGTATCAAAGACTTGTAGTCCTTTCTTTTTATCATGAGATCCTCAACCTTGTTAATGTTCTTAAAGAAAAAGTCCTGAATTTGTTTATTTTCTCAAACCTGTTCTTTCAGTTGTGTTGAGAGGTTTACATTTAAACCATAGTAATGAGAATGAAAGTGAACGTTAATATCCAACTCTTCCCAAGTTGCAATAAACTCCTCTGCATTTTCAGCTACTTGTGAAGTTGTCTTGGCAGTTTGGTAACATTTTCCACGTTTGCATCTCAGAAGTACTTTGAGAGGATTTTTTATCCTCAGAGAACAATTGATCCACAAATTGACATATTTGTCACAAGTAAATGCCTTATTCTCCATTATGTAAATAGTATATGAACAGGGTATCAGGGGTTAACTTATTCTCCACTTCTTAATGTATTCATACTTCACCACTCCCATATCTATCTCCACCCATTGTATATATAAGGAGCTGCATACGTCCATTTTGTGCTTCTATTTGTGAATATTCGGTGAATATAGAATGCCTTATGTAAATAAACAGTGATTTATTTGAACCTCCAATTCTCAACCTATTTATTGAGTCTGATCCTGAAAATATCGTAACAATCTGGTAGCAGAGGATGGTTGAATTGACTCAATAAAAACTTAAACATGTCTAAAAGAGATAGGCCCAACAGCAAAGAAATGGAAGCGGATCAAGAAATAATCGATGAGTCCACGAATGCAATTTCGAGAGAATCTGAAGAATACACCACAGACGACGAAGAAATAATAAATGAAGATGATGACCAAGAAGAAAACGAAATAGAAAACAACGAACTCAGGTCAGAGATACTAAAACTTTTAAAAAGCCAAAAGAACGATGAAATTCTCGTCGCGAACCTCCAAGATATACTAAAAAACAATGGAGCAGCGAGAGAGAAGCACATCGCTACTGAAAAATCAAAAGACTCAAAAATAGTGAGTGATATGCTTGCAGATAAAAACGCAGTGAAGAAGAAAACCAACAGTCCCGTGCAAAATTTCAAATGGCAGCCATCTTGGTTTCAACAGACCTCCAAGATGAGCGAAGCAGAGCCAATCAGAAAGCAGGATTCAAAATATCTGGCGCGAAAAGCCTTACTCGATGAAAAAAATGAAAGAGAAAAAATATACACCTCAGAAGAATCAGACACAGAGATCGAAGAAGATTCAATAGACATGCAAGTTAAGTCAGCAATGAAAACGCTTTTTGCAGCATTTGGACCAAAACTGAAGATTACTAAAAAATCAACAAAAAAACAAGCAAGCGAGCCAACGCCTCAAAATCTACCCGCTCCTACCCAGACAGCGAGAGCACCGACACCTGAACCCAGAGAGCCCTGCAGATACCACCCCACGCCGCAGACGAACCCAAGGACCAGCGCCTTCAGCGAAAGAAAACGAGCGCCCGCTATCACCAGGACTCCTAAGATCGAGCCAGAGACTGATTCATCGGAAGAAGAACAAAGCGAGGGAGCTGCAGCAGCGAGAACCTCTCACGATGACTCCAGGAACGAAATGAGCAACGCGCATGTGCAAGACTACGCAGACAACTTCGGAAGACATGAGATGCGGAGAGAATCATGCAAACTCGTTGCGAGCATCCCCACGCCATTTTGCAACTTTCAACATTTGCAAGACCACGGACTACCCCCGGTTGTAAGTAATGGACCCAACAATGTTGGGAATTTACCCAATGACTTCCCAAAACTGAGAATAGATGGTATTAATTTGCAAGAATGGTATCAGCAGCTCCAGGTTGTCTTTATGAAAGAAAACTTACTATTCTTTATTACTAACCCCCCAAAAAGACCTTGGACTCTAAAATTAGATTGCCTACACCATAGAGCATTTTTCTTATTAATTTCCAGTGTATCTCCTGCCATGTATCACAGTATTAAGCAAAATCTGACTGTATCAGAAATTATTCAATGCATGTTTAATTTGTTTCACAGTGAAAGTGTAGCCACTACCACAAGAATGTCTAAAGATTTCTTCTCTTCTAGGATAAAGCCAGGGGTTACCATAAGTGAACATTTAATATCTTTAAACAAAATTAGAGCAGAACTGCACCTAAGGGGGGAGGTAATTTCAGATCAAACGATGAAGAGTGTTATCATTAACTCACTTGACCCATCATGGGATAATTATATGTCACATTTAGACACAATCAATCTAGGATACTTATCCATAGAAAGTCTATCCAATAAGCTAATAGCTGAAGACAATTCAAGGAGGAGTCGTTGTAACAACCACATGGAACACAAACAATATAAAAAGGTAGCATTTCAAGAAAGACATCATGAACCATTTGGATGCCACAATTGTGGGTCCAAAGAACATAATAGGAGGGATTGTCCTAAAATTCTAAGAGAAAGGCATAGGTCAGAATATAGAAATAGGTACAACAACAGACAGTCTTCCATTGATAGACACAGGTATAGAAGTCCACCCAACTATAGAGAACATAGAGGGGGCAGAGATAACTCAAAGGATAGAAAGTTTGGTTCACTGAATGGGCTAAACAAACATGACAACATTAACGTACAACAACCAGAGAACAACAATTGGCTTATTGATTCTGGAGCAACTAATCACACTACAAATAATAAAAATATATTATCTTCATTTGTAGAAGATAAATTTGTAATCAAAGTAGCTAATCAAGAAAAGGTTCAAGTCATAGGTAGAGGGAATGTAATCTTACCTGGCCTAGGAAAAATAGAGGGGGTATTACTAATACCTGAAATACCCCATAACATACTTAGTGCGATAAAACTAAGCAGAGATTCTGGCATTAACATTGTGTTCTCAAAGGGAAAAGCAACATTAGAGAAAAATAGAATAAATATAGGTACAGTAATAATCAAAGGAGGTCTACCTTATCTAATGACAAAGGAGAAATGGTTACACAACATTGATTCAAATATGGAAGATGACAATGACATAGATAATGGAGACAATAGTAACAATGAGGAACATGAAGTAATTCATAATCACAAAGATACACACAATGAAAAAAAACCTAAAATAGGTAAACCAATTCACGATGAGTGTGCTCATGTCTTACATAGGAAATAAGGACATGCCAGTTTTCCTGTAGTGCAAAAGATGACTGAACATGCAGAAGGTGTTAAAATAAAAAATTGTGAAAACTATTTGGAATGCTCAGTATGTAAATCTACAAAACTCAAAACTAGTCCCAGACCTAGAAAGTCAACAAGATCAACCAACAAAATTTTTGATTTGGTACACATGGATCTAGTTGGTCCACTAACACCATCAATCACTTATAAAAAACGTTACTTTCTAACCATTGTGGATGATTATAGTCGTTATGGATTTGTTTACACATTAAAACATAAAGATGAAACCTTTCAGAAATTTAAGGAGTTTTACAAACGTATAGAAACACAACACAATATTAAAATAAAACAAATCATGACAGATAGGGGATGTGAATTCATGTCTAAGGAATTCTCCCAATGGCTAAAAGACAAAGGAATGTTACATTACACATCTAGCCCATTTTCTGCATTCCAGAATGGAGTGGTAGAGAGAAAGAACTCAACATTACAAACCATGATTAGATGCACGTTAAAAGATGCTGGCTTAGGTAAACAATTCTGGTCAGAAGCCCTACAATACTCTAATTACACACAAAATAGAACTTGGTCCAGCATTGTAAATAAGACACCATATGAAGTAATGTATAATAGGAAACCAAAATTAGCACACATGCACATATTTGGAGTCACTGCAGACGTACACATACCTAAACAATTGAGGCGAAAAGGTGAGAACGTATCCAGAAGACTTAGATTCATGGGATACGAGACAGGTACAAAAGGATACAGATTTATCGATAATAATAACAAATTTATAGTTTCCAGAACGGCTGTGTTCCATGAACAGGCCAACTGGTCTAAAATACATCTTAATGAAATATTCCCAAACACCAACCCAGACACTAAACTCCAAGAAAAAAGGACTAGAGAAGAACACAGTCACAACACGCATAAAAATAAAATCAAGACATGGACAAACAGTCAACATAAAATAAGGACAGATTCACTAACTAAAAAGGAAGCAAGGTATTTACATGACAATGATAGTAAACCAGAAAGAACAATCAGAAGTAGCAGAAATCAAGTGCCAAACAAATACAAAGATTATGTAATGTATATGGATGGAGAATCATCAACACCTAACACATATGAGGAAGTGTTAAAACTTCCTCCTGAAGAAAAGAAAAAATGGGAATCAGCCATGACTAAAGAGATGGATAGTTTACGAGGGCTAAATGTATTCACACCTACAACTGCACCAAAGGACAAAACCATCATTGGCACTAGATGGATATACAAAATTAAAAATTTAGAGGGAGGCAACACTCTATACAAAGCTAGATTAGTTGCACAAGGTTATGCACAGAAATATCCCGAGGATTATACAGACACATACTCCCCCACAGTAAGAACAGAGAGTGTCAAGACAGCTCTGGTTATAGCATCAGCACTCAACCTCGATGTGTTCCAATATGACATACAGACTGCGTATTTACACACAAAATTAGATAAAGAAATATATGTAAGAGCACCCCACAGTCAATACACAAACAAAAATGAAACTTGGTTGCTAAACAAAAGTTTATACGGGTTGAAACAATCTGGTAAACAATGGTATGATTGTTTAGTAAAAGTACTCAAAACCATGAATTTCAATGCCACTACTGCTGATAATTGTTTCTTTGTCAAAAAAGAGGATGATTCCCTAGAATTTGTATTGATCTATGTGGATGATATTTTGTACATAGGTAAACATAAAGAGAGGAGAGAAACATTTGTAACAAAACTGAATGAACATTTTTCATTGAAATCTTTGGGTAAAGTAAATAAGTATCTTGGTGTTCAAATCAGTAAAACCAGAAGGGGATTCAAACTTTCTCAAAGAGACAAAATCATAGAGCTCTTGAATAAATGTAATTTAAGTAATGCCAAGCCCTGTGATACTCCTATGCAAACTGATTTTTTGAAGAATACAGACGAATCATCCCCTGAATTCAAAAATAATACACTTTACAGGTCAGTCATAGGTTCTCTTCTTTATATTTCCAATTGGACTAGACCTGATATTGCTTTGCCTCTCAACTTATTGTCCAGACAGGTCAGTAAACCATCACTATACCATTGGGAAGCTGTCAAAAGGATATTAAGATACTTGAAAAATAGTTTAGACTTCTGCTTGTTATTGGAACCTAATAATATCAAGGAGCCCATCCTCACATGTTACGCCGATGCGGATTGGGCTGGCGATACCTCATGTAGAAAAAGCACATCTGGTTATATATTTTTCCTTAACGGTTGTCCAGTTTACTGGTATACTGGCAAACAAGATTTAGTAGCCACCTCAACAACAGAGGCAGAATATGTTTGTCTATCTAAGGCAGCAAATAACCTTGTATGGTTTAACAATTTACTTTCTGACATTTGGAAGAAACCCACTTTGCCTTTTATCATGCATGAAGATAACAAAGTTGCTATCGAAATATCTAGATCTGATGCTATTGGACAAAGGTCCAGACATATAGATATAAAGTTCAAACATGTGAGACAGTTATCTCAGGATGGATTTATCAAAGCAGTCCATTGCGAAACATCAGAGCAAATAGCTGACATATTAACAAAGCCTTTGCCGTCTAAGCAACATAAATACTTGACTTCTAAGTTACATGTCTTATATTGTTCTGAATCTGAATGTAATTGTTGTAATATATCGAATCGGCATTTAGAGGGGGATTTGTCACAAGTAAATGCCTTATTCTCCATTATGTAAATAGTATATGAACAGGGTATCAGGGGTTAACTTATTCTCCACTTCTTAATGTATTCATACTTCACCACTCCCATATCTATCTCCACCCATTGTATATATAAGGAGCTGCATACGTCCATTTTGTGCTTCTATTTGTGAATATTCGGTGAATATAGAATGCCTTATGTAAATAAACAGTGATTTATTTGAACCTCCAATTCTCAACCTATTTATTGAGTCTGATCCTGAAAATATTGTAACAATATTCTATTTAGAGACCTTTCAAATATATCTCTAATACTTTGCTCCACATCTTGGCTTCCTCTTTTGATCAGAATCAGAAGATTTTAGCCACCTGCAGCTGAGAAGATCAAGCTACCAGTTACTACAATAGTAAACTAAAATAGACTTCCGGTCGGCGAGCTGCAGCGACATGGTGCTGAGTGAGTGATCGCCACTCCTCAACACCGTTTGTCACCGCGTTTTGGGGATCCCTTCGGGGGCGCGGGTCCTGGAGAGCCCCGCGGACAATAGAGAGAGCCGGGTGAGCGAGAAAGCGAAGCGCAAACGCTTCTCGCAAAACCGGGCAGCTCTGTCAAACCGACGCGTGTGAAGTCAGCCTTTCAATGGCTGACCCGAAGCTGTGGTAGCTGACAACTAGATGGGAAGCAAGGAAGATCGGAGGCTGCAGTGCTGAGGTTAAAACGTGTCCTCCCTGTGTACATGAGATTGAACATCAGGAAGGGGTCGGCGGAGTCGGGCGAGAAGGGCTCAAAAGGAGAAGAGCGGCGACGGAGATCGGAGAATAGCTGAAAGACCACGGAGCTCGACAAGCCGGCGCAGAGAGCAAGAAGCTGAGGACGTTAAACTATCTGCGCAAGAAGAGGATCGGTGGATATAGGGAGAAAGGAAACTAAAAAGAAGCCAGAATAACTCTTTTTTACCATTTGCCGGTGAAAGCAAAAAGGTGAACGAAGTCGGAGATTGGACTCTATCCAACTATGCCAGAGAACAGGAAGTGCAGCCATTGAAGAAGCCTGACAGAGCAAATTGAAAAGGACTGTCATAGAGACAATCTAGCTTCGAGGCTTACCATAGAGTTTTGACAGTTTTGACAGTGGCAAAGTAAACGTGGAAAGAAGAAAGGGTTGGAGGAGACCAGTGGCTGAGTGAGAAAGAATATCACCCCTCTGGAAAAATATTACTTGTCCCCAACTGAATTTTGGATATTTTCTCCCTCTTTCTCTTTTTTCCCCTCCCCTTCTGAAATTTCTCTTTTAAATATTGTGACCCTCTGCATAAGAATATTGTTATTAATAAGAATAGTAAATTTTTATATTAATTAATTAATTAAGCTCTGACCTTTGCCTATAACATAAGATATATTTTTATAGAACTCGTTAGATTTATACACATTTAATTGACTATTTAATTGTATCTAACTATATTTAATTGTATTTAACTATATTTATTTACATCTATTTGTACTGATACTATTCTCATATATTGACTTATTGACATATGGTTATATTAGAATTACAATACCCACATATATTAATTTTCTGGTAAACAGTTATATAGGAATTTGAATTAGAAATCTTTTTAAGTAGTAACTTAGTCATAGGAACTTTAGTTATAGATAATAGATGTTCCTAGGAGCTATTGTGTTATTGTGATTTAAATTATTAGGATTTGAATTAATTATTAATAAGTAGAGATAAATTCTTACTAATCACTATTTAATAGATCAATTAACTTTAAATCAAGTACAAACCATAAATCCAATTCATCTTTCTTACTTATAATACTGATTGGAAGTGATATAGATTGATAAATTGATATTGATTGATAAATAACTTTTCTCCATATTCTGGAAAAGTATAAAAGGAGGTGACAGCCAGTGTATGAAAATTTGGAGAAATATTGAGAAAATAATTAGAGAACAAAAAACAATTTTGAAAGAAATGACGAGCATGTCATCAACGATCCTGAAAACAGGAAAAAAGACCCCCTCAAATCCCACTATATCCTTGACCTCCCCGGCTACCCAAAAGTCAACAGAAGGACTATCAAAAACAGACAAGGCCATAGCAACACCAACATTACTAACAGTGCAGTCAACATTGACATTAATCCAAGAAACAATGATGGCCATGCAGGAAAAAATGTCTACAAATCACACCGAACTAAAAACAGATATCCACCTACTGGACCAGAAGATGAATGAGATTCAAGTCTCAATTTCCAACAACGAACAAAGGATCCAGAAGGCGGAGCAAAAAATAGAACAAAATGAGAAGAAACTGGACTTGGTAGATCAGACGTTGACAATGCAAAACAAGGAATTAGAAGATTCGTTAATACAATTAGAAATGGACAGGGCATCGTTCTACTTGCGCTTCCAAAATGTGGAAGAAGATAAAGAGGAGGATCTGGGAGAGAAGATGGCGGAACTAATCGCAGAAGTACTCCAACAAGATAAACGTGAGATCATTAGAGAACTGGACGACGTCTATAGAGTCCAAACAAATTACGCGAGGAGGAACAGGCTCCCCAGAGAAGTCCACATTAGGTTCGCAAGGAAAAAAGTAAAAGACATCCTATACAGTATGGCGAGGGACGGACAAATAACATATAGAGGAAAAGAAGTGATAATATTAAAACAGATCCCAAGAAGAGTGAGGGAGGTGAGAAAAGATTATAGATTTTTGGCTGTGCAATTGAACAAAATATTATTTAGATGGCTCCTGCCAGAGGGGATGTTAATCACCTGGCAGGGGAGAAAAATAAAAATAGATAGCTTGAGCACAGCACAAGATTTTCTTGATCAGTTAAAGGGTGCAGAAGAAGAACAAAGTAGCAAGGAGGAAATAGAGGCGACGAACGTAGAAGAGGAAGGAACCGCGGAGGAGAAGATCGAAGAAGGAGCTAAGGAAAAAAAAACAAGACCAGTAAGAGCCGTAAGACTAAACAAGAACTAAGACCGAGCAAGGAAAATAGGAATGAATGATTTGAAATTAATCTCAGTAAATGTTAACGGATTAAACGACAGTAAAAAGAGGAAATTAACACTTACAAAATTAGCAAAACACAATTTGGATATAATCTGCTTACAGGAGGTCCACATAAAAAAGGATGAGGGTAAATGTCTGGAGTATAAAAAATATGGTAAATTATTTACATCATTAGCAGAAAAAAGAAAGAGAGGGGTAGCAATTTATGTTAAAAAAGGAATTGACGCAGAATTGAAATATAATGATACAAAGGGAAGAACCCTCATGGTTGAAGTTACGAGAGAAAACACTAAAATGTTACTAGTGGGCATTTATGCCCCAAATAAAAAACAAGGAGAATATTTTCAAAAGCTTCGTGAACAACTAGGGAAAATGGAATATAACGAAATTTGCATGATAGGCGATTTCAGTGGAATTGTAGACCCAGACAACGATCACAAAAGCAGTAAAATGAACAAAAATAAAAGGACGACTTTACCAAAAGCCTTTTTCGACTTGGTGGAGGAGATGAACTTAATTGATATATGGCGAACTTTACACCCAAGCGAAAGACAATACACATTCTATTCCAATCCGCAACAGTCATGGTCGAGAATAGATATGGTCTGGGTTACCAGGACGTTGGGGTTAGAAATAGAGACGGTAGAAATCAGCCCAAACATATGGGCAGACCACAACCCCCTGGAAATAAAATGGAGAAACACAAAGAGAAAGAAACAACTGAGATGGAGGCTCAATGCAAAACTACTATGTGACAAAGAGTGTGTGGAAAAATTGAAAGGAGAATTAAAGACTTTCTTTATAGAAAATGAGAACCAAGGGACACCCCGTGAAATAATATGGGACACAATGAAGGCCTACCTAAGAGGGGTAATAATATCCTACTCTGCATATAAAAATAAATTAAAAAGGAAATCCCGGGAAGATCTTATTAAACATCTGGATGAAGCAGAAAAGAAACTCCAAAAAATACCTGGAGATACTGTAGCAAAAGAAAATTGGCTGGTGTGGAGACATAAATTAAACATCCTAGATCAAGAGGAGCTAGCTCAAAAAATAAAAAGAACAAAACAGTACCACTTTGAGAATGCCAACAAATCGGGCAGGTGGCTGGCCTATAAATTAAAAAAGGAAAATGAAAAAGGGACAATTCAGATACTAGAAGACGCTGAGGGAAATCTTTTAAACAAAGAAGAAGACAAATTGGAAAGGGCGAGAGAGTATTATGAATCCCTATACAAAGAAGAGGAGGCCTCGGAAGAAAAAATAGACCAATATCTGGCAAATGCGGAGCTCCCACAAATAACGGAGGAAGAAAAGGAGATGCTAAACGCTAAGATAACAATTGAAGAATTTAAAAAGGCTCTCTCCAAACTCAAAAACAACAAATCGCCAGGCCCAGACGGATTCCCAGGAGAAATATACAAAAAATTTGAAGAAATCCTACAACCTAAATTAATGGAAATTTTCAATGAGGTTTTGATGGGCGCAAAAATTCCTGATTCGTGGAGGGAAGCACATGTTACACTCCTGCCGAAAGAGGGTGCCGACCAAAAAAAAATCCAAAATTACAGACTGATTTCACTTCTAAACACTGATTATAAACTATTCATGTGTATAATGGCAGAAAGAACCAAAAAAATATTAAATAATTGGATTCATAAAGATCAAAATGGATTTCTCCCGGGGCGACAAATTAGGGATAATTTGAGAATCATATTAGATACTTTAGAATATTACGAAGAACACCCAGAAAAGCAGTTGGCCTTAGTTTTCTTGGATGCCCAAAAGGCATTCGACAATTTAAATTGGAACTTTATGACCAAGCAAATTAAAATAATGGGATTCGGGGAAAACTTCGAAAAGACGATAAAGACTATCTACGACAATCAGAGGGCGAGCATTCTAGTTAATGGAGATAGGACAAGAACATTCCAAATCAAGAAGGGAGTAAGGCAGGGCTGCCCCCTGTCACCATTATTATTCATTCTGGCTCTAGAAGTTCTGCTACGTAAGTTTAGAAATAACAAAGAAATCAAAGGCCTAAAAATTAGAAAAGAGATCTATAAAACGCAAGCCTTTGCGGATGACGTGGCACTAATACTAGAAGACCCATTAACATCTGGACAAAAAGTATTAGAGGAATTGGGTAAATATGGCGAGGTGGCTGGCTTTAAATTGAACAAATCTAAAACCAAAATACTAACTAAGAATGTAACTGAGGCGCAGAAGAAAGAGATAGAAGGAACTTTGGGCCTACAGGTTGTCCCAAAAATAAAATACTTAGGAATTTGGCTAACCAAAAGGTGTTCATCTCTAAGAGAAGATAATTATACTCCATTAATTAACAAATTAAAACAAGATTTGGATAGATGGAAAAAGATTAAATTGTCACTTATAGGCAAAATCGCAGCAATCAAGATGAACATCCTCCCCAAGATCTTATTTTTATACCAAAACTTACCAGTGATTTTAGAGAAAATTTTTTTCCTAGAATTAAATAAGATCACGAGGGATTTCGTTTGGGAGGGAAAAAAATCGAGGATTTCATTCAAAATCTTACAGGAAAAAAGGAACGTGGGAGGATTTGGACTCCCGAATTGGGAAATGTATTATAGAGCAGCAAAGCTGATATGGATAAGGGAATGGATCACTTTGGAGAATAAGAGAATCTTAATGTTAGAAGGCCATGATTTACAGAGAGGGTGGCATGCGTATTTATGGGACAAAGATAAGAAAAAGAAAACCTACTTCCACAGGCATAAAATCAGGGACTCCCTAATACAAACGTGGGCGGGGATTAGACAGAGATATTATACAAAAGTCCCAAATTGGCTCTCTACGGTAGAGGCATTGATTTATCCCAACAGGTGGGGAATGGAGAAACTGTGCAGATACAAAGACATCCTCGACGGAGGGGGAAACCTTAAATCAAATGATGCCCTGAGAGACCAAGGCATAATTTTAGATTGGTGGACTTATATGCAAATAAAATCAAGATACCAGAAAGACAAGGATGAATTTGGCTTAGAATTAGGATACAACGGATTAGACAAAATTCTGATGGGACCAGGAAAAAAAGTGTTGGCCAAGCTGTATAATTACTTATTAGATGAGGATAGAGATGAGGACATAATCAGAAACTAATTGAGAGCGTGGGAGAGAAATATCGGACATAGTTTGAACTTCAACGAATGGGAAGAGGCATGGAATAAAAATTATAAATTAACTAGAGCAGCCACGTACAAGGAAAATCATTACAAAATGCTTCATAGGTGGCACTTAGCACCTGCAAGATTAGCACAGATGTTCCCCAATGTACACCCAAATTGTTGGAAATGCGGTCATGGTCAGGGCACCTTCTTTCATATGTGGTGGACATGCCCTGAAGCAAAAAGATACTGGAGCAAAATTCGGAGATGGTTGAAAGACATACTCAAAGAAGAAATTGATTTGAACCCAGAAATATTTCTCCTGGGAATGGTAAAGAAAGGGCATGGAAAGGAAAAGGTCCACCTCCTAATACACATAACTACAGCTGCCAGACTGGCGTACGCTCAATACTGGAAAAAGAAAGACCTACCACCAGATGACCTTATAATTAGCAAAATATTAGAGTGTGCAGAGATAAGTAAATTAACATACGAGATAAGTGATGATGAAAATTCAGATTATGATATGATATGGGGAAGATGGTACGAATGGATAAATGATAGAATCAAGGAAGGAGTTAAAGGTGCGGAAATTAATTAGAAATGTATAGTATAAATGACACCAGATATTTTTTTCATGTATATATGTACAAACACTGCGAATCCGATGTCAAACAAAATTGCTATTATATTTTATTTGTCTTAAAAAAAAACAACCAATAAAGTATATATATATATATATATATATAAAAAAGTAAACTCCCCCCCCCCCACCCCCACCCTCGGCCCATTTCTTTATTTGGCTTGCCTTAGCAGCCTTCTTCCTTGTTCTTTAAGACAAAAATAAATCCCTAAAATGGCACAGGTCTTCAAAAAGGCTATGGCTGGAAAGGGCCTCTTTTAAATTGACTTAAGGTAGAATAATAGTCTTTGAAGGTGATTAAGGTAAGGTAAGGAAGGCATAACTTACTGTTCGTTTGAAATGTGAATTTCCAAAAACGATGACTTTTTGGCACGCAGACAGCTTCGGAGTTCAACTCCAAAAACTATCTGCTGGCTTACAGATATATTGAAGGGTCCTGAGGGAAAGTTATTTGACACACCCTAACCAGGTGTGTCATAAAAACTGATAGGATATCAATCCCTTCAGTTAGAAAGCAGAAAAGCAACACTCCAGGAAGAAATCCTTCAGAGATGCGTGTGTTCAGTTAGCCATGTTCCCAGGAAGTCCCAGGAAGTCCATATCTGTCTTTCCTAACTCAGTCCTGTGATTCTTTCTGAATTCATTTCCATATAATATTTCAGCATATTCAACGGTACGTGATTGTGAGACATCCAACATTATAAGATGGACATCTATATAAACAAATGAACAAGCAAACAAACAAATAAATAAATAAAATGGTGGTGGTGGTTATTTTTATAACTTCCCCCAATTGAAAAATATTACTATTTGATAATCATGAACAGTTAAATCAAAACAATTAAAAAAATTAAAAAATGACAAAAAGCAACAATAAAACCTGAAATAAAATCCAAGATAAGTGGGACAAAAAGTGCATTGAATTAAAATGTTTACTGTGTTTATCCAATTGTAGCAAGATGACGGCTGTTTGTATTTCTGGAAAGAGAATACATGAAACTTCCTGCTATTTCTCTGATCCATTTTTCTGATGGCTCACACATGGGGAGGAAATGTTCAGCAGGTCTTCTTACTTAAAAGTTCTCACCAAATAAAATAATGTATTGCACTGAAATTAATTAATCCTGTCTATATTAAAACAATTGATTCGAGGTAAAAAAATACACTCAGAATGATAGAATTTTCTGTTTAATAGATAATATAAATAAATAATAAACATAATAAACTCTGAACATTCAATTTGAAGTTGTATATAACTACTTTTAAAGGTTTTTATTTCTAATTATGATGCAGCTGTGAATTTATTACTATAATGTCTACATTTTGGTTATTTTTATGTTTGTAGTCTCATATAAACATTCTATAATCATTTTGCCTTAATGGCAGCACTTCCAGTTATACAAATTGGAACTCCTGATTTTCATTGCTTTTTCATCATTATTGTTTAATAAAGCTGCTCATGCCATGAGATTTATTTTTCTAGGATCCATCATCCCATAAGAACGCTTAACTAGGACAATAGAACATTCGCAATGAGTAATAAAGATCAGATTATCTCCCTTTCATGAAGAAAACAAGAATCAACTTCCATTAAATTAATATCCATTAAGGTAATTAGATTAAACTTCAGAAAATCACCATTTGAGATGAGGATAGCCCTGTGGTTATTTAGAAGGCCTAAGGAAAGGGAGAATGAAGAGCCTTTATTTTTGTTAATATCTGTGTTTTTTGTCCTCTTTATTTTTAAATTGTTAATAATATTATTTTCTAAATAATGCTGACTACTGCAATACGCTGTACATGAGTCTGCCATTGACGACCACCAAGAAACTTAAGCTGGTCCAGAATGGAGTGGCATAGGCAGTAAAGTGCATTCCTTGATATGCCCATGAAATGTCATTGCTTTCCGAGGTGCAATAGTTGTCCGTCTTTTTCTAGGCACAATTCAAGGTGCTGATCATTACCTATTATGTTCTACATAGAATAGGTCCTAGTTACTTGCCTGTTTATCATTGTATTAGCCCTGTCTTTCAGTCTAACAGGATTTGGAATCTTTTCCAAAGGATTTGGAATCATCTTTTAAGATCTTGAAATGCACCTTCTCTGTAGCAGTGACTACAGAATGAGGTTCCTCTTGAGATCTGAATATGTCTCACCCTTTTGGGATTATATCTAAAGATATAATTCATCATCATCATCATTTTGAAGGGTTATCATTATTTTTTTCTTCATTGTTTTAATTGTTATAAACCACTCAGCATCATTGGGAGTTGGGCAACATACAATGTGATAAATAAATATATAATCCATGGTACATCTCACTCTCAGGATACAATGTAATTATTGTAGTTATGTACTTACTTGAGGAACTGCCTTTTCTCATTAGTTCTCATTACTTAGAATTATTACACTAAATAAATTCATTATTCAGTTTATAATATCCCTTCACAGATTTTTTTTTACAAAATATTTTACCAAACCATAAAAGACAAGAATAAAAAAATAACTTCCATTTTTTCCACCTTTGCCATTGATTGTCCTTTCTACTACAACTGATTTTTCCTCTTCATTTTTTATTTTTATTTTGTATTTTTCTACCACAAAAAGAAGTGTAATGCGTATTTGTTTGCGAGAGTGTTTTTGATATTTCTTTGCTTGAGAGCAGTTTCTGTGTGATTGTGTGTGAGAAAAAAATGATTGGAATATCTAGATTTATGGGTGGGGAAACAGGAAATGGATTGTTTAATTTAATCAATTACTTTTTTCTCTGGCCCTGCTTGATTGCTATACATACATACATACATACATACATACATACATACATACATACATATATACCAGAATATATATATATTGCATACCACTGAAGCTTTTTGTGACATGTCTGCACTCTCCCTGTGACACAAGCTTTCCTATGGGAATCTAAACTAACACCTATTCCCAGCTTCTTGTTATCAGCACTGATAGCACACACTGGCCCCAGCACATTTTTTTGGGTTAAGCATATAAGCTGGATATATGACAAGTCATGGCAGCTGCAGGCATAACAAAATTTTATTTTATTGAAAATACTTTTCAATCTATGCTTAAAAACTCCTTTGGTTACCTCTATTGTTTTTTTTAGTCCAATGAGTTTATAATTACAGATTGAAAAATAATAGAAAACAGAACATACCCACCCACCCACACATACTTATCAGATCCATAACCCTGCAGCTCTGCATCAGACAAATATCAGAATGCATCCTTTAAAAAACAACAGGCAATGGAACCATTCGTGATAATTTCCCCAACTCCGACAACAAAAACACCATAAAATGAAATTAGACTATACAAACTATACTCAGTTGTTGATCAATGTTGGAGGTAATCTTCCAGCCCACGCCTTGTTGTCACTGAAAAACCCTGTTGTGATTTGTTCACGGTTGGGGAACACGAAGTGGCAAAAACAGATTCTCCAATAACATTTCAAAATAATTTCCCAAATAATAGTTTGTATAAACAAAAGGCCTCCTTTTTAATTAGCCTGCCCAGTCTTTCATCTATCCAGAAATTCTCAATAAAACTATCCAATAACTTTGAATGGTCAAATTACAAAGTACTAGGATAAGCACTGTTGAGCCCAGCCTCTGTGATACAAATCCCTTTGGTGTTAAGGGGGCATTTATGGATTAGAATGAAACAGGGAAACTCTGAGAGGTAGCTCAGAGTCACTCTTACCCTGAAACCCATCCAAGTAAGAATTGCACTAAAAATTAACCACTTTAATTCTCAGCATCCTATATATAACTCATAACTAGGCTTGCTGTTTTATTATTATTTGTAAGTTGAACTAGATATGCAACTTCTTTAATTACTGAGCTCATCACTATAATTATCAGATTCCACATTAATTGTCCTGTTCTTAACTATATAGTTTTTACACTTAAAAAAACCCAAGCACTTGCATTTCATATTATTCATTCTTTAAACTTTAAGTTAGAAGAAACATCTGTGTTGCCATATTACTTTGTGTGGGTATCTTTATCAGTTATAGCCCTTATTTTAACCTTAAAACTAAAGATAGCATTGAGAATTCAAACATCAACCCACTTAATGACTTGGTAATTATGTAAATTTAACAACTTAAATTGACTTCATTTAAATGTTATCTTTCAATAATCTAGGAGTTTTAAAGGTTTTCTAGTTTTGTTGCAGGGAATTACATGACTCAATTCAAAATTTACTTTTGAGTAGATGTGTGTATTACTATTGAAGTATAAAAGAAAAAGCATTAAATATAACACAAGGTTTTATTTAGGATCAGTCCTTCAGTTCTGATTCAAGCAATTCCCAGTGGTCTCATATTCAAGAAAAATCCAGACATTTGTCTGTGAAAGAATGTTTGCAATCTGTTAAGGTTGCAAAATAAGAGAATTCTTGTAAAAAACATGATAAGGGTATGACATGAGCTATCATGTTTAGTCTCCAAGAATCTTGTCAAAACCTAGAAAAAGGGAAAAAATTTAATGGTGATGACATCCTAACCTTGAATCACTAAAGCAAATTTCACAGCATACCAATATTAGACATATATATGTGGGTTATTTTATTAAAAAAAGTGACTTAAAAATTACTTTAGATTTATTGAAAAACTTGCATTGTTTTCAATAATTCCTCCATCTATTCAAAGCATAAGAGCATAATTAACATCCACATTAACAGTGTGTTGTAGCCTTCACCCACACATTCAACAAAAGAATAACATTGGTCTACAAATTTTGGGAATTTTTAGACCTCTGAGATAAAATGTGTTAATTTTACATATTTTGATTAGATGAATTAGAAAACAGATGATAAAGGTGCTGGTTGACTAAAATTTTCAAGGTATTTCACAATAAAGATTTATACATAAGCAAGTATATTGGTTTACAAGGGAGGGAGGTGTTTAATAAACATGATGCTCGTAACTTCTAGACAAAGTACAGTAGAACAATGAAAATGGTA
Organism: Pituophis catenifer annectens; assembly: GCF_029215685.1. NCBI lineage: Eukaryota > Metazoa > Chordata > Lepidosauria > Squamata > Colubridae > Pituophis > Pituophis catenifer. The sequence continues at coordinate 34,860,286 of NW_027256888.1, forward strand.
CCACATGGAGGTGTATAAATTTATCTTCACTTTGTGGCAGATGACTATGAAAACACGTGCAAAATTTGTTTAGGTTCTATAAAACACTTGTTGCAAACATGTTGCTGAAAATTCACTTCTTACACTTGCATTTAGACTGTTTCTCTTTGGACTGTGGGACAGTGAGTGATGAGCATGAGGAAAGATTCTACCAGGATATTTCAGGCTTGGAGAAAAGATACCAAGGGAAATAGAGTCCGTCCATGCTTGCCAATTACTGCTGGAATCTCCCCAGGGATGATCCTACTGCAGTTCACAAGAAAAGCCAAAAAGCGCAGTTTACATACTGAATAAAAATGAAATCTTGTCATTTAATCTGATGGTAGAGCTTGTCAGTTTTTCATGCAAAAAGCATGAAAATGTTACATGAAAAATCAATAAATGAATGGAAAGTTATGTTATTGGTAACAATAAAAAGATAAATTTATAATGTTTGGGTGTGGCACATTCTCATTGCTATATCACATTTTTCAGAAAAGTTATGGAGCATAATCGCACATCCCCTTGTAATTTTAATTTATCTTGATGCAATTTTGACCTGAAGTTGTATCTTGAAAACTGGAGCCAATTAATAGTCAGGACTTAATTTTCCTTTACTAGTGACCCAATTCTGGTAAAATTAAGCTACTTTCATTTCTGAGGCTTTCTCCTTGCAGACCAGTGTAATTACCCCAAAGTAGAAGGAGTGGAAACCAATGGATATTATGCCCTACTTATACACTAAAATTCTATGAACACTTAGGAATATATTTGACAGATTGCATTAAGATTAACTACTTATTAAACATAGGTAATCACAGAAATATAATTCTGAAGCATGTGTTTTTCTATATCAAATTGTCTAGTCATCAGATTATTCATTTGAGTCAGCTCACATTTATTTTATTTTAAAATGGTGAATCCCACATCTAGTGAATTCACAACAGAATGGAGAAGATTTTTTTTGCCTTAAATCATTGCCATCTGAAAATGGCAAGAGTTAACCTAGTGATAAATAATCTTCAGCATCAGTTCTGACATTTATATCTATAGAAATGCACATGATCAAAGATAAAAATCCTCTAGAATGTATATGGGTCTATATAAAAGGGGGAAAAGTGACATTGCCATAGGTGTATATAAGAGGCCACCCAACCAATCAGAAGAAATAGAGGAACTATTTGCCAACCAGTTAACAAATATATATATAGGAAGCATACAACAGTAGTAATGGAAAACTTTAATTACCCAATATCAACTGGGAGACAAACTCTTCAGCAAGTTGGAGAACAAATAATTTCCTAACCAACCTAGTCGACAACTCTGTCATCCAAAAGGTAGAGGAGGGAACTAGAAGTAAAGCTTTACTGGACCTAATTCTTACTAATAGAGAAGTGATAGAGGAGTTGAAGTTGGCAGAATTTTGGGTGAAAGTGACCACATTATACTGAAATTCAATATAATGCAAACACAAGCAATAGAAAATAACCCAACCAGTGCTTTAAACTTTAAAAGAGCTGATCTTAATAAATTCAGAGGAAGCCTAGAAAGATACCATGGAAGAAAATACTAAAGGGAAAAACAACTCAAGAAGTGTGGGAAACTCTGAAAAATGCAATCATAAAAGGTATCCAGCACAATACCACTGAAAAGAAATTCAAGAAGAAACCAGCATGGCTGCACAAAAATTTCTCTGATAAATTGAAAGACAAAAAGGACAAGCACAAAAAATGGAAAGATGGACACATAACTAAGGGTGATTATCAGCAGATTGCCAGAACATGCAAATATGAAGTCAGGAAAGAAAAGGCTCAGAATGAACAAAAACTTGCAACAAAAGTCAAAAATAATTTTTAAAAGTTTCTTTCAACATATTAATAATAAGAAAAAAGTCAAGGAAATAGTAGGTCCACTAAAGAAAGAAGATGGCAAGGAAATAACTGGCAGTAGGAAGAAAGCAGAGCTGCTTAACTCATTCTTTGCTTCAATCCTCATGCAAAGAGAAACTATAGCCCTACTTACCAAAAAACCTACTGTAAAAGACAAAATAGAAATAAAAATAAGCAAAAAATGGTAAGAAAAAACCTATCTGACCTTGACAAATATAAATCACTGGGACCTGACAGATTACACCCCAGAGTTCTGAAGGAGCTGGCAGATGTTATCTCAGAACCATTGTACCATATCTTTCAAAACTCCTGGAGCACTGGGGAAGTACCTGAAAATTGGAAAAGGTCTGATGTGCTTCCCATTTTCAAGAAAGGAAGAAAAAAAATCAGACCCAGGAAATTACAGACCAATCAGTCTAAATCAATATTTGTAAAGATCCTGGAAAAGATCTGTGAACAACTAGGAGCAAATAAAGTTATAACTAGTACCTATCATGGATTTGTTAAAAACAGATCATGTCAAACCAATCGTATTTAATTCTTTGATAAAGTGACTAAATTAGTAGACCAGCGAAATGCTGTGGACATAGTATAGTAAAATTTCAGTAAGGCATTTGACAAAGTAGATCACAACCTATTCTTGGTAAGCTAGAAAAATATGGAATAAATAATATCACCACCAGATGGATTTGTAGCTGGCTGACAAACCGTACTCACCGAGTAGTCCTTAATGGTACTACATCGACATGGAGAGAAGTAACCAGTGAGGTACCACAAGGCTCCGTTTTAGGGCCAGTACTCTTCAATATCTTCCTTAGTGACTTAGATGAAGGAATAGAAGGGGAACTCATCAACTTTTCAAATAATACTAAACTGGCAAGAATAGCCAACACCCCAGAAGACAAGCTCAGGATCCAAAAATATCTTGACAAACTTGAACAATGAGCCCTATTCAATAAAATGAATTTTAATGTGGAGAAAAGCAAAGTTTTACATTTAGGTAGGAAAAGTCAAAGGTACAGTATATATACAGTACATATTAGGTGAGACCTGGCTCAAAAACAGGGAGAGGGACTTTGGAGTCCTAGTGGATGATCACTTGAATATGAGCCAGCAATATGCAGCAGCACCCAAAAAAGAGGCATAGAATCAAAATCAAATGAAGTATTAGTACCACTTTATAAAATCCTAGTAAGACCACACCTGGAATACTGTAACCAATTCTGGTCACCATGCTACAAAAAAGATGTTGAGACTTTGGAAAAAGGTCAGTGAAGAGCAACTAAAATGATTAAAGCCCTGGAGACTAAAACATATGAAGAACAGCTGCAGGATTTGGGTTTGGCTAATCTAGAGAAAAGAAGAATTAGGGTGACATGATAGCAGTATTCCAGTATTTGAGGGGCTACCACAAAGATGAGGGGGTCAAATTATTCTCCAAAGCACCAGAGGGCAAGACAAGAAACAATGATTGGAAACTAATGAAAGAGAGAAGCAATCTGGAATTAAGGAGAAACTTCCTAACAGTGAGGACAATTAACCAGTGGAACAGCTTGCCTTCAGAAATTGTGGCCACACATCACTGGAGATTTTTAAGAGACTGGACAGTCACTTGTCCGAAATGGTATAGGTTCTCCTGCTTGAGCAGGGGGCTGGACTAGAAGACCTCCAAGGTCCCTTCCAGTTCTATTCTATTCTATTCTATTCTATTCTATTCTATTCTATTCTATTCTGCGCTTTGTTGTATTTTAATATGAGCATTTTAAGTAACTAAACTATAGTTACAGATTTCATTTTTTAAATCTTTGAAGAATGAATTCATCCTATTTGTTGTGCTGGAGAGTTATAAATATATCTTCATTTTTACAAAAAATTAAAGAGCAGCATCTAAATTAAATGTAGGAAAAAGAAAAACCAAACAAACAGCTCATTGGGAATATCCAAAGAGTCACTGCATATCCATGTACAAAGCACATAATCACATAGCAACCAAAAAGTAAAAGTTAAACAATTAATATTTTTACTAGCAGAGCATAACTTTCTATAAATGCCTTCTTGCCTTCTATTAGCATAAAGTGGCAAAAGAGTTTAGGATTTTAAACTATTAATTTTCAGTAAATGTAGTTTTAGAAATACTGGCTTTTACACTGGTTTTGCAATATAAAATCATCTTCAGACTTCTTGTCATCTGGCATTTCTTTATCAGATCCCTTGGGCACTAAATTTATTTTTCAGACAATAAAAATAAGAGTTTCTTACTAAGCAAAATTTAATGCTCAGATTTCCACCTGGCAGGAAATATACATACCTTAACTTATAAGGTTACAGTCTTCATAAAAATGAATACAGATTTGTTAAAGATTTCTATATTGATCTGCTTTAGGAATCCAAGCTAAATATCAGAACATTCATGATAATGCATAATTCCATTTTACACATATGCATACATATTCAAAAATAATACGTATGTATAAATATTTCCTATATATTCCTCTCTCTCTCTGTGTGTGTGTGTGTGTGTGTGTGTGTGTGTATGCATAGACACACACACATACACACACTCCTATATTTTCATATTTATAGATTAACTTATCTACAAAGCAAAAGTGGCTCTTTTCTCTTTTGTTTCTCTTTTTATATTATTTCATATTCTTGTCAGCATTAACTAATATAGAAACTTTATTATTGTGTTGGTAGGAGTTGGTTGGTTTATAAATTTGATAAATTATAATTAAATTGGGAATTGTGCCTACTTGATTTGATGATATAACTGTTTCATTACTTTGAATTAATATAAAAGTTATTCACTTGCAGAGTGTACAATGACTTCTTCAACATTAGGATTCAGTAATGATGATGAAATTCTCACCAAATTCTGAAATCATTTCAAGACCCTGTTTCTCTTTATCTTACTAAAAGAACTATAGCTATTGGACAGCTATTATATTTACAGCAATACTTGGAAAGAAGTTACTGTACTTTCAAATTGTAAAATATAAATCTAGGTCATGGCTGCAAAAGGTCAACAACATAATCTTTTTTAAAATTTTAAGATGCTTGACTGTGTTTAAACCTCAGATCTGTATTTATAATAATAGCTTTTGTTACATTATTAAGGTTTTGGATCTGCATTTCTTTCCTAACTATTTTAGGTAAGTGGCCCTTTAATATAATGGTGTCTTTTTCATTAATGTTTAAATTACTGTTTTGTAGTTTTTATATATTTTTTTCAAATTAATTTGCACTTATTTATATTTAATTAGGCAGATTTTAAAGATGAATGTGCCATTAGTAACCTTTCAGCCACCATATGGAAATTCCTAATAACTCCCCTCATGATAGAATTAAAAGTCCAGAATGTCATTAAATATTCTTTTTCTCTACTGCACAAAGCATCCAAATATATCAGGATGGCAAACATAAAGAAAATATTATTTAAATCATACAGGATATGCCCAAACTATTCTCTTCCTATAGTCACATTTTCTAATAGACAAAAATTTGCAGCAACCATTGCTAACTTTTTAAATTGGTACCTGGCTATATTTCAGCTAAACTTCTTTCCTTTTCAAGATCAGAAGCAACCAGCCAGATCATACTCAGCCATAAGAGAGATGATAGCTTCCCTCCTTCCTTTCTTCCTTCCTTCCTTCCTTCTTTCCTCCCTCCCTCCCTTCCATTACATTACTGAAATAGGGTCACAGAAAATTGATAGTATAGATTTTTATTTTGCCATTTCCTGCATGAAAATTACAGTAAATAAATGAGGTTTTTAAAGCTTTAGCATATATCTGACTGTACATATCCACTATGTGCAAATATTGTGTAACCAGACTTAGAGAAAGCAATTTTTAATATACAGTATTTTTATCCCATCTTTATTACTTTGTAAGTAACTCAAGGCAGAAAACATATATAATATTCCTTCTCCTCTTTTCCTCATAACAAGTACCCCGTGTTGAGCTGAGACTGAGTGATTGGCCCAAAATCATCCAATTGGCTTTCATTGTAAGACAGGACTAGAACTCACAATATCCTGATTTCTAGGCCAGCATTTTACCCACTGCATTAAACTAGCTGTCCAATGGGTTTAGACAGCAACATGACAGGATATCTAAGCAAGCTGATTTGCACGTGCATGTCTATTTTTTAGAAGTCAAATGCTTAATTTCTTGGAAGGGTTGATAGCTGCAGACTATTGGATGCATATGGATGTAAGACAAGATATTTGAGAAGATGTGTAAATTTTATTAGAAGCCAATTAGAGGTAAAGAGTTGCTGTCCATTGTAGTACCCGCCTCTTTCTCTTTAGAAATGTTTCTAGTTTTGAATGGTTGGTCAATTAAGATGTTTTTCCTTTGCTTTGTGAGCAGGTAGAGAATATGAAGAAGTTATATCTGCCTAGAGTCATAGAGTTGGGAGGACTCATTTAGGTCACTCAATCCAAACTCTTCTTGCTCAGGGCAGAAATGCAAGTTAAATCAGTATTGACAGATGGATGTTCCGGTCTATGATATCCAGTGAAGAAAAGCTTACCAGTTGGTATTGGTTCCATTATAAGATTTCTTTATAATTATGACATTTTTCCAAATATTCAACTGGATCTCTGTAACTTAATTACTTGATTGTCCTGGACACTTTTTCAGATACTCGTTCAGTTTTCTTTTCTTAAAGCTAAATATATACTATTTGCTCAGTCTTTCCACAAGCCTCCTTTGCGATACTACTCTTTTGTCCTTCTATGAACATGTTCCAATTTCTCTAAATGGTTTTTTTTTTAATATGGTGCCCAAAATTGCACCGAGTATTCAAAGCGGGCACTGACCAACACAATCCTCACCCAAATGACTTCATGTAAAATTTAATAGAGGTAAAATGAAACAGTTTGTTACTAAATAAATTGAAATTATAAATTTTTCATGTTTATTATTATTCGTAGCAACTTTAATGTGCTTTATAATACTACTCTTTATAATACTACATCTCATGGCACAAGAACTGTTTATCTCCTTATTTAATATCTGCCCAATCAGTATGAGAGGATAGCTTGGTATCCTTTGGGTTTCCTCAAATAAGCAATGCCATCCATCAGAATCCAGGAATCATACTATCCATGTCACAGTTCCTGCCCTGTGAAATGATGTTCCCCCTGAAATGTGTGTCACTCCCATCCTGGACAGTCCTAAAGACCTGGCTGTTCTCCCAGCTTTGGTTAGGATTGTTAGAGTCCAAGTTGAATATGTTTGCATGGGGGAGTGTTGTTGACTGGATTTGCTCTCTTGTTCTCTATTTATTATTTATAATTCTATTCATATTGTATATTTTACCTTATTTGGTTTTATTGTGAATTGATCAGAGACAGGCAGTGCCTAAATTGAATGAATTAAATTAAATTAAATTAAATTAAATCAGTTTCCCTGTAGATATTATTAGTCTGTTTAAGAGAATGGGAGACTAAGAATGAAATCCAGAAGTTCACTATAGTCGTGTAATTCTGGGCAGGTCTTGGGCCAAGAAGGTCCCAGACCAAGAAGAATTAGGCTGGCCAATGTCTAGATTACCTCATTAGTATCAAACTTCTGATACTAAGAAACTTAATGTAATTACTTACTTCTGAGAAAAGGATTAACATATGCATTTCTACCTCTGCTTCTATCATTGAATAGAGAAAGATTTGAATACTTTTTTTCTTTTTACAAAGAAACTATATTTTAAACTAAAGATAGAAACTAGCCAGACTATAATACCCAGCCTATAAAACATGCTTTCTGAATTCTTTCCTGGGAACAGAGTATTTTGTAGACATCCCATATGCTTGCACTTAATCTTTTATTTAAGATTGTCTGATCCACAGAAAAAACATATAACTAGCCAACTAACACAGGGTTGTCTGATCATTACTTAAGGTATATATTAATTGCCAGGGTGCTAATTTATTTTTCTCAGGATCTTTTATCTCAATCTCATTTCCTACGCTAAAATGTGTTTGTTCATAATTGCAGATAATTTTCAACTATTTGAAAATCTGCAGAATACTGCTTACGTGAGATGAATTCATGCAATTAAAAAACCCTACAGATATTTTAGCATTTGGGCTTTTTGTCACATATAATCATGTAATAGATTTTAAAAAAAAACTTTTTCTTCCAGGAGGTCACATATGCAGTACATACTGTAGATGATCTGTCCTACCCACATTGATCTGTACTATAAGTAACCTAGATATTATCTGCACATTCAGTTCTGTAACAGGAAAAGGTTTTAACTCAAACAAAGTCAAGCATCTGAACAGCAATAGCATATCTGACTGAACATCTGAGCTTTTTCACTTAAAATAAATATTTCTAGACAAGGCTAGTCAAATCATGGTTTTTAGTGCATTGTGCTGCAAGTAAAATTTTACTTACGATTTTCCCTCCCATTCACATCAATAGTCTGTTTCACAAGGGATAAATCCAACAGGAAAAAAAAATCAGTACCCAGTTAAGCAATATTTGGCAATAGAGGAGTGTTTCACTCTACAAACATAGTTGATTCTGCCAGTAATGAATGCTAGTCTCAGATTTAAAATATGCATCACAGTGAAACTGCTGAAGATATATTGTTTCCTTTCCCACATGGACTTCTATATAGTATGAGAAACTTGGTTTCACGTTGTTTCCGTTTAAGCATGGTGCATAGTGCAACACTAAGATACAGAGGATAAATGGAAAAAGCCTTGCATAAGCAGACTTGGAAAAATAGAAGGAAAAATCTCTCTCTCTCTCTCTCCCTCCCTCCCTCTCTCTCTCTCTCTCTCAAGTCTTGACTACATCTCTCTACCTTTACAAACACCACAGAAATCCTGAACCTCAGCTTGCTTTAGGTGCTTTGTGGATGGCATCTCTACAAAGTATGATTTCCTTATCATCTACTGAGTTTCTTCATCTATAAATAGAAACTACTCCACAGTGAGTAGTCAGGGAGGGAACCTGGGGAAGGAAAAGGGCACCTGCTGCTGCATTTACTTGGAAGGAAGTAGAGATTATGGCAGGAAAGGACTACCTTTTTCCTTCACCATCATCAGGAGAATGAGAAATTTGGGATCATTGCATTTTATTAGAAAACATACTCTGGGACAAAGAACCTGTTGTAAACTTTGACAATGAAAATGCAGGAATTAGGACATTTTGAACATACTATCTATAACTTAAAGTGTATGTGTGTGTGTGCACGCACGCACTGGGGTGTTGGTATACACACAAACAATATATTGATTATAATTTAAAATGTATGTATACACATACACACACATACAAATATATATGCACATACACACACACATGCACACACACACACACACAAATAGTTTAGATTATATAAACTATTTCAGCAAAGGATTCTGGATGCATTTAATATCACTTGTTGAAGAAATAGAAAGGGACATCTTCACTGCTATTTTATGCACTTATGCAAAAATGCCTTAAAGTTAACAGATTTAACTTCTGTGAACTAACAGAGACTTCAGTATATTGAATCCAAGCAGCATGATTGTTACTGGATTCCTATGAAAGTGTGAATTCAATTAGTTATTGAGGATTTAATATTATTGCATATGCAAGAATGGCAGAATGTACCAGTCTTCGGATTTTAAAGGAATACTTATGAACAAAATGAGATTGAAAGCCGTGTTAATGAAGTTTGTTCCTGCCTGGTGGTCCATTGAGGACCCAGATTGTTATGAATTTTTGAAAGTTTATGTAAGGCCAAGTACTCATATAAGCTTCTGCAGCATCTCTATATCTGTTCCTTTTTTCCAGTCTTCTTACACAATCCCCCTCTGTTAAGATTGCTTGACTTCCTCTTTCAAAGATGTATTATACATCATAACTGGCCATCTATGCAGAACTTATTGGAAGAATGTGATCCAAATGGATTATCCATAGAAACACAAGAACATCATTAATGAATCACACTGTGGCACATCTTATTCCAGTCTTTTCCAACAGTGATCACCAAGATTCCTCTACAAGAAAGCGACATATTCTCTGTAACTAATATTTGAAGGAATATTGTTCCCAGGCTGAAGGTATGATTGTCTTCAAGACCAATAGCCCTTGACTGACCTGTTCTTCATGAATTTATCGTAATTCATTCAAGTTGTTAGCCAACTCCATGCCTTGTGTTGGTAAGCTCCTATTTATGTGAATAAGTGATTATTTTTGTCTATTTTAAATTTCTTTCTAACCAGCTTTATTGAATGGTCCTAGTTCTAATATTTGAAAGAAACACTGTCCAAGTTCTGATGTTACGCATGATTTTGTACACCTCAAGATGTCCACATCTTTCATATTTTTTTTCCTGGCTTAGAAGTTTCTGACCGTTAGAGAAAGTATTATCCTTGATTGCAAGCAGACCCTACTCGAATAAATAATATTGTGACTTGACTTTAAATATGTGCCATATGGAAAGTCACAACAGTGCTTCCTTGTTCAGAAACTTATGAAGTCTTAGTTAAAAAACCTCACAAATAAATAATCATTTTCTCCCCATAATAAAGTTTTGGTATGCATTCATTCTGCCAACACATGATTGTTTGGCTTCCATGGGATTTCTTGCAAACTTTCATAATAGTTATAAATAAAAATTGTATGATTTTGGATTGTGATATCTCATACTAAAATCTGCTTTGATACAGGTTATTGAAATACATCCCCACAACTAACTTCTTCCAGAAACTTTTTCTTTCTACATTAGATTTTAAAAAACAATGCTTAGGAATCGTATAATGCATAGTATAAATTTCTCTGAATCTATCAGGAAGTTTCACTCTAAGATTCACTGAAATGAACAAGAAGCATTATTTAGATTACAAAAAAATTCTATTAAAACATCAATTAATTGTCCTATTATTATTTATTTTTGTAATCTTTGAAATTAAAATCTATTTTTAAGAATAGATTTTATTTTTCCATTATAGACTTCAAAAGACTGTCTCTATTTTATGATGGAAATAAATAGTAGTAAGCTTCACAAATACACTGCATATTTGGATTAATCTGTAATGTCATTAAGCATAAAAACATATTCTGCAACTAATTGAAAGTAGAATATGTACTGAGAGACTGACTTGGCATCTTTTACATAAACGTTCTGCTTTAGATTTGGGATATTTACACAACGCTAGAACAATATAATATTCTGGAAACCTTTGCAGTGTTGATTCCTTTCTCCCACAGTAATGTTTTCTGTTGGCCAGTTCTGTAAAATTTTACCTGGCTACAAGAACTACTGCCTAGGATTTCTGTCATCATTGCTCAGAAATGCTGTGTTCCTTTGGCCATGTTTTGTTACTTTATTAAGATTTCTGAAACTAACCATCCTTTGGGAGTAAGTGAAGCCAAATTTTTAACATTTATAAAACATTTCAGATTTCTTAGAATCTTGGGATGTGATTAAAATGTTTCAGTTGCCTGTCAAATGCTTCATAGCTACATCAGCTATTCTGACCTAGATATTTTTGACCTAAATTGAATTAAATGTAATCTATTGAAACAGACCTCTGCTACTATTCTACAGGAGCAGGAATTGACTAACATACATGCATACTCTGAAATACACCATATCCCAGTATTGTGTTGGACTTCTACATCTAAGATTTCAATCTTTTGGTCTGCAGTGTAATATTCTGAATAAAAAATAGCAGCGTTTTTGGAATGTGTGTGTGTATATCAATTAGTTTTTTTAAAAAAATCTTAAAGATGTTTGCTTATAACCTACTGGGTAATTTATACTTTAAATTATTATTACAATCTCTATTGATGTTGGTAAACTAGAAATAATCAGATCATTGTTCACATGAATAATTTTATCTAAGAAGCCAAAATCAAACTTCTGAAGTAATAAATTGCAAATCAATTTTGGTTTCCCTGCTCTTCACCCACCTTGTCTCCCAGTAGTAGAAAAAGTAAATGTTGAAGCTAAAAGATTACATACTGGTTCTTCCCTAGCTAATTGCTGGCCTTTCACTCTTTTTATCTTTCTCACTATTTGCTGTATATTCACCATCCATTTGAGTTTTTAAGTTTCTTACTTAAGGATAGTTTGTGATATGAAATAGTTTGAAACAAATTGTTTACCCAAATAAAGATCAAAACAAGAGACACACCAAATAAGTGTCTGTCCAAGTAAATGTCTATCCTCCATTTTAAAATTACTGTTCCATAAAAACATATATCTATCCATCTGAAATGTTTAACACCTACTCTCTCCCTCCCTCTCTCTCTCCCTCCCTCCCTCCCTCCCTCTCTCTCTCTCTCTCTCTCTCTCTCTCGGTGTGGGTGTGGGTGATCAAAGTGCCTACCAAAGCATAAATGTTAAATATAGCTTTTTTTTACAATCCCAAACAGAATAGTTTGCTATTGAATTTTGTAGGTTTCAGATCTTTGGGGAAAAAAAATTAAAGTTTCAGTTATACATCAAAATAGTTCCTAATAATCTTTCTTTTAAAAACTTTTCTATTTTCACTGTTTATTATTTTACATAAAATATAATTAACAATGAACAATACAGTCATAATATGGGAAACAAAGGTTTAGCTATACAAAAAACACCTTCCACAAAATGCTAACAAACTTATGTTTTCATTTAATCGCCTTAAAAGAATCAAAGTAGACAACCTGGGAACAACTTAATCTTCTGTTTCCATCAGCTTCACATAGCAAGGTCAATGGCAAGAGATACCAGAAGACATTAATAAGACCTTTGATGGACAGATGTTTTTGTTAATTAAGTAATGATATTGTTATTATTAAGCAACATCTGCCTATCCCAGGTAATTGGAAATAGATAAATGCCAAACTCCTTTTAAATGTCTGGCTAATCATGCAATCAACTATAATAATACATGAAATTTAGAAACTGCCTAACCCCAGTAATGTTGGCCAGGTATGAGCCCGCACCCAATGAAGGAAAAATGTGAATGAAGCTTTCAAAAAGAAAAACTGTGTACCTTTTCAGGCATGAGATAGTAGTGATTTCATAGGCCAACAACAGATGTCCCTGCATCTGATAGGAAATAAATGCTGGCAAGTATGACCATTTCATGAAAATCTTACTGATAACTTTCATGTTCGGCAAATGAGGAAAAATATAATGTGATCAGCTCTTCCTGAATTGATAAAAAACAATTAGGAAGGGTTACTTGAGAAAACAGAAATAGCAAAAAAAGCCTAGGAAAAACTGGAATTGTGAAATGTTTAAGGAAAGCCAACACTGAGCATAGTTAAACAAATATTTTGGACTTGAATCCAGATATTAATAAATTCGGAGCAATGACAAGTAGGACTCCATTGCAGGAGATACCAAGAAGAGAAAATCATAAGGATGTGAGTTCCTAAAAATATTAAAAGGTGAACACTGCAAATAAATCAATGAAAAACATAGAAAACAAAAAAAGGGCACATGGGTTAGATTGAATAAGGTAAGATCAGGAAAGCAGAGTGTATACAGGTGCTCAGGACTGTAGGGAGGCTTTCAAGAAACCAAAAGTTCAGTGTGATGAAACATACTAAGAAAAACATGCTACCAGGGTTGGGTGTTATTTGGCACCCAAATAACAGTGGGCACCCAAGAGTGGGGTAGACACACAGCCCTTTTAAATGTCTGTCTCCTGTTACAGAGCTGAGCTGTCAACAGATACAAAGGATTGGGGTATTTTTTCATCCTTTTGATAGATGGATTTACTAATAGAATGTTTGCTTTCCTACTTATTTTAACCAGATGCTTTATTCAGTAACAGCAGGTTCACTTGGGCATTTGACAGGTGTATATGCTTTTAAGATTTCCTGATTCTGCTGCTTCTGGTCCTTATTATATCCTTCATTTTCTATATATTTCAAATGTATAAATAATTAAACTAGATTTCCTTTATACTTATTACATCTTCATTTAGGAAATTTAAGTGGCAATTTGATACTTATTAACATGTGAGCAACTTGTCAGCAAATTTCTGATTTCTTTTCAATAGTCATGTTAAGACTATATTATGACAATACAATTGTATTTACTTAGAAAGAAAAATCAAGTTATACAAAGAATTCCTTCCTTCCTTCCTTACCTACCTGCCTGCCTACCTTCCTTTCTTTCTCTAGCCAGGATTGGACAATACACCAGTTATAGAAAACTTAAACTTTTTTCCCCAGCCCACTTTAGTTTTTTAAAATTTTCCTATGTTTTATAAAAGTTACAGAGTTTAAAAGGAAAATAATTTTATTTATTAGAACATTAAATACTAAACAGATTACATCATCATCATCATTTCCATATCCCTAATTAAATCGTATGGAACAGAAAACACATTTTCCAGTTGACCCGAGTAAGTTATACTTCTTGAAAGAATGCCAGGTGTCCTGATGTAAATGAGGGAGCTTGATTCTCCTGCAGTAAATATCCTCTAAAACAGGAGTCCCCGTTAAGACTTGTGGACTTCAACTCTCAGAATTCTCCAGCCAGCATAGCTGGTTGGAGAATTCTGGGAATTGAAGTCCACAAATCTCAAAGCTGCCAAGTTTGAAGACCTCTGCTCTAAAACATAAAGAAAGAACCTTATTCTTGCTCTCATTTTAAAATAAATAAAAAGGGGGTGTATATAATTTCAATTCAGTAATTCTAAGGATGTAAAACAGGGGTGGGTTCTACTTACCTTCGCTACCAGTTTGCAACGGGAATGCAGCGCACGCATATGCGCACTCAACTTGCTCATGCATGGCATTTCTGCACATGTGCAGATCATCCATGATGATGTCCGGGTGTGTGGGCGGAGCCTCCTGCCGCCATTACTACCAGTTCGCAAGATACAGACCGAACCGGTAGCAACCCACCACAGATGTAAAACCAATTGTTACTGAGAATGTTTGCTTCAGCAGAAATGATAAATCAGCATCAACAATCCTAAGATTGTTTGTTATTTGATTATCAGGAGTTTAAAGAGCAGCAGAATGCTAAGTACTACTGCATCAGTACTACTGCTGAGAATTGTATTTAAGTGTAGAAAATGTTTATAATAATGATTTAAAAATTACACAACAGAAAAGCTATTTTATCAATATTTTTATGAGAAAAGTAAATGGGTTGTGGATATATGAAAGTTCTTTCACATGGTTTCCTTCACTATGCAAATTAAAATATATGTTTATAAATGAAAACGTGTATTTAGAATAGTGTGAGGAAGGACTACACTTGGAAATTGGAAAAGAAGAGAAAGATTGTATACTTACTATATTTTTATAATCTTATCTCTATCTTATACATTTCCTTAGCCTAAAGGTGCTTTCTTTTTAAGTTTTCAGGACTCTGTTCCATTTGTTTATAAAATATAATTTAATATTTTAAAGTCTGAAGTATTTGTTTGCTCCCACAAACAAAACATTTTGTTTCTTAATATGCTGTATAGTGCACTGAATATATAAAAGTACTGAGTCACAGATGTGTGGAAAGATCAATGTCCGGGGCACCAAAATGGAAAAATGGAGATTATGCAAATTATTGAAGAATTTCATGATCCATAGCAAAATCTGTACTGGAGCTGCACTGAATAGGTCACTTAGAATTTGGATGATGCCCAAATTCCTTTTCACATACTAAAAAAGTATGCACATTCTCTTTTGCTATTCTCCTCATTTCCCCAAAGTTTTGTATGAAGATGTCATGTTCTAAAAAGAAGTATAATTTGCATATATGGAGACTTCACTATTTTCCAAGAGATGGTTAAGATAGTTCTATAATATGTATTCATATTAGCCTTATCTAGTTCATTAAGATTCTTTCACCCCCTCCCTCCCCCACGCATGTATGCGCACAAGTCAGACCTATTAAATAGAAATCTCCACTTTGTTTTCCACAAGTGTTTCCAAAAATATTTATATAAGTGGGCTGGTTAATCTAAGTTCACTTTGTCAGAACAGATGGATTTTTTCAAGCTTATTAACCGACCTTTCTCACAGGGACTTGTCCGCTTCACAGGATCTCAGTTGTAGCAACTCTGCAAAAGTCATAAAAATCACATTCTGCAGGATCACTGCAAAACTCTCGAGGTTATTAAATTGTCCCTTTTGAGTATGGAAAACTTCCCCAGCACGCAGACACATTTACACAGAGACTATGCTCTAGAGACATGGGAATCTTGCTTCTGTTTCTTTGTTCTTTTACTCCCTCTTCAACTTTGTCACTTCAATAGAGAATACCACAAGCCATACAGTCCAGCATTAAGTCCAGAAATCAGAAAATGCCACATACAGTATAAGGAATCTCATTTTGTACTATACATTGACAATTAAATTGTGCTCCCAGCAGGGTTTATGTGATACTTTTCCCCACACATTTCTGTGTGCTTATCTCCCGATATGTTTATCTGTGTCAAAGAATGCATTCAGTTCAATGTATACATTTCCAAAGTGGCATGGAGGTTAATAATTAAGTGAAAGCACATTATCCAATTCATTCGGCAAGCAAAAGGAGAAAAATTAGTAACTATATTCCAAAACTTTGGGATCTGCAATAAAAAATGAAATGTTGGTCCAGTCCTCAAGATGCAGTTTGGAAAGAAGAATTCTTTTGACTTAAATACAGTTGCTTCAAAATTTTGCCTCATAAGCAAAGTTACACAGATAAAGAAAATTCAGGTAACATGACAGATAGCATAAACTAAAACAAACATGATTTTACTACCTTTAGTAAAAGGTATCATTTTTATGCAATTTTCATAGATTCTTTTAAAACAAAACTTTTAAAAATGAGTCCAACCAAAGACAATTTCAATGTTTTGGAATTGAATTGGAAAAAACTACACACATAAAAACTACATAGGATTTTGTCTCTTGTCCAGATAACAGTTTCCCCTCTGGAAGAATGCCCCTCTGCTAATTAAGAATGAAGCAAAATGTAAGTGTTTTACAGTTGATCTGCCCTGTCTCATCCTGTTACCACTTAGGTTTTAGGCAAGTATTGGGAGACAAGTCAGACAACTCACAAGCCAACTTAGAAATCTCCATTTGAACATTCTGCAAGATAATGCAGCAGATTATTGTGGATTGTATATTAATTGGGTAATCATCTACAGATAGGAGTGCAACATTGGCCCATATGCAATAATAATGCTCGATCATTTTTTTTCTACTGATGCAAAGTATATAAATATTTCAGTCTTGCACTAAATTACATTTTGGTTTTATGGGCTTAGATTGGACCTCAAGCAGCTTGGCTCCAAAGAGCATTCCTTGTGGCAAGAAATTCCATCTGTAATGCACAGTTTGGCCCAATCCTCTGTAATGAAGACTGGTTTGGCAGATGGTCTATCAAAAAAAAAAAAAAAGAACAAGAAGAAGAAACAGAAAAGGATGCAGATAATCTTGTTAAAAGGAGATAACTCTGGAAATTTTGAAGAATTCTAGGCTCCATTCCTTAACTTGCTCTTTTGATGTTCACCCCTCCTTCCCCTTGCCTTTCTCCTCATTGTATTTGTCTATTTGAGCTTTTCTAATTCTGTATGAATGATGCCACTCAAGGTTAATTTAATTTGATCATAAAAATTAATGGTCTAGGAAAAGAATTATTTTACAAAACACATGCTTACCATAAAAATCTTTTACCATAAAAATCCGAACTTGTAGTCACAATGCTTAGTTTGCTGCTGTGACCTTCTGTATATTTTGTATCATTCACCATGCTGTAAACCTGGAAAATAAATTATATTAACTGAAAAAGGAAGTGTTTGTGTACAGTATGTGTATATATGTCTTTGTGGTGTGTATGTATCTATAAACATGCAGGTATATAATTTGTACTGTATGTTTAATTATATCATAATGCAGTTCTCCCCATTTGTCTTTTTGGTCTCTCTCTGCAGAAATTCTGCAGGAACTGATATTCTCATTCTCAAACAACATAAATCAGATCAGTGGCAGGACAAGAAATAATGTTCAGTTCCTAAACACGGGGCAAGATTCCAAAGTAAGTTACTAGGTATGCGTGTTAAGATAATAAGAACATGTACATAAAGGATATAAAATGTAACAACAGTCTAGATAAAAATCAAATTGTATATGTATTCCTTGATGTCTTCCCTTTCTCACCTTGAAACAGCCTTATCCACACTTCTTTAAAAAAATATTTTTTATTATTGTGACATATTTTCAGCAGCAATTTTGACCACTCACATCTTGTGACATTACAAACAGCACCAAAGTTTCATTCATAGCTCAGAGCTTTTAATGTCTTATATCTGGCATGTTATTCCTAGAGAAAGACAAAAAGAGAATTTTATTCGGTCATAGACCAAGATTAAAATAAAACACATTAAAAACAAAATAACATAACAGGATAAGAATGTTGCATTTGGTAGTGGGTTCATTCATGACCAATCAAGGTATTATTAATTGTACAGGTAGTATAACAAAATTTGGCTAGGTTCAAGGAAATGAAATCATGTCATTCCTATAGTTTTCCCCAATACCTACAGTTTCGAGCTTTTTTTCTTACCTTAGCAACATTATAGCTTTGTTTAAAATGTAGCATAATATTACTGTGTTTTTGTATAATATAGCATAATATAAGAATGTACTCTTTATGTTGTTGTCATCAACCATTTAGTCGTGTCCTACCCTTGACCACTCTATGGCTTAGCCATGCCCCTCTGTCTCACACCTTTTCCTCCAGATCTGCCTATTCTTACTCTCCTGTAAGAGCACTGTAAAGTACTCTTTACATAGATGCAAACTAGATCACTGTGAGTTGGTCAGTAAACTGCTTTAAAAATGGGAGGTAAACCTTAATTATTCACTTTTCCTCATTTCAGTGTTCATCACAAATATCCATGTTTGCCTTGCCTGATTATAGTTTCTAGTTTCATTCTACATTACAGTATCAGAAATTTTGATTACCAGGCTGAAACATGAAGGAAATAGTTGAAAATAAATTTTGAGGATCCAGAATGCCATATTCAAGAGTTCCTTGATAGATCATATCTTAGATTTGCTTCTGACAGACGTTTTGTTACCAGACAAGGTCACATCATCAGTTTTCTGGCATGGAGAGCCAAATTTGTTAGTGTTTTTATATAGCCACTTGTAAAAAGGTAAAGGTTCCCCTCGCACATATGTGCTAGTCATTTCCAACTCTAGGGGGCGGTGCTCATCTCCGTTTCAAAGCTGAAGGGCCAGCGCTATCTGGAGATGTCTCTGTGGTCATGTGGCCGGCATGACTAAATGCAAAAGGCATGGAATGCAAAAGGCAAAGATGCATGGAACGCTGTTACCTTCCCATCAAAGGTGGTCCCTACTTTTCTACTTGCATTTCTTTTGAACTGCTAGGTTGGCAGACTCTGGGACAAGTAACGAGAAATCACTCTGCTACGTGGCACTAGGGATTCGAACCGCTGAACTGCCAACCTTCGATTGACAAGCTCAGCATCTTAGCCACTGAGCCACTGCGTCCCTTGTACTTGTACTATCAGCCTTATGTGGATTTGGACACATAGGATTGATTGATGTCTATTGTGGTAACAGTTGATGGTTTTTGCTTACCTAGGTGTTGGTTAGTGGATGTATGATAAGTGTGTGCTCTGGGCAGCCTCTTTCTTTGACATGTACTTGTTCCTTTGGAATGGGTCATAAATAAGACTTATTTCTTTGTATCTATTGATTTCAGATCTGCCAGATGGCCAATCTTCTAGAAATTCTCTTGTAATCTTAGACTAACTTGATCTAAACTCACGGCCCGTGGGCTGGATGCATCATGCTCTGGCTACGCCCACCTCTAGATTAGTGAAGGGGGAAAAGTTGCGATACATCATGTGATGACAATGTGACGCCACAAGTTTGACACCCCTTATCTAAAATGTTTACTGTTTCTCAGTTGAAATTGTGGTTGAACCATAGACTATATCTGAGCAAACAGATGTATAATGGCTAGAACCTAAAGAAACATCAACTTCTAACCCAAATTATCTTCGAGACTGCCTGCTGCTACCGATGACCTCCCACCAACCTGTGCACTCCCACAGAGAGGGCCTCCTCGGGTGCCATCAGCCAAACAATGTAGGCTGGTGACCCCCAGGGAGAGGACCTTCTCTGTGGGGGCACCTACCCTCTGGAATCAGCTGCCCCCAGAGATAAGGAGAATCCAAGACCTCGGTACCTTCCGCCGTGCCCTTAAAACGTTCTTTTTTCAGCATGCCGGGCTGGCTTAACATATTTTTTAACATATTTTTAAATATGTTAATTGGTTTGTTATTTTAAATTGGGGCCAAATTAATATATATCCTTTTAATTGTTTTTAATGTTTGTATTGTATGTTTTTATCTGGCTGTACACCACCCTGAGTCCCTCGGGAGAAGGTGCGGTATATAAATTCGAAATAAAATAAAATAAAATAAAATAAAATAAATTGTAACCCACCCAATTTTTCAGAAGTAAAGTTCCATGCATGCAGGCATGTATGCATATATAAAATCTATCATCTAATCTATCCATCCATCCATCCATCCATAAATAAATTCAAAATGTAAATTATTGTTTAGTACTCCTTTGCTCCTGACTCTGTGCCCTTACAGGAATAATTCTGCTACGGCTATCTTTCAGTAATTGCTTCTTTGAAAACTTACAAGTTATGTGTACAAAATATTTAACTTTAACAGAGAGGAATACAGTTTTACTTTAGTTAATATTGAAGTTTTGCTCTTCTTTTGATTAAAAATATTCTTAATAATGTTCTTTAGCATCCAATTTTCATTCAGTCCTTTTGGTGATTATAGTTGTATGTTACAAATTGGAAAAGTCATTGCCTTGATAGTTCATTTGTTTGTCAAGAATTTTCATTTTTGTTCCAAACAGCAGATATCTCATTATTTAATGGATACAGTGACCTTCCCTGTGAATTTTGAACCTAGGAAAATGGTCTGTTATTGCCTTTGTCATTGGGTTGTTATTGCCTTCTGACATAATCTGTTTCATTTGTATAAAAAGCAGATTGGCATTTGCTCTCTGTTTCATCTTCAACAAGAGGTTTACTTCACTTCCCCTTATTAAAATAGTACAATTGAGGTTATCTATGTTTTTGTCAACATTTTTAATTCTAATTTCTATTTCTTAAGTCTATAATTTTGCATGGTAGTATTTTATGAATAATTTCAACTATAAGGTGACTGAATAAGGTGACTGGGCATTTCTTTGAACCACTTGGTTGTTTTATATTTCAACCGTTAATTCCTATTCATCCTAAAATTCGTAATAGCCAGATGAGTTGGTACAGTACATCCATCTTTTAAGATTTATATACAATTTATTGTGGTCAAAACATTTTAGTATATTCAATAAAGCAAAAATAGACATAATTTTTGGAACTCCCTTGCGTTTTCCATTATCCAGGGATGCGAGTAATATGATCTCGGGTGCTCTGCTTCTTCTGGATCCAACATATACATCTGGAATTTTTTGTGGTTGTTCTAAATACTTTTAAATTCTAGATTTCAAAATATTGAGCATTATCTTACTAGCATATAAGAGAAATGCAATTGTAGTACTGCCTGTTTGGGGTATTGGAATATACATTTATCTTTTCCAGTTTCTTGGCTATTGCTCTATTTTGCATACCTGCTTGCAAACCACAAATGGTACTTCAACTGCGTCATCTTGAACAGCTTTAAACAGTTCAGCTGATATTTTGTCAACTCTTGCAGCCTCTTTATTATTAACAATATTGTCTTCAGTTTTGCCATTTCGTATTACTTTCCAGGTCTGACTCTAATTCAATAAGTACATCATTGTATGTGTCACTGATTTTGGGATCATTTAAAAATATTTTTTCTGCCATCTTATCTTTATAAATTCTTTCTCCATTAGCTCTTTGCCTTGTTTCTCATTGTGTCCATAACTGCAAAGAATTTTGCTTTGATGTCTGCAATTTTGATAAAGAAAACTTTTGTCCTTCCCTTCAGTTGTTATCCTCGATTTCTATCCATTATTTATTTAGATTATAAATTTTGTTACTGTTGGTCTTGCTCAATGTTTAACCAGTACCAATTTTCCTCTGTTTGCATTGTTTTGAGAGTGTTTTTTTTTTAATCTTTCTTTGGCGACTTTCAATATATCAGCAGGGAGATGTTTTAGTTTCTTTTTCCTGTTGCATTTCAAGACATTTTTATTCAGATACTTTTCATTTATTTATTGCGATTTATATGCCGCCTTTCTCCCTAGGGACTCAAGGCAGCTTACAAAATGACAACTTCAATACAAATCACAATACAATACCAAATTAAAATCAGTAACCCAATTAAAAAACAATTTAAAATTATACCAGTGTATCCCCAAACGGATCAGTTTAATTGGCGGAAGAGCCACGTCTTCAGCTCGCGACGGAAGGAAAGAAGGTCGGGGGCTGTCCTGAGCTCAGTGGGCAATCCATTCCAGAGGGTCGGGGCTCCCACAGAGAATGCCCTCCCCCTGGGGGTCGTCAGCCGACATTGTTTGGCCGACGGCACCCTGAGGAGGCTGACTCTGTGAGAGCGCACAGGACGATGGGAGAACGGCTGGAGATGGTCCTGCAAGTACCCCGGGCCTAAGCCATGAAGGGCTTTATAGGTGAGCACCAGCACCTTGAAATGTATCCAGAGTGCCACCGGTAGCCAGTGCAGCTCACGCAGGAGAGGTGTTACACGGGAGTATCTAGACGTCCCCGTAACTACCCGCGCGGCTGCATTTTGGACTAGCTGAAGCCTCCGGACACATCCCAAGGGCAGCCCCATGTAGAGGGTGTTACAGTAATCCAACCTAGAGGTAACAAGGGCGTGAGTGACCGTGGCGAGGGCATTCCGGTCTAGGAACGGGCGCAACTGGCGCACAAGACGGACCTGTGCGAAGGCCCCCCTGGTTACGGCCGTCAGATGGTCATCTAAAGACAGCCGAGAATCCAGGAGGACACCCAAGTTGCGGACCCTATCGGAGGGAGCAAGGGTTTCACCTCCGATCATTAAGGATGGAACCTCCAGATCCCGGGATGCCGGCATCCACAGCCACTCAGTCTTGGAAGGGTTGAGTCTAAGCCTGTTCCTCCCCATCCAAACCCGCACCGCTTCCAGGCAGTGGGACATCACGGAAAGGGCATCCCTAGGGTGGTCAGGGGTGGAAATGTAAAGCTGGGTATCATCAGCATATTGATGATACCTCACCCCAAAACCACGGATGATCTCACCCAGCGGTTTCATATAGATATTAAAGAGCAGAGGAGAGAGAACCGAGCCCTGAGGCACCCCACAAGTGAGAGGCCTCTGGGAGGATCCCTGACCCCCCGCCCAAACAGACTGCAGACAGCCCGAGAGATAGGAGGAGAACCACTGTAAAACAGTGCCTCCTAACCCTATCCCCCTGAGCCGCTGCAGCAGGATACCATGGTCGATGGTATCGAACGCCGCTGAGAGGTCAAGAAGGACCAGGATGGAGGAGCAACCCCCATCCCTGGCCCGCCAGAGATCATTTACTAGGGTGACCAATGCCGTTTCCGTGCTGTGGCCACGCCTGAAACCAGATTGGTAAGGATCCAGGTAGTCAGTTTCCTCCAGGAATTGAGGGAATTGCTGTGCCACCACGGACTCAACAACCTTCGCTAAAAAGCGAAGGTTGGAGACTGGACGGTAGTTGTTAAGTACGTCAGGATCCAGGTTAGGCTTCTTAAGGAGGGGTCGAACCACCGCCTCTTTAAGCGCAGATTTATCAAATCTGATACAGTAAATTGATTCTTTATTTCCACTAATAATTATATTGAATATTGCTGAACTTTTATTTTGTTGGTCTGATGATTTTGTATCTTTTCCATCATTTTAAATCGTAATTTGCAAGATGCTTGTTATTTGATCCATTTTCAACCTTAAGTTTTAGTTTTGCTGACTAAATAGAGCTTCATCTTTTTTTGTAGCATACACAGTCATATTACAATATTGTCCATCTGATAATAACCACAATTCCAATTGTTGGAAAAATAGTATTTGATATAAATATTCAATCTTCATGGAACACTCAATTTTCTATCTCCAAATGTTCTATTACTTTTAATATTGAAATTTCAATTTCCTGTAATTAGAAGAAAGCAGTTTTTAGTCATATTCAGTCTTTTCTGTAGGCCTCCAATCTATGGTTGGAGCATAAATATGGACTTCCACTGAAATTCTATCACCATGAGCCTGATTAAAGTGATTATTGTTATTTATAAAGCCCTAGATGGGTTCGCACCAAGAAAGTTGCAAGAGTATCAACTAAAATAAATCCACCTAACCTATATATATTCCTTTTTCCAGAAAGTACAGGAGATTGAAGCTTGTAGGTCATATGTTATATAGATATTGGGTTTTGTAATAGCCTCCTTTTAGAAAGTAGTTTCATCCCTTTCCCCATGATCTTGTTCTTCCAAAATGTCTTGGAAATTGAATTTTTCCTGACAATGTAGGATGACTGATAGGAGGCACTATGTGATTTTAAAAAATGTTTCAGATTTTAATAAAATGTATATAGCATAGTTGTCATTGACATTTAATTTAAAAGTGTATGTTGCTTTAATTAGTTTAAACTTCAACATTCTCAATATTGTAGCAAATATAAATATGATACATAAGTACTATTTTGTTAATCTATTTCACAGTTGAGCTGATCCTTCTTTGATGTGAAGAATCCCATTCTAGCTGATTCCCAAAATATCAGTGTTTCCATCTTGACATTTCTGCTCTGATATCAAGTTTACCATGATTTACCAAATTCTGACATTTTACATAGTAGAACTACACATGTCTTTGCAGCATCAAACTTTTCTTCTTCTTTGGTACATAAACAGCTGGATTTTCTTTTATCTATCTATCTATTTAGGAATTCGCATTTAGAACGGCCAGTCATGAAAAGCAGGTCATAGATGTATCAAACTAAATACAATCCATTGTAGAAACAAATAGCAACCCACTCAGTATTCTGCCATGAAAACCAAATAGACATTAACCAGGACATTGACAGTTTTAAAATGCACTCCCGCACTCAATTCATTCCTGTGTGAAGGCATGTAACAAAATACAGACGATAAGCAAAGTAACAGATGCTTATAATATGATTGGCTTAAAGCTGGTTTAAAAGTTTGAATGCGAGTCCCCCCCCCCGACTTGGTTATAACATGGCAACTATATAAATATTTTAAATAAATAGATAGATAGATAAAAGAAAATCAGAATTGGCTTTCTGTCAGGTTACGACTGATGCCCTAAATAAATCATGAGCCTCATTTCTTCAGAAGAAATCCAACTATTATTAGGAGCTTCATGTCAGTACGATCCAAGTGAAGCCAACCCTGAACTCACTTCATTCACGCCTTAGCTCTGACCCTGTTTCCCCCGCCCCCCAAGATGTCATCAGTCACATTCCCCAACGAAGCAATTTCGCGGGTTGTAGAAGTCACTCCCTCTAGCCATTGTGGGTCCTCCTGGAGATGACCTTGATGTTGCCGCTGGAATGTACTTTATTTTGACTGAAATGCAAGTTCTTCGACACTGCTGCGAGGCTTGGTTTTCCCATCCCCCTGCCTATGGCAACTCAAGAGCAGGTCAGGAATGCTTCGCAAGTTGACATTAGCTTTCATGCCTAAGGTGGGACTACAACTCACAGTCTTCTGGTTTCTAGCCTGATGCATTAACCACTAGACCAAACTGGCTCTGACCTAATACCATGTTTTCCCCAAAATAGGACCTACCCCAAAAATATGACCTAGTGAAGGGAGTGGGCGAGCACACATAGGTCAATGGTGTTTGGCAGCAGCCACAGCCTGCACAACACAAGTGAGTACCTATGCAAGCAGCAAGCAGAAGCAGAGGTGAGGGAGGCAGGTGATCCGGATGCATCACGCAGGGCCATGGGAAAGCCGAGCGGTGGTGGACTGGAGTAGCAGGCAGCCACAAGAGGCTCGTCTTCATGCGACCACACCAGCAGACAGAAGCAGAGGCACAGACGGGAGGCAGATATCCAGACACCCTGTGTGGGCCATGGGAAAGCTGAGTGGTGGTGGGCCAGAGCAGTGGCTGGCAGAAGGCTTATTTTTGAATGGCAAATTGGCAGCAGACAGAAGCAGAGGCATGGGGGGAGGCAGGCGATCAGATTGCACTGTGTGCAGGCCATAGAAAGCCAAGTGGTGATGGCCTAGACCAGCAGGCAGCCGTAGGAGGCTCATCTTCACGTCTCTCGGCTTGCCTACAGCCCACACAGTACGTTGGGATCGCTTGCATTCCACTCCACTGCATCAGGATCACCTGCCTTCTGCTCCATGCCTTCTACGCTTCACAGTCCAGAATGTGCCAACCAAGGGACCGGCAGGCTGTAGCTGCTGCTGGATACCATTGGTCTCCGCACACTTGCAGCTCTTGTGTGTGCGTTGGGGGCGCAGGGTGCCCAGCCAGGCTGATCACCCTGAAATCACGTTTCTCTGAAAATAAATCCTAGTGCTTATTTTGGGGCCCAAAAGTTAAATAAGACCGAGTCTTATTTTTGGGGAAACACGGGTATGAAACTATTCTCATACTAATTTCAACCCTGAACAAGGTTCTTAATACTCAAACTCAATTACAAAACAAAATTGTACCTAATAATCGACTCAATAAAAGAAGTCTATATTCTCAACTGGGAGTGTATGTAAGAATGGAACTTTACAATTCTTAATTCTGATTGTCTCA
Source organism: Pituophis catenifer annectens (assembly GCF_029215685.1). Taxonomy (NCBI): domain Eukaryota; kingdom Metazoa; phylum Chordata; class Lepidosauria; order Squamata; family Colubridae; genus Pituophis; species Pituophis catenifer. The sequence goes on from NW_027256888.1 coordinate 34,886,917, forward strand.
GAAAATAGCTGCACATGATTCATATTATCTTATTTTATTTTATTTATTATTTATTTAATTTGTATACCACCCTTCTCCAACAGAACTCAGGGCGGTGAACAGCCATGGTAAAACATAACATATAAAATTTAAAAACAGTTTAAAAGACATTAAATAATTTTGGCCATCAATTTAAAACAACCCAGTTAAAACCGATTACAAATTAAAACCGAAAGGATGGGATCAAACCAGCCCGGCTAGATGAAATAGATGTGTTTTCAGGGCCCGACGAAAAGTCCGGAGGTCTGGTATCGTGTGTATCTCTGGGGGTAGGTCGTTCCAGAGGGCAGGTGCCACCACAGAGAAGGCTCTCCCCTGGGGGTCACCAGCCGACATTGTCTGGCCAATGGCACCCTGAGGAGGCCCTCTCTGTGTGAGCGAATTGGCCGGTGAGAGGCTATTGGCGGCAGAAGGCAGTCTCGTAGATACCCCGGCCCTAAGCCATGGAGCGGTTTAAAGGTGGTCACCAACACCTTGAAGCGCACCCGGAAGACCACAGGAAGCCAGTGCAGCTCGCGCAGGAGGTGTCACATGGGAGCGCCCCATCGCTCCCATAATCCCCTGCGTGGCCGCATTCTGGACCAACTGGAGCCTCCGGGTGCACGCCAAGGGGAGCCCCATGTAGAGAGCATTGCAGTAGTCCAGGCGGGAAGTGACGAGTGCCTGAGTGACTGTGCGTAGGGAGTCCCGATCTAGAAAGGGATGCAACTGGCGTATCAGGCGGACCTGATAAAAAGCCCCCCTGGCCACGGCCGTCATATGCTCTTCTAAAGACAGCCGTGTATCCAGGAGGACGCCCAAGTTGCAAACCCTTTCCGTGGGGGCCAATGATTCACCCCCAATAACCAGCGATGGCACCAGCTGGCTATGTCGGGATGCCGGAAGCCACAGCCACTCGGTCTTGGAAGGGTTGAGTCAGAGCCTGTTTCTCCCTATCCAGGCCCGCACGGCCTCCAGGCACCGGGACATCACTTCAAGGGCATTGTTGGGGTGGCCTGGGGTGGAGATTTACAGCTGAGTGTCATCAGCGTACAGATGGAACTCCACCCCAAAGCCACGGATGATCTCACCCAGCGGCTTTACATAAATGTTGAACAGAAGGGGCGAGAGGACTGACCCTTGCGGCACCCCACAAACAAGGCGCCTCGGGGTCGACCGCTGCTCCCCTGCCAACACAGATTGCCACCGGTCAGAGAGGTAGGAGGAGAACCACCGCAAAGCGGTGCCCCCCACCCCCAACCCCTCCAACCAGTGCAACATGATACCATGGTCGATGGTATCAAAAGCCGCTGAGAGATCTAACAGGCCCAGGATAGAGGAACAACCCATATCCCGAGCCCTCCAGAGATCATCCACCAACGCGACCAATGCCGTTTCTGAGCTGTGCCCAGGCCTAAAGCCGGACTGAAGCAGATCTAGATAGACAGCTTCATCCAGGTACTGTGGAAGCTGCCGTGCCACCACACTCTCAACAACCTTTGCAATAAAACAAAGGTTGGAGACTGGATGATAATTAGCCAAAACAGCCGGATCCAGAGAGGGCTTCTTGAGGAGGGGCCTCACAACCGCTTCTTTCCTTTTTTTTTTTTATTAAAAAGTTTTACAAAGAAAATTTCCCCCCCATTATTCCCCCCATCCCGATCTAGAAAGGGACGCAACTGGCGGATCCGGCGAACCTGATGAAAAATCCTCCCAGTCACGGCCGTCAAATGCTCTTCTAACGACAGCCTTGAATCCAGGAGGACGCCCAAGTTGCGAGTCCTATCCGTGGGGACCAATGATTCGCCCCCAATAGTCAGCGATGGCACCAGTTGACTATATCAGGACGTCGGAAACCACAGCCACTCGGTCTTGGATGGGTTGAGCCTGAGCCTGTTCCTCCCCATCCAGATCCGTACGGCTTCCAGGCACTGGGACATCACTTCAAGGGCATCGTTGGGGTGGTCCGGGGTGGAGATGTAGTAGTATAGTATAGTTTATTGAATAGCCCGAAGGCCTTTTCAAACAAAACAGAAAAGAAAAAGGGAAAAAGATAAAACAGTTACAAAAATAGCAATCTAAAAATATATGATAGATGACATTAAAATTTTACAATATCAAATTTCAATAGCTAAGTTGCCAAGACTAGATAACCCAAATAGGATAGCTCCTCTCTAACTGAGCTCATCTTCCTTACAATCGATAATTTTTTTTTATATATAACTGGCTCGTATTGCCGTCATTCTTTTAAGGTATCGAGTGATCGCTCTTACCAGGGGAGGAGAGTCAGCCCTCAACAGAAATGCTAATTTTTGGCTTATATTCCAGTGGGGAAATTTATTTATAATTGGGGACAGATATTGTTTTCTTACTTCTTGATAGAGACTACGATCAAATATTATATACACCGTGTCCTCCACGACGTTTACCCCACATATGCATATTCTTTTGTCATATGGGATTTTCCGATAACGGCCGAATCTAACGTTGGTATCTAGAAGTTTGAATCTAAACTTAACAAATAACTGTCTCTCCACTGATGGCATTTCTAAATGTAAATACTTTTCCAGAGTGAAAGTTGTTTTAACTGCTGTCAGCAGTTTAAGGGAATGATTAGTTGAAAGGGTTGCCATGTCCATTTGCCCATGTATATCTTTAATCCGTTGTTTAACTTGGTTCAGTGTGTCACACAACGGGAACCCTACGCCATATCGGTTAGCCAGGAATACCTTTGAGGATTTGAGATCTGCTGTTCCTCTAGACATATTTTAGGGAGTCTGCTGGCATCCATCTGGGTCATTTTTAGCCAGTAGGCTACCGCCCTAGTGATTGTATAGGTGTACAGTGAGAAATGTCCCAATTCAGCTCTGACGGCTGCAGCTGAAATGGAATTGTTTACCCCAAGCATCCTCCTTAACAAATTATTTTGAGTTCTCTCTAATATGGGGGCCTCTGTAAGACCCCAAATTTCAGCACCATAGAGCATGATCGGAACAAGTTTAGCCTGAAAGACTTTACGAAGAGGTAAAATGGAGGTTGGTTGGATTTGTTTACTTAGTTTGGATACAAGGCTTGCTCCTGCTCTGACCTTTTGAGAAAGGTATTGATGGTGTGGAGTCCAGCCTCCTGCACTGGAAAAAACAATTCCAAGATAAGTATATTGGGTAACTTGCTCAATTTTTGTGTCATTAATCTGCCAATTGTGCTTTTTATTCTTATTGCCAAAGACTAAAACTTTTGATTTAGCTACATTTATAGTCAAGTGGTTTGCAGTACAGTAACGTGTGAGCTTGTCAAGAAGTCTCCTCATTCCTATTTGGGTTCTAGAAAACAACACTAAGTCATCGGCATACATTAATACGTTAATAAATCTAGAGCCTATTTGGGGGCTGTGCATCAGAAGATCATCCAGCTGCGCTGGGATATCATTTATATAAAGGTTAAAAAGAGTAGGGCCCAGCAGGCAGCCCTGCCTCACTCCTCTAGTTGTCGGTATGCTGTTTGTTGAGGCCCCATTTGCTGCATATCTGATTGCCGTATTAGTATAGAGAATCCTGATCAACAAAGTAAGTCTGGGGTCCATCCCCATAACTTGTAGTTTCCTCCACAAATGGTTCCTATCTATAGAATCAAAAGCAGCAGTAAGGTCAATAAAGGCGGTATACAGCTTTTTCCCCTGGGTCTTGTATTTATTAATTAAGTGGGAAAGGACAAAACAATTGTCTATGGTAGACCTACCTGATCTAAAACCTGCCTGCTCATTTGCCAGAATTTCCTTATCTGAGCACCAGTCCTCTATTTTATTTAGGAGATGTTTCGTATACATTTTTGAAATTATATTAAGAAGACTGATGGGTCGGTAGTTGGATGGGGCAGCTCTGTCATCTTTCTTAAAAATTGGAAAAACTATAGCTAACCTCCACCGTTCAGGGATTATCCCTACTTTATCGATATAAGTAAACAGTGCTACCAGCACCGGTACCCAAAAGTCAATGTTGGACGTAAAGAGTTCAGGAGGCAACAAGTCCTCTCCAGGGGCCTTCCCGGCCTTTAAGGATTGAATTATATGCTTAACTTCGGTAGGGGTAACTGGTGTCCATTCCGGACATTTCCTTAATTCTTGCTGGAGGATATCCAATTGCAAGACATTTGTTGTATTGTTACCATCAAATAAAGCAAGATAGTGCTTCTCCCATTTTACTGCTGATATATCAGTGTCCATAAATGGGGAACGTTGTTTTAATATAAAGGCTATCTTATGCCAAAAGATCGTAGGGAATTGGGATTTCGCTGCCATTTCTACCTCTTTCCACATCCTGGTGTTATAGCTACTTTTCTTGTTTTTCAGGAGGGATTTGTATGCTCTCCTGAGTTGAACCATATTTGAATAATCACCATCCTGTCTGGATCGGTTAACTTTTTTAACTGCGGCTCTTAGATTTGACCTCAAGTTATGGCAATCATCATCAAACCACTTTCTAGAGATCCCATCTACTTTTCTATCTTTCTGGATCATTAAGTTTCTAAGAGTAGAAGTTAGCTCTGTATAAACTGGCATTGGGGTGTTGTCTCCGGGCTTAGATAGGGAGATTTCCCTTGCTAGGTGTCTGGCTTCATCTGAGCCCAAATAAGTGGTGACAGATTTGACATCAAGTCTGTGCCAATATAACCTTTTATAGTTATAAACACGGGCATTTGCTAAGGTGTCAATTTCCTCTCTTGAATGAGGCCTAACTTCTGAAGAGAGTGAAACCAGAGCCGTGATGGGAAAGTGGTCACTTTCCTCTCTAAATATAGCTCTTACTTCTGAAAAATGGTGTACTAAACTAGAGGAAGTGCAGATATAATCGATAGAGGTTGAGGTTTTGTTGGACGAGAAAGTATAGGGATATATATACCCATCACTTGAGCCACTAAGTACTTGGATATCATTCATAAACAGCAGGGAAATTAACCTCTGGGCATATTTATTGGTCCTCTTGTCCATTGAGGACCAAGTGAACTCATTATAAAAGTAACCAGTTGGTACCAGGCCTCGGTTAGCATAGCTCTTCATTGAGGGACCTAGTCTTGCATTAGTATCTCCAGCTAATATAATTTTTGCTTGGGGAAAGCATCCCTTTAAGGTAGCTAATACTGAATCTAATTCATCCCACAAATCCCTTCCTAGAAGGTGGAATGAAAATGGAGCGATATATACATTAATTAAGATTAAGTCCATCCCCCTGAACGTACATCTAATAGGCAGAATATATTGGAATTGAGGATCTAAAGAAATTTCTTCACCCTTCCATCCCGTATCCCTTTTGACCAACGTGGTTAAGCCCCCAATTGCCCTCCCTCTTAAATTGACTTTGCCTGCCGGTTTATGCCATGAGGCAAAACCCGGTAAGCTGATCTGTGGATCATTAGTAGTCAGCCAGGTTTCTTGAAGGAGGATGAGATGATGTGTTGAAATCAATTTTATAAAATCCATCCGGTTTGCAATGCCTTTCCAGCCCGCTATATTCCAGGATAGGAGGGAAAGGCTAGGGATATAAGATACCCTAGTTGTTGGCCATTTGTTGTCTAGTCAGTCACCCCGAGGCACTACTCCTTGTGTCTCTTCCTCCACCCTTCTGGTGCAGGGGTCCGGAATTACTACCACCGCCTTCTCTGGAGTGCCAAAGGAGTCAAAAGTGGCCTCTGTTTGTTGCGGAAGTGCCTCCTCCATTCTTAAGGAAGATGAGACAGGTGAGGGCAGTTGCACTGTTGGGGGAGGGTGAACTTCTGCCGCTGGAGATGTACAGCTGGGTATCGTCAGCGTACTCATGGTACTTCACCCCGAAACCACGGATTATCTCACCCAGCGGCTTTACATAAATGTTGAACAAAAGGGGCGAGAGGACCGATCCCTGCGGCACCCCACATATAAGGGGCTTCGGGGTCGACCTCTGCCCCCCTGTCAACACAAACTGCGACCGGTCAGAGAGAAAGGAGGAGAACCACCTTAGTACGGTGCCTCCCACCCCCAGCTCTTCCAACCGGTGCAGCATGATACCATGGTCGATGGTATCAAAAGCCGCTGAGAGATCTAACAGGACCAGGACAGAGGAGCAACCCCTGTCCCGAGCCCTCCAGAGATCATCAACCAACGCGACCAATGCCGTTTCCGTGCTGTACCCAGGCCTGAAACCTGACTGGAACGGATCCAGATACGACGCTTCATCCAGGTACCGGGGAAGCTGTCCTGCAACCACACTCTCAACAACCTTCGCTACAAAACGAAGGTTGGAGACTGGACGATAATTAGCCAATATTGCCGGGTCCAGGGAAGGCTTCTTGAGGAGGGGCCTCACCACCGCCTCCTTAAGGGCGGCGGGGAAGACACCTCACCCAGTGAAGCATTTATAATCCCCTGGAGCCAGCCTCGCGTCACCTCCTGGGAAGCCAGCACTAACCAGGAGGGACATGGGTCCAACAAACATGTGGTCGCGTTCAATCTACCCAGAATCCTGTCCACGTCATCTGGGGTCACAGGATCAAACTCATCCCAGATAACAGTCTCAAGACCTGCCTCCGTCACCCTCGCTGGATCTACCCAGTCAGAGTCCAGACCTTCCCGAATCTGAGTGATTTTGTCATGCAGATACTGAACAAAATCCTCGGCTCTTCCCTCCAAGGGGTCCTCCCGCGCTTCCTGGTGGAGCAGGGACCGGGTCACCCTAAACAGGGCGGCTGGGCGATTATCTGATGATGCAATAAGAGCAGTAAAATGAGTGCATTTTGCTGCTTTTATCGCCACTAGGTAATTCCTAATATGAGATCTTACCAGTGTCCGGTCCGATTCAGAAAGACTAGCTCTCCAACTACTCTCTAGGCGTCTTTTCTGGCGCTTCATCTCCCTCAGCTCCTCGGTGAACCAAGGAGCCAGGCAAGATCGACGCCGGGTCAGAGGCCGCAAAGGCACGACTCGATCCAGAGCTCCAGCTGCCGCCCTAACCCAGGCGGCCACTAGGTCTTCAGTCGAGGTGTGAGCCAGAACCTCAGGAATTGGCCCAAGCTCCATCTGGAACCTATCAGGTTCCATCAGGCGCGGTACCATCTTATCAGTTCCGCCTCCCTGCGGTGGGGTGCCGCGGTTCGAAGGTCAAGGCAAAGGAGAGAGTGATCCGACCATGACAAGGGCTCGATGACTATATCCCCTATCTCAAGATCACTCAACCATTGTCCAGAGACAAAAACCAGGTCCAGTGTGTTTCCCCCTGTGTGCGTAGGGTCATGAATTAGCTGGGTCAGGTCCATGGCCGTCATGGAAGCCATGAACTTCCGAGCCACCTCAGACGCCTCACCCACGGACGGCAGGTTGAAATCCCCCATGACCATAAGTCTGGGGGTATCAACCGCCACCGCGACGATAACATTGAGTAGTTCGGGCAGGGCTGCTGCCATGTGGCAGGGAGCCAGGTACGTGATCAGCAAGCCCATCTGAACCCCACGGCCCCACTTCACAAGGAGGGACTCACAACTGGCCGTCTGAGGAACAGTGGTCTCCCTCAGCCTAAGGCCTTCTCTAATAATAACCGCTACTCCCCCGCCCCGCCCCTGTGACCTCGGCTGATGAAATGCATGGAAGCCTGGTGGGCACATTTCTACCAGAGGGACTCCTCCCTCCGGGCCCAACCAAGTCTCCATAATACCCGCCAGGTCTGCTCCCCCCTCCTGAACAAGATCACAGATGAGGGGGGCTTTATTTACTACGGACCTGGCGTTGCACAGCATCAGACGAAGGCCCGGGCCATGAGGGTCTGTGCAACCTGGAGAACGGGTGGAGCCTTGGGGGCCGGAGCGCCCTACCGCTTGGAGACAGCGGGTGCGTGCTCCCTTAACATGATATGGCCCCCTGCTTCCGCCATATCTACCCCTCCCACTCACAGTACCCATAGTAAAGACACAGTCTGGACAAGCTCGACCCCCCCATTGCCCCCGGATCCCTCACCCACCCTGCCGCGTGTCGTGGCCGGGCCCTCCCCTCCCCTTGGTGGGTTATCCCCCAAACCCACAACCCTAGTTCCAATCCCACCCCCTTTCCCCCTCCCCAAACCCCTTAAAAATTAGACAAAGACAATTTAAAAAAAACCCGCAACCCCCTCTTTGCGGCATGCCACCTTTCGGGGTTCCAAAGCCCGTCATCGAGGTAGGCCCTCGATAGAGTGGAGGGCCAAGCCTGTGAGGGGGGGGGTCTCGCAGACCAAGAAGCTCCGCTGCTGAGAACATTTTGATCATAGCGGATAGACATGACCATATCCTGAGGATCCTTAAAGAGGACGGGGGAGAAGACAGAAAATGGGGGATCTCAAACATATTCACAGGACCAAGTCCACTGTCCCCTCACAACAGAGGACACAGTCCAAATCCAGGATGACCACAGTCCAAGGGGGAAAATCTATCCAACCACCCTCTCACGGTGATTAGGTCAGCTGGTCCGCCCCCTCTTGTGGTGAGATGGCAGCAATGGAACCAGTGCATAACAGCGTCCAGGGATCAGGTCCAAAAAACTGCCCTCTCATGGCGGTTGGTCCGATGGTCGGATACCCACCACTGGTAAAGTGCTGGTAAAGTGCATAAGTGTAAACACATCCCGGTTCAGCCCTCAGGAGGCCCCGACACCAGGCCACCCTCTCACGGTGGCCAACTGGTGTCTAGGCCCCTTAGCCGACGGGATGCAGCCATGAACCAACCTCCATTTTCAGCTGGAAATAGCCCTCTCCACAGTCAGGGGGTTCAGATGGTAATAAAAACATAGAGAGAGTGAGTCCCACAGCCTAACAGTTGGTCCGAATGGGCCCAGTCTTAAAAGGGGAATGCTGGAGGGGAGAAGAGTGGGGCGGAAATGGGGCAGTTGTCTCAAGTCCCCAACCCCCATACAACCACGATTTGAGGCCAACCCAAGGCCTGAGAAAAAAGTCACACCAGGTCCTTTTCGCCCCAGCCGTGGTTGCAGGTCTCCCGATCTTGGTAATTCTAGTTGATTCGTTGCCCCCCCTAACTCCTAACTCCGACTCCAAGGGGGGGGTCTGACCACCAGGCAGCCTCCACCGCCATCGCCAGCGCCACTGCCGCCGCGCCATCGTCGCCAACACCAAAAAAGCCTGGCGATGTCCCAAAGATCTTCGGAGGTGCCCGGCACATCTTACAACTCTTCGGGCAACCCCCCCGGGCTTGGAAATTCATCGCGCGGCAGGCGCCCCAGCGCAACGCTGCCCCAGCAATTAGATGGCCTCCGGCTTTGAAAAAACGCTGCCGACACCCAGCTGAGCAGCCCGTCGCTCCCGACATCTCACCATTCCTCTCTTCTCAGTCACGGAGGGAAAGAAAACCCTCTCCGTGCTGGCAGGGAGCTCCCCTGACCGGTCCTGGGGGTCATGGATCTTTAAAATGACCCCAAAGGACCCAAAAGGTAGGTCGGCGCCCCGTCCTCAGATTGCGATCTCAGCGGGCGCCGCCATCTTGGGCATGCACAAACCATCAATACCATCAAATATGTTCTAATGCTGTACAATCCGTAGTTATACCCAATAAAAACAGTTGAGGAGTAAATTTCAACCTTTTTTTCAAGATGTTCTGCATCACCCACCAAATTTTTATCCAAAATGCCTTGATTTTCTTACAATTTACTTTATTTTATTTATTTTATTAAATTTCTATATCGCCCTTCTCCCGAAGGACTCAGGGCGGTGAACAGCCACGAGATAAAACACATAAATACAAAAAATTTAAAATGAATTAAAAATGAATTAAATAATTTGTCTGAATTTAAAATACCCCACAATTTAAAACAAATTAAAATTTACATTTAAAAAATTTAAAAAATTTACATTTAAAAAGGGGAGAAGATTTAGGCCAGGCCAGCTTGATGGAATAGGAAAGTCTTAAGCGCGCAACGGAAGGTCCGCAGATCCGAGATCCTCCGTATCTCCGGGGGGAGCTCGTTCCAGATCGTAGGTGCCCCCACAGAGAAGGCTCTACCCCTAGTGGCCGCCAGTCGACATTGTTTGGCCGACGGCACCCGGAGGAGCCCCTCTCTATGGGAGCGTACTGGCCGGTGGGAGGCTATTGGTGGTAGCAGGCGGTCCCGTAGATAACAAGTCCACCATATATGATAATAAATTGCATCATCACAGTCACATCTCCAACATTTAGCTTGCAAATTCAGGTACATACATGATAATTTTTTAGGATCTATATGCCATCTATAAAACATTTTATAAAAATTTTCTCTCAGGTTTTGTGCTTGTGTAAATTTAACATTTCTAACCCAGATCTTTTCCCATGTTTCTATCATCACTGGTTCCTGAAAATCCTGAACAATCCTTAACCAATTCCGTTTCTGAATCTATTTCCAATAATGCATTATACAACCTTTTAATATTATTCATAGCTGCAATTTGATTATTCATGGCTTCTTTTATAAATTCTTTAAGTTCATTAAAAGAAGCCTCCTGGCTCTGTGAATCAGCCGGAAGTTGTGCTTTCTGTGTCACTACTGACACTACTGGAGAACCTCCTCCACTTTTAGAAACTCCTGGCTTAACTTGTTTAGAAGCCATCTTTATTTTAAAAGTCTTTTTTCCTTTCACAGCCACAAAATCCCTTGAACAATTTTCAAAAGTTTATAGCTTATAGTTTGTCAAGCAAAATAGTCTTTTCTCCACAAGCTCTCAATTCCCAGCAGCTTTAATCCACTCTCAGGGCACAAAGTTCTCAATAAACACTTTCGTTTCTAATTTTCACTCTCATGCCCACAAAAAGGCGCCATCTTCCAGCCTCCAGCTCAAAAAGATTCAATTAGAAACAATGTAAACCCAGAGTTAAACACTGTTACTTGTAAATGCTTGTTCTCCTGTTTCCGCTCTGTCTGCGCTTGTATTCAATCAAACTCACTTTTGCCTGCAGAGTTGGTCGTGATGTCTGGCTCTGTTTAAAACAGAGTCGTCCCGGATCCGGAGCTTCAGTGGGCTAACCGGGGAGCTCTCACCCTCCAATCCTCTGGAGTTATTCCAGAAGGCTTACGGGGAGCTCTACCCACACCCACCGGTTCTCCTCTCCTTCTTCTCCTGATGGAGAGGTTTTCAAGCTGCCAGACAGCTGCTTAACGCTGTCAAAGCGGCTTTAACGAGATCACGGGGCCGGCGGTCTGGAGAGACCGTCCACAACGCCGGCAGTGCCAAACGGAAGTCCCTCACCGCTTCTTTCAAGGCGGCCGGTAGGACACCCTTGCTCAAGGAAGCGTTAATAATCCTCTCGAGCCAGCCTCGTGTAACCTCCTGGGAAGCCAGCACCAACCAGGAGGGACATGGGTCCAATAAACATGTAGTCATGTTTAGCCGTCCCAGAATCCTGTCCACGTCCTCGGGAGCCACAGGATCAAACTCCTCCCAGATAACACTCTCAAGACCTGCCTCAGTCATCCCGTCTGGACTTACCCAGTCAGAGGCCAGGCCTTCCGAATCTGAGCGATCTTGTCATGCAGATACTGCACAAAATCCTCAGCTCGACCCTGCAAGGGATCATCCCATGCTCCCAGATGGAGGAGGGAGCGGGTCACCCTAAATAGGGCGGCTGGGTGATTATCTGATGATGCAATAAGGGTGGAAAAATAGCTAGATTTTGCCGCTTTTATCGCCACTAGGTAGGTCTTAATATGAGACCTCACCAGTGTTCGGTCGGATTCGGAACGGCTGGTCCTCCAACCGCTCTCCAGGCATCTTTTCTGGTGCTTCATCTCCCTCAGCTCCTCGGAGAACCAAGGAGCTAGGTGAGTTCGGTGCTGGGTCAGAGGCTGCAAAGGCACGACGCCTTTGGCTCAAGAGCTAAATAGTCTATTCTTGCTATTAGTTTAATAGGAAAATGATTAATAGAAAACTGAACACAGTTGTTACATAAAAGTAAGAATAAAAAATTGTGTTGTAATAGTCAGCCTAAGTAGATAATATTTGAAAGTTTAGAAATGTGTAGTACAAATGAAAAAAGGTTTTCTAAAATTCAAGACAGGACTTGCTTTCTTATATAATGGGAAGAAAAGTGGGAAATGTAGGAAACATTTGTTAGACTGAAGTATCTCAGGGAAGCACTAGGAAAGTGATCATCTGGAAATAATCAAGTAAATATGTGCATTGTGTGTTTTGGAGGACTGATCAGTTCAGTATGTTCTGCTCAGTAATTGAGATCTTGTACAAAGAAAATATCTGATTAAGGTTGACACAGAAAACAGTCAAGAAAGGTATTGATCTTCATATTATACAGCTGCATTCTGTTTCTGCAATATTTAATATAAATCAGAGTGATCCCTGAAGTATATCTTCACACACTATGTGTCACTGGCATACTGTAATTTTACTTCTGGCTATAATGTACATGGCTATATTTTCAGAGATTCTGTACTGATTACTGTGCTCCACTGAAGTATTAGCTTTGAGGGTCAGCCGAGATAATTTAAAGAAGATCTGTCATAATTTCTCACTGTGTTTTATGACTGTCTTCTGTTCTTTAAACAGCCAAACTAGATCAGGCCATGATGCATGGTGGAATCATATTTTATCACTCCTCCAGTTTTGTTGTATAGCATCTCCTCTTTTGTTCTTTACTGACAAAGTACCAATACATTTTCTCTGAGAAGAGAAAAAGGAGCAAATGGTGAATGTACTAGACAATCCAATACATATCGCACCAACATCTAGGATCCAGCAAGATCCATCCACACTAGCCTGGGACCTGGGAAAAGAGCCTTTTCTGGAATGTCATCAAGATGGAAGCCATCCAGATCTCAGGGAGAGCTCATTCCACAGGCAAGGTGCTGTGACAGAAAAGGCAAGATTCCTGGTCCTGATAGATGACATTATTTCTGAGGACAATACTGAATCCATATGAGTCACTGGTCTCAGTCCACTACCATCTAAATAATGCAACGATGGTAAGTATTACAGGAAATATTGCCTTCTCTTTATTATGGAACTCTGAAAAGAAACAATAGCATTTCCAGGTCAAAAACTAGTTTATTTTTTGAGAAAGTAAATATAAAGGTTTTCCTCTTCAGTCTTGTCCAACTCTAGGGTGCAGTGCTCATCTCTGTTTCTTGGCCAAGGGAGCCAGTGTTATCCGAAGACATTTTCTGTGGTCATGTGGCCAGCATGGCTATATTCCAAAGGTGCACACAATGCAGTGACTTTCCCAGCAAAGAGGTTCCCATTAATCTATGCACACTTGCATGCTTTTGAACTGCTAGGTGGGGAGGAACTGGGGCAGGAACCAGAGGTCACCCCATTGCACGGCACTCAGGTCTCAAACCTTTCCAGCTGACAAGCTCAGCGACTTTAACTGCTGAGCTATCGCACTGCCCTATAAATCCAAATTTACAGAAAACATTTAGAGATTTTTATCTGAAATACAACTAATGTGCTTCCTAAAGCTCTAAAAGAAATAATTTGATTACTTTAGCAACATTTATACTATGTCCCAGCTGTTATTCTAACAGCTTGCTTACCATTCCCTTCTGTTAATCCATTTCTCTTATTTCTTCTATAACACTGGATACAATTTGTGCAAGGACTGTATTCTTAACTGCTGCATTTTCTGTAGTTCTTAAGATTTAGAAAGATGAAAATATTCTCATAAATATGAAAATCAATCAAGTTATTCTATTTTCAATTTCTACTATAGGCAGTCCCCAACAATTGAGCCTAAAGTTTCTGTTGTTAAGTGAGATGTTTGTTAAGTGAATTTTGCCCCATTTTACCACCTTTCTCGCCTCAGTTGTTAAGTGAATCACTGAAGTTGATAAGATTAAAGGTAAAGGTTCCCCTTGCACATATGTGCTAGTTGTTCCTGACTCTAGGGGGCGGCTCAGTTCTGTTTCAAAGTCGAAGAACCAGCGCTGTCCAAAGACGTCTCGATATTCATGTGGCTGGCATGACTAAATGCCAAAAGCGCACGGAACGCTGTTACCTTCCCACCAAAGGAGGTCCCTATTTTTCTACTTGCATTTTTAATGTGCTTTCAAACTGCTAGGTTGGCAGAAGCTGAGACAAGTAACAGGAGCTCACCCCATTACACAGCACTAGGGATTCAAACTGCTAAACTGCAGACCTTTTGATCAACAAGCTCAGTGTCTTAGCCACTTATTTAAGGGTTACTTTAAGTAACTTTTAAGTAAGTTTAAGTGAATCTGGCTTCCCCATTGACTTTGCTTGTCAGAAGGTTGCAAAAGAGGATCATATGACATTGGGACATAGCAATGTTCATAAAGTATGAACTAGTTGCCAAACATCTTAATTTTGATCACATGACCATGGGGAATGCTGGAAAGGTTGTAACTGTGAAAAACGGTCATAAATCACTTTTTTCAGTGTCGTTGTAACTTTGAACGGTCACTAAACGAACTGTTGTAAGTCAAGGATTATCTGTGTTGTTATAGAGTTTGTTTTTTACTCTAAAGTTGGACCATCATGGAAGAAAAGTTTTCTCCATAATCTCCTTATGACCACAAGAAATCATGTGAAATTTTTAAATGGAAGTGAAGGTTCCATGATATATCATCCCCCTATCCTCCCTGCATTATTTTAGGTCAATAGAATATAGTATATAAGAGAAAAAAATGTGTTGTCCATTATGCAATCATATTTTTTAATTTCTTTCCAAGAATTATGGGCATCTTCATGGATGCCCTTTCCTTAATTTCTTCAGATTTCTCAAAGTTTCGCTCTTCTTCATATCACCATCCTCTATTTCCTTCTTTCACTAAAACACCCCAGTTTAAGGTGACCAGATTTTAAGATTGGTAAAGAGGGACACCATTGTGGGCGTGGCTTATTTTGTGGGCGTGGCTAGCTGATCATGTGACTGGGTGGCCGTGGCTACCTGGTCATGTGACCGGGTGGCCATGGCTATGTGTATAGGGACTACTCAGAGGGCTGAAAAAAGTCATTTCTGACAGGTCCTCGCACTTTTGACTGGTCCTCACACTTATGACCATCCTCACATTTATGCCCATGCAGCATTCTTAACAACCATGTCACTCATTTCACAACTGCTTCTCTTCACCATGGTGATAAGACTGGGCAAAAAATGTAAAATGTGAGGACAGTCGTAAGTTTGAGGACTGGACAAAAGTGCGAGGACCAATCAAAAATAACTTTTTCAGCCCTCTGAGTAGTCCATATGCACAAAAGGACTAACCAGAGGGCTGAAAAAAGTCATTTCTGACAGGTCCTCGCACTTTTGACTGGTCCTCACACTTATGACCATCCTCACATTTATGCCCATGCAGCATCCTTAACAACCATGTCACTCATTTCACAACTGCTTCTCTTCACCATGGTGATAAGATAGGGCAAAAAACGTAAAATGTGAAGACAGTCGTAAGTTCGAGGACTGGTCAAAAGTGCGAGGACCAGTCAAAAATAACTTTTTCAGCCCTCTGAGTAGTCCATATGCATAAAAGGATACAGCAATAGAGAGGGATGAAGGAAGGGAAGGGAAATTAGAGTAGGAGTGAGGGTAAGAGGGGGAGGAAGAGAGGAGGAGAAGGAGAAAGGAAGAGGAAGTAGGGAGGAGAAGAAGTGGGGGGAAGAGAAAGTAAGAAGGAAAGAAAAGAGAGAGGTGGTAGGTTTGAGGAGAAAGATTGCTGTACAATAAAAAAGATGAAAGGGAAGAAAGCCAACCCCAAACAAATATAAAGATATTAAGATAAAGAATGAATGGTTAAACTTTAAAGAATAAAAGAGAACAAATATGAATAAATAGCAGTAATTAGAAACACACATACAAACATACAATTTATTTTCTTTGAACAGAGTATTTGGCCGGTTCACAAATTTATTTATTTTTTTTTAATTTTATTAACATAAACAAACGTAAAACACAAATACATGTAAACCCTTATACATTAACAAATAGTCAATCGACTAACTTCTAGAAAACCTTCGCATCGGTGATTAATGTCCATTTAACCAATTTTCCTTAATCATACTATTTACAAATTTACTTGCTTATACCTTAATATATTCATTGAAGTTCAGCAGTATCTTTCTACAAACATATTAACCATTTATTTATACAATCCTATGGCTCATCTCATGTATCTATTTCTACAATTCTTGAGTTATGTTCTCCTAATGTCCTATGTTGTTGGCCCTATCCTTCTTTCTAACCATGTGTACCATTTTTGCCAAACTAAATAAAAGTCAGTGTTCTCTTTATCTTGGAGCTCTTTTGTGAGCCTATCCATCTCTGCGCATTCATTTATTTTTGTTATTATTTTTTCTTCTGTTGGTATTATCTCGGATTTCCAATTCTGAGCGTACACTATACGTGCCGCTGTCAATATGTGGATGGTAAGATATTTTATCTCCTTGGTACACTGTGGTGTAGTCATTCTGTTATGTCCTTATATGGGCACCCGCCGGGGATTGGCTAATCCTCCGGCGGGGAATTCAAATAGCTGTCATTGGGCGGCTGAGCCTGCCGGAGCGTATAAAAAGAGCCCCGGCAGCCCAGCCGCTCGTCTTTTTCTTGTGCTTTAATAAAGTACTGAATTGGACCAGAGCTGGTCGCGTCTTGCTTCCCTGCGCCGATCTAACACTGGCGACGAAGGACTAGAACCAAGCGACGAACCTCGTGGCGCGAAGCCAACATTCCAAATAGAAAGAATTCTGGTTTCATTTCTACACTTTGCTTCTTTGTTTCTTCGATTATTCTCTTAATCTCTTGCCAGTAGCGTTGTGCCTTCCTGCAAGACCACCAGAGATGGTAATATGTCCCCATTTGTGTCTTGCACTTCCAACACATTGGTGATGTGTTTGGAAACATTTTAGCCAAACGTGCCGGAGGAAGATGCCATCTATAAAATATCTTGTATAAATTTTCTTTGTATGGAATTGACAGTGTCATCTTATAATTTTCTGCCCATAGCTTGTCCCATCTGTCCAACTCTATATTGTGACCTATATTTCTTGCCCAGTTTACCATGTTTTCTTTCACTGTTTCCTCCTCTAATTTATACCTTATTAAATATCCATAAATTTTAGATATTATTTTCTCATCTGTGCCTTTTAAAATTTTATCTAGTTCACTTGGTTGGCTTTGAAAATCATAATGTCTCCGGTCTGCTGTATATTTTGACTCAATTTGAAGATATGGCCACCAATCAATCATAATGCCTCGTCTTTCCAGTTCTTGTCTCGTAAGTAGGTCTCCCTCACTACTCAACAATTCTTGATATTTCCGCATCTTTCCTATTTCTATAGTGTTTAGATAAATTAGCGCCTCCATAGGCGACAACCATCATGGGATTTTATTATAGTGTTGCCTTCTGATATCTTGCCATGTTTTATATAGTGCACCTCTTATTACATGTCTCTGGAAGTACGGATGTTGCTTGTCTGTGCCTTCCCACAGAAAGGCATGCCAACCTCGACTCA
Organism: Pituophis catenifer annectens; assembly: GCF_029215685.1. Classification (NCBI taxonomy): domain Eukaryota; kingdom Metazoa; phylum Chordata; class Lepidosauria; order Squamata; family Colubridae; genus Pituophis; species Pituophis catenifer. The sequence continues at coordinate 34,904,391 of NW_027256888.1, forward strand.
GATCAAATCCCTCCAAGTATAGCGTTCTCCTATTTGATAGATCTATCCATTCTCTGATCCAATTCAACGTCGCCGCCTTGTAATATAGCTCCCAGTCTGGTAGACCTAGGCCTCCCTTCTCCTTTGTGTCCTGTAAGCATCTTATTTTAATTCTAGCTTTCTTTCCTTGCCAGATGTATTTCATTATTGTCTTGTTGAGATCCTTAAAGAAATCTTTTCCCGGACCAATTGGTATCACTTGGAAGAGATATAGGAGTCTTGGTAATATGTTCATCTTTACAGACGCTATTCTGCCAAGAAATGATAGTTGTACCTTATTCCATCTTTCCAAGTCTTTTCTAATTTGCTTCATCAATTTAATGTAATTGTCCTCTCTAATAGTTGTTGCTTTTGTAGTAAGCTAAATTCCCAAATATTTTACTTTCTTCGCAATTTGCATTCCTAATTCTTCTTCTAATTTTTCCTCTTGTGTCATTGTCATATTTTTGGTCAAGACTTTGGTTTTTTGTTTATTGATCTTAAGCCCCGCCACTTTGCCATACTCCTCTATCTTCTCTAATAATTTGACTCCCGCTACTTCCGGCTGTTCCACTATGAAGACCACATCATCCACGAAAGCCTGTAGTTTGTACTCCTCATTCCTTATCTTCAGTCCTTTTATTTCTTCTTCCTTTCTTACTTCCTTTAGAAGGACGTCCAGTGAGATTATAAACAGTAGAGGCGATATCGGGCATCCTTGTCTTACCCCCTTTTGGATGCTTATTTTTTCGGTCATATCTCCATTAATTATAATTCTCGCTGTCTGGGAAGAATATATTTTCTTAATCATTTTCAGGAATTTGTCGCCGAAATTCATAATCTGCAGTTGTACTATAAGGAATTTCCAATTCAAATTGTCGAACGCCTTTTGCGCGTCGAGAAAGATTAGCGCTACCTGATTATTGATGTTTTGCTCGTAGTATTCGAGAACGTTTATTATTGTCCTCATGTTTTTTTATTTGTCTCCTTGGGACAAAACCATTTTGGTCGGGGTGTATATAATTATGTATAATTGTTTTCAGCCTCTGTGCTATAATTGTCGTGAATAGTTTATAATCTACATTTAACAGCGAGATGGGTCTATAATTTTGGACTTTAGTCGGATCCGTATCTTCTTTGGGGATGAGTGAGATGATTGTTTCGGCCCAAGATTTAGGTGTTTCTGCTTCCAGCAGTGCCTCATTGAGAACTTGTAGTAGTAGTTCGTCTATTGCAGACTGGCAGTTTTTATAAAATTCCGTTGGAATTCCGTCCGGACCTGGGACTTTGTTGTTCTTCTGTTTCTTTCGGGCTTCCATCAACTCCATCATTGTTATTGGTTTATTCAGTATTTCTCTGTGGGATTCCTCTAATTTCTGGATATTTGCTTTTTGTAGGTATTCCATAATATCTTGGTCTTGAATCTCTTCTTGTGTGTAGAGGTTTTGATAGAATTCCCATACTATACGTTTTTTATCTAAATTCATACTATATAGTTGTCCTGTTTCATCCTGCAATTGGTATATTATTCTTTTTTCCCTCTCTTTCTTCAGTCTGTATGCCAGCCAGCGACCTGTTTTGTTTGCATATTCAAAGTATTTCTGCTTAGCCATTTTCATTTTCTGTGCGATTTCTGCTTGTGTAATTAAGTTCAACTCATGTTTAGTACGATTCAATTTTTCCCTTGTTGTTTTGTCGTCAGGCTGTTTCTGTAATTGTGACTCATATATGTTGAGTTCTTCCATTAATTTTTTCCTCTTTTGTTGTTTATCTTTATTTTTTTTGCTGTGTATGCTATTGTGAGGCCTCTTATATAGGCCTTAGTAATGTCCCACAGATTCTGTACTGAAGTCTGCTCCTTTGTGTTTATTTGATAAAATATTCTAAGTTCGTTCTCCATCATCTGCACATAATCTCTATCTTTTATTATTCCGGTGTCCATCATCCACCTCTTCTGCTTTCGCTGTCCTCTCCATGTTATTTTTATAGGATTATGGTCGGCCCATGTATTCGGTATAATTTCGATGTCTTGTAGATCCTTCCTGAGGTCTGGCGTCATCCAGGCCATGTCAATCCGAGACCATGACTGGTGTGGGTTTGAGTAGAAGGTATATTGTTTGGTTTGTTTGTTGGCCTCTCTCCATCCATCATGTAATTGCAATTCTTCAGTCATATCCTTAAATGTATCCGGTAAGATTCTTTTTCGAGTCTTACTTTGTTTATTACTTCGATAGTCATCTTGTATATTCACGATTGCGTTGAAGTCTCCGACAACACAGATATTTTCGTACTCCAAATCTTTAATTGTATCATGTAGTTTCTTGTAAAATTCTCTCTGGTTTCCATTAGGTGCATAGATAGAAGCTAGCAATATTTTCTTTGTTTCTGTTTGTATTTCAGTTATTAAAATACGTCCTTCCGAATCTGTATATATCTGTTTAGCTTTTAAATGGTTTTTGACATAAGTTGCCACTCCTCTCTTCTTATTATCTCCTAGGGATGTGAATAATTTTCCTAATTTTTGATTCTCCAACAATATTTGTTGCTGTCTTTTAATGTGTACTTCTTGTAAAGTTATCACATCTAAGTCCAATTTTTGCAATTTCGTAAATATATATTTCCTTTTCCTTGGGGAGTTGAGTCCGTTTATATTAATTGATATAATTTTTATTTCTCCTTCCATCTCTATCGAGTTTATCTATTTGTGATTTTCAACTTTGTTGTGTTTCTGGTAACTCTTTGAGTCTTTTCCCTCGCTCCCTCTCTCTCCATTCTTTCTCTCTCCAATCTTTTTGCCTCTTCCTGATCTTTTTCTTCCTTCTCCATCCGCCGTGTCCCGGGTTCCGCTTCTCTCCTTGTCTCCTGTTCCTCTTCCATTGTAAAGTGCTGGTCAAAGAATTCTTGAGCCTTTTCCAAATTATCAATCTTGTACTTTCTTTCATCCCAGGAGATAAGTAGGCCTTCCGGTAGTAGCCAGCGGAATTTTATTTTAAATTTATTTAGCTGGGTGGTCAGGAAATTATAATTTCTTCTTTGATCTCTCGTTCTTCTTGGTATTTGTTTGAGAGTTATGATTTCTCTTCCTTTGTGCATGATTGTCTCTTCCCTCATCTTCCTGTAGATCTCTTCCTTAATAGATTTTTTCGTGAATCTTATGTGAATTTCTTTGGGTAATTTGTTTCTTCTTGCGTAGTTCGTGTACACCCTATATATTTCATCCATTCCATTTCGCAGTTCATCCTTATCCAGCTGGGTTGCCTTTGCCAGTATCTCAATCATTATTTCACTTAGATCCTCATCCTTCTGCTCTTCTACATTTTGAAACCGTAAGTAGAATGATGCCTTTTCCATTTCCAGATAGGTTAACGCGTCCTCAGTTTCCTTATTAAATGCCCCTTGATCTTGTTCCATTCTTTCCATTCTGTTGGTCGCATATTCTACTCTTTCTTCCACCTTTTGGATCCTCTGCTCGTTTTCTGTTATGTTTTGCTGAATTTGTTCTATCTTCTCATCCATATTTTTGATGTTATCTTTAATTTCACTCACATCTGACCTCAATTCTTCATGATTTTTCTTGGTCTCTTCATGATTATGTGCCATGGTTTCCTGCATTCTATTCATGCCTTCCTGGATCATTGCTAATGCAGAGTGGATGTTCTGTAGGGCAGGGCTCATCTTCTCCTTTGCTGTGGTTTCAATTACTTTCTGTTGAGCTGGTGAGGTCATAAGTATCATTTAGCCTGATGGTGTTTTCTTACTTATTTTCGCTGTTGTTGTTATACTTGTGGTCGCCATTATTATCTCTTTTTTTATTCTTTCCCACATTTTCATAGACTGGTCAATATTTCTAGGTCTGTTTTAAAATTTCACCCAAATTTGTTTTTCGCTTTTTTCCAGGCTCCTTTGTACTTATAAATCAATCAGCATGGGAAGCTAAGTGGGAGGGTCGAGGGAAAAATGTAACGTTCTAGCAATCCATCAGCTAATTCTCCCTGGTATTAAGTATTTGAGTAAGTGGTATATTAGTAAGTAGGGAGTAAGTGCAATATGATTTCTCTCAGAAGGTAAAGGGATGTAGTTAATATAAATGTATCTAATATACTATGGACTAAATCTTTAACACTAACTATATATAGATCAAATTAATATATCACTTAATCTATTAATATACACTTCTTATAAATAAGGTCATACTATGCAATCAAATGTCAAACATAGATTCCTTAAGCAATTGTCTAAATATTTATCTTACTTATCTAATTTATCCAATTTATTTTAATTTATATAACATACGTATATGGATATACTTTTGTAATTATAATATAGCTATGATAAGTATAATATAATCCGGATCTTTGATTCTAGTTGTATTAAGACAAATTAACAAATCATTGAGATTCTAACTATATAAAGACAAATTAATAGAAATTATATTTAGCTATAATAAAGTCTATATCTCTGATTCTAAATATATAAATATATAAAAACAAATTAATAAGGCAATAATTCACTTAATGGGTACAAGATAAGTATAAGGTAATGTTATGCAGTCATATAAGTATAGATTTCCAAAGCAGTGAGTATATATACACCAAATATTACTTCTTAGTCACTGTTGGTAATTAGTAGTTGGTCTTGGTAGTATCTTGTATTCTGGCAATCTTTATATCAAATATCCAATTATAGTTCAAGTCCACTTCCTTTCAACTGTCAATAGTTTCAATATAATATATCCATGTATTATCCACTTGTTCCGTAATCCTCAGTTCAAGTCCTCACCGGGATAAGCCGTGGCAGAAACAAAAATTATAAATCCAATGTATTTCACGTCCAATCGTACTTTTTCCTCCCTTTACTTTACTTTTTGTCCAATACACACCTATCGTGCGCCAAAAATATCAAGCGTCTGCTTCCCCAAATAACTCAATCCAATAGTCCTGTTACTTTATTATCCAATTATCCAATTAACTCGATCAATAAACTCGATCCTGTTAAGGAAGCCTTTATTTGGATTGTCCAGTAAGTATCGGCAACAATATTATAAGTTCTAAGTTGACTGTGTTCTCCCTGCCGTTGCTCAATATGGCTTCACCGTCCTTTCTTCTATGGATATCCGGGGCTCTAAAAGTCCTCCCGTTAAGTCTTTTAAGTTTTCAGAGACCTTCGCTCTCGCAGCTTTTTGTTATGAAGCTCTGGTTATCAATCACACACTTCGTTCAACCGTATTCCTTCTGGATTCTTTCGGATTCCACTGACTACCAGATTACACGCTGTCACTTTCAATATGGATTCCTCCCCTTCACTCCACTTATCGGTCGCCGCTTCTCTTTCTCCTCTTTACTCAAGGGTTCCTTCCGCCCGCTTTCTCCCAACTGTTAGAAAATGCAGATATACCTTTTCAATCTTTAATCCTCACTTCTGTTTTCACCGATGCTTTTCTTTTTCAATCTTCGCTTCCCTCTTAACAGCTGTCAGCGTTTCTGGCCAGCCGGGTGGCTGGTTCTTCCTCGTTCCGAGTTAGAGGAGTTATCCTGAACCTTCGGGGGGATTGCTGCCCTCCCCGAGGTTCTCAGAAATTTCCCCTTCTTCTACCGACCTCTACGGGGTCGGTAGCGCCGAAATCAGCACCCGCAGTGAGGATATTAGGGGCTTTGGAAACGGAGCACCGTTCCTTTCATCCCTAACACGTTGACGTCACCGCCGGATGCTCCGGCCGGTTCACAAATTTAAACAGTGTTTAGTCACTTCAATTAAATTTACAATTTCTATATTTCCTTTTTGCCATATTTATTCCTCATCTATTTTTTAAAAAAAACCAATATTACCCTTCATCCTCATCTCTAATCTTAATCAAATTCAATTTTTCCCTTCTATTCTATATTATACGTTGACGTCACCACCGGATGCTCCGGCCGGTTCACAAATTTAAACAGTGTTTAGTCACTTCAATTAAATTTACAATTTCTATATTTCCTTTTTGCCATATTTATTCCTCATCTATTTTTTTAAAAAAACCAATATTACCCTTCATCCTCATCTCTAATCTTAATCAAATTCAAATTTTCCCTTCTATTCTATATTATACCCCTTCCCATTGTCATCTATTTTTATATCCATCCTCACATTGGTTAATTATGTAATTATGTAATACAGTTGTTTAATACAAATTCAACATTTTAATATAAATCAATTAGTTATAAAACTATCTTTTTTGTATATTAATCAATATGAACATGAATATTCCAATTATTTCCATGCAATCCAATTTCCTCCTAAATTTCCCATTGTTTGCAGTTTTTCACCTATCTTTTTTGGGGAGGAAAAATAAAAATAAATCTCTCTCTGCCTCATTTTGTCACGTTGCACCAAAGATCCTGGTTTCGGTTTCGTTTCTGCAACTTAGCTAGGGGAAAAAAAAACTGCTTCAGGAACTCTTTACACTGATTGCCTGTAGGGCGGCCCTTTGGAGCCCCGGGCAAGAGTTTAAACAGTTTTTTTTTCTTCTAGCCATCAGCTGGGGCTCAAGAGGCAGCGGGACTCAGGAGGCAGAATGAAAAATCGGGACTTTTTTGAAACGACGCGGGACGCGGGACAAATTGCTAAAAATCGGGACTGTCCCGCCAAAAGCGGGACGTCTGGTCACCTTACCCCAGTTGCTTCTTCCAACAGCCACATTTCCCAACCTAGCCTACCTATAATAATAAATGGGGAATTTGAGAAAGCAAATACAACTGTTATTGAAGCCATTCCTCCCTATAAATTATAATAATCTATATCAAAACCCTGCACACTAAATCAAGCAACTCAAAGGAAATATTAGTTGTGCAGTAGACATTTAATATATTTCACTACACATTTGGAATCTCATATAAAATATGATGTGGCAATTTTTCAATTAATACAGTAAGAAATTCCACTATAATTAGCAAAACACAAAATTAGTACAGCTCAAACCAACCTTTAAACATATGAAAGGATAATTTATCTTCTTTGATGTCTTTTAATTTAAGGAATACTGACTGATGACAGTGCACTTTCTGGCCAAAGCAACAGAATGTGATGAAATATTTATCATGTAATACAAAAGTGACGCTTTTGTATTACAGTGAAAAACCTAAGACACTGCTTTTTTTAAAGTATTCAATGAGGGTAAAATGAGAGAACCAAGATGAAAACAAAATAACTTTTGTATGAAATTTGTCCAACTGTGAAAAAACTAAGACAGTGAATCTTAGATCTTGTTTCATCTGAATTCATTACAAGTTTTATACAATAATTGGGCTGCATTGAGCTGATAATAAGAACTGAAGCATATTCAAGACAGCTTGATGAAGATGATGAAATGATTGTCTTGCTATTTGGGATATTATTTGGGATATTTCTGAATAATTATCTTTGATCCATGCTGAAATTCAAAAATCCAAGGCAATATGGTCATTTCTTCATTTGTGTCATGCCTTTATTTATGATATGAACTAATTTGTAAAATTTTCCCCTTCATTTTCTTTTCAACAATCTCATCAAAATTCCACAAAACACCATACTAAATCACCATACACTAAACCTAGCATCCTTAACTAAGTCTACTTTCATTGCCCTTTAATTTCTTTCATCCAGCTGTTATTCAGTCTCATATTGGAAATTAATGTTGTGTTGTGATCTGGTTGTGTTCACCTTAATTTAATTTAGTTTAGTTTAATTTGGCACATCTCACATGGTCTACATTTTGTTTGGCATACATTATACTTTCTCAAAATTTCAAATATGTCTACCATTTCCCCAAGTTAACAAAAAAAATCTTTTGTTAGGTTTGGGGGGGTTCAAAATGATGGAAAATCATACTATGAACTTTTAGTAATATTAAATATTCAAGCAGACAGATTCAATACAGATCTGCTTTTTCAGAGGCAGGCTTATATACAACACACTTTAATTATCTTGTCTGAAAGATATCAGGTACCATGGGCTGGACTATTTGATATCCAACAGGAGAACTGAAGCAATAATCATAGTCATATAATATCTTAGGGTTAAAAAATACCATTTAAGTATCAAATCCCACTCCCTGCTTATTTCAAGAAAACATATTAAAACATCCCCAACAGAAGGCTGCCCAGAAGCCTGTCCATTTTAAACAGGCTGTCCATTCCCTCCATTCAATGGAGGAGGAAATCTTATCACTTCCTCTGCAATAATATTATTTTCCAAAAAAAGATGACAGTGGATGAATCACTGAAACTGATAAATGTTGGTGTGAACTACAAAGCAATCTATTAGATAAAAGTTTTCCTGATCCTGCAGTTTAGATATATTAAGTTAACTATGCACCTGGCCAAATAAGTATCATTACATCATGTAGAGGAAATATAGTAGACTACATACAGTAGATGTTAGCGATTTTATGTGATGGATAGCATGCTTTTTCAGTGGAATTGTTTTCACAAAGATATCAGTTGTAGAGAAATAGTCTTTTATCATGAAGTTGGAGCTTTGGGTCATCATTTATACTGAGTAAAAGTTAATACCCTAGTTCTGCATAAGTTTGTAAGGCAGGGGTGGGCAATATTTCAATACTCAAGGAATGTGCTCAAGGATTCTGGGACAGCTGAAGGGCACAAAGTGGGTTAAGGCCACATCGCACATGTAGGCATTGCTGGTAATTTAGACAGTTTATTTGATATGCCTATTTTAGGATGCATACTTCATTTTCATGTTTCCCTTGTCAACTACTAGTATAATATAGGTTTTATACAGTTGTAATCAAAGTGCCGCAAAAAGAAGACTCAGAACCAACAAATCACCTATCCCTGTTCTAGGTTGTTTTCTCCCGGTTATAATTTCTAGGATCATAATTTATATACTTCTCTTGGCTTTATGAAATAAGATTGTGTAGATTCCTTCTAAAAGATATCTTTCAAGATATAACTCATTTTAATGTCTAAACAAGCTAAACCATCTTGCATTTCTAAGTGTACATAGAAGTACATTTATTCATTCTTCACTTGGTAAACAAAATTGCTGTTATAGATTAGAAAATATATGCTAAATTAGATAACAGATTTGTATAACTCATTTCTACTCCTTTTACAGTTTTACACATGATAATTCTGACAGCAAACAAATGTAATAGGTCTTGGCCTGAAATAATCTATGAGTAATGTCAGATAAATTGTCTTTATGTATCTGGGGACAAAAATTGGATGTAGTTAAAGCAGAAAAATTCCTATGATATGTTTCTTGAAAAAAATATATCTGAAAAAGAAATACAGTAAAATAGAAAACGTGTCAAGTCTGTGTGGAATATTTAGATCACACCTGGAGGGGAGGGGGACACTCAAATGACAACTGATTTCCATAACATGTTTAGCTAGTCAATCAGTAAAATAGTTACGTCTCTACACTCAGAGTTCCATTAGTGCAGTTTTGCATTAATTGGGTCAAAAGTTACCATTTGGAAAATATTTAATTCTCACACTTGGTATCTAATGAGATCTTATGCATTAGACATCTAGTAAGACTTTATGTCTCAGAAGACTTTCTTCATTGGCCACTCAGGGAGAGAGCGATATTGTTACAGCTGTAACTAAAAACCAACTATCAAATAGTGCAAAACCATAATATCACAGAAAGACAAATCAACTTCATTTGTGAGTGTCCGATCCAGAAGAGGCCAAGCTTATTAATACACCATGTCAGACGTGCATGTTCAGAAAAATACTTGGAAAAGCAAAAGCATTCTTTTGAAACTGATTTTGGAAGTATTTATGTTAAAATAAGGTATTTTCTGTTTTGCTGGACAAGCTGGAGGCTGCGGTACTGCATTTTTTGTCATCACTGACAATAAAATCAGTTATTTCTGCTTTAAAAGGTACATATTTTAATATATCAATTGGATGACTCCAATTAAAGTTAATTAAACTGAATAAACTGAATCATACATAGTTTAACATCCATTCTATTTTCTTCCCATTTTTTTTCGAACTGCCACCACCTTCACAACTACCAACACTAACATAAAGCAAATGCAGGCATTTTGATGCTTTCCCTTTGGAGCAAAATATTGAAGCGTTCAGTGAATCTTGAATCAGCTTCAAATGTAGCAATTTGCCTCTGAATGAAATCAAATTATGCCCGTTCAACTTTCAAATGTGAGTTGGATTTGGGCTCATTCCCACAGGTCTAAAAATAGAGTCTTTACTGAAGAGTAAGAAGTATTTGGTCAAGCCAGTTTTCATTCAATCCAACTTTCAGTATTGATCAAGATAGTTTGGAAGTCTGTAGGCCAAATTAGACATGATCAAGACATTTGTAAGATCAATTAATGCCACTTAAATATTCTGTACATACATAAACAGATTCCCCACAATCTGGCATACTCTAGAATTCAGTTACCATAATTCTCAGCCAGAATGGCCAAAAGAATATGAAATATCAAATTGATTACAATGATATTTTGTTACATTTTGTAGTTTTTGCCAATGCTCCTTTTTTAAAAGTGTTTTTCTAAACAGATTGCAGAAACAAATTGTTTACTGCATAATAATTGTTAGAGTTAAGATACTATGCAAGATTTCAGTATTATTTTGTGACACTATTGACCTGAATCAATACCTCATTTATCATGTATACTTGTCGGGTGTAAGGTGAAAGTCCAAAATACCAATGAATTGGCCTCACTTAGCAAAACACATTTGTAATCTGCGTAGACCATTTGATCTTCCAGGCTGATGGCCAATCTTATCACCCCTGTACCTTAGGTATATAACCTTTTTATTTTTTACTGTTTAGCTCAAAGACAGAACAATTTGTTGGGAAAAAGATATTGGAGTCTTTAAAAAACAGTAGGGGAGGGAGAAAGAAACAAGCTACTGAGCTCCAAAGTAAAGAACTAAATCATTGACCTTTACATTTATTTGCTTCAGCTTAAGCTAAGAAGCTTGTTTTTTTTTTTTTTGAAAACTGAATTCAATTAAAGGAGCCATTTTAACTGTATGACTCGAAATGAAAATATTATCCATTGAAAATCCCATTTTAGGACTGGAAACCAAATTAGGTTATAGTGCAATCCTGCTGTGAAGACATTTTACGTAATGTTAACATTTTATGTTCTTTCTGCCTGAATTAAGAGAGAGAGCTGGAAACCCAGTTCATTTTGATTTATTAAGACATCGCCTCCACCTGAAGCAGAGCGATAATGGCTTATCTTTTACTGCCTTCTAACAGACTATGAATGGCTGCCATCACAGCAATAGCAGAAGGAGGAAAAGCTCTCAATAGGATAAGAAGTTTTGGCACATAATAGGGTTGAAATACAGGAGGAAGATTATGAAAGGCATTGTACTATAAACACAGCCAGTTCAAGGGGCCCCAGGCAACAGCAGTAAAATAAAACAACGTCCATGTTGAATAGAAAGCCAACTAGATCAGTCCATCACATTTCTATTGAGAAACCAGTTTTAGCCAGGATTGCTGAATACAAACTAAAATGATTTTTGGGGGAGGGGAGAAACAACTGTCTTTGAGTCAGCCTTGACTCCTGAACCAGTTCTTGCAGTGCTCTTGGTCAGAATTAAGAAGCAGTTTGCCATTGCCTGCTTCCTAGGGCTGAAAGATAATGATTAGCCCAAGGTCACCCTGCTGGCTTTGTGACCAAGGTGGGACTACAACTCATAGTCTCCTAGTTTCCAGACTGATGCCTTAACCACTACCCCAAACTGGCTAACTTAAAAATGTCTCAGTTCCCCAGTACTGGTAAGGCTATATGTATCGTATATGGGCTCTATGCAACTGAGGGCAAGAGTCCTGCAAAATCTGGCAGCTGCATTATACGGATGAAATGCGCATCATAGAGTCAAAAAGCAAATCCTTCCCTTTATCTATGATACAAAAAGGTGGAGCTTGCATGATGACATTGTAATGCTCCTTTTACCATTGTCATTCTTCCCTGTGGATGCCCATGATTGTAGAAGAATTCAAGATCTCAATAATGTTATGTTTATTAAGAAAGTCAATTTTAAGCAATCATAGGAGCAAGGACATATTCTAATTATCTACGTAATGCTTTTTATTGTTTAGTTCAATATACTAATGCGTTCACTATATCTATTATGTTCATCAAAAAATGAATCATGTAGTTATTAAGTGAATCTGGCTTATTCCATTGACTTTGCTTGTCAGAAGCCAGCTGGGAAGGTTACAAATGGTCATAAATACATGCCAGTTACCAAGCACCTGAATTTTGATTATATGACAGTGGGGATGCTGCAATGGTTATAAGCATGAAAACTGATCATAAACCACTTTTTTCAGTGCCATTGTATGTTCAAATGGTCACTAAATATATGGTTGTAAGTCAAGAACTATTGTAATATCTCCACGAAAGCACTTTTTCAAAAAATTTATTTAGTTTTTGAAGTTGTAAGCTTTCTAGGAGTGAGTACAACAAACTAAATTTGCCTGAAAATGAAAATAGGTATTTCTATTCATGAATGAATTGAACACAGAAAGTTTTAACTAACAGTTTCTAACCAGTCAAAGCAGTATGATATTCTTTTGAATTTTCCCATTTTTCATTAAATAACTTCTTTGAATAGACTAAGAGTTAATATTATTTTAGTAGTTAATTTAAAACATTGAATTATCATTTTGGACTACTTAGTCCAAATTAAATTTTTCTTCCCGTGTTTTTTTGACAATGAAATAAAATCACAGTCAAGAACAGATTCTCCAGGAGATGACAAGCAATTTGTGTAAGGTAAAAATAGATTCAATAAAAGTGTTTTAAAAGGCATCATTGTTTATTATTTTTCTAAACAGTTAAGTCTTTTAATAAGATATATTCATGTTCTTCCTCACATTTGAAAATCAAGTATTGCTACTGCAATTTAAATTGAAGTCTTTCTTTTAAAAGAAAGAAAGAAAAGAAAGAAAGAAAGAAAGAAAGAAAGAAAGAAAGAAAGAAAGAAAGAAAGAATTGTATTGGTATGTTCTTTCCTAATTTAGAAGGAACACTGAACTAAATAGGTTACTCTATCTCTGTGTAGGGGAACAGCTCTGCCTGCTGTGCATCTATGATGGAGAGAAATTAGTTGCCTTTGCAGGTTCTTTTTATCTGTAAAGTAGCCTGGGTTAGGGAACTCTTTATATAGAGTAAATGACTGGCTCTATAAAGACATTTAAATACTATTTTAAATGTATGGCAAAGAAAACCAAAGCTTCCTCATAGGGTTGTGTTGCTCTTGTTTTTTGAGTTATAAATGTAGGATGGGTACAGATTTTTCTCAAATTCATGAAAGGAGACATGGCAATGCTAAGCATGGTAAGGCAGACCTAATTAACTAGCTGACAACTTTACTAGCTGACAACTTTATATGGGATGCAAAGCGTGCACGGTCCCTTCCCTCTTTCCCTCAGTCTTTGTCAATGCATTAACACAAGTTGGATGATGAAACACAGTGATTAAAGTCAGCTGCAAAATTCTCATCACGTGATTCTTATCATTACATGTTTAATCTGCAAATGGATTTTATGAAAGTGGCCAAAGATCACAACTCTTTAAAATATGTATAAAAACAGTTATATATCATGAAGAACATTCCCCTGAGAAAGCTGCATATATGTATATTTTGTTTTAAAGGCAAAATAATATTTTCTCTACTTAGTTTCCAAAAGTATAAACAAAGAGATGGAACTTTCTTTGAAAGCTGGAAAAGTTTGTGTAAAAGATAGCATTTTGCACTATTCTGTACTCTCATAAATATTCATTGTTGAAACAGTGTCCTTTCCTAAATAACAAATGGGAGCATAGAGCACACAAGGATGTCTTCAGAGTTTACTTCATACAACTTTTTGAACTATTCTGTGGTTAATTACAGACGACCAGTGTCCAAAAATGTTGTACTCTAGTTCACAAATATTTGGCTGAACAAAATGAGACAATGAATTCTCTATATAATATCTCTTTTTTTGCAATTAACTTTTCAAGTAGATTCAGTAAATTACTGGAAACATTCTTTCTCTCGGGACTGTGTAGCACTTAGAGAGATCTTAAATGCTTTTATTCACTTAAATTCTCTCCTGTTTTTTTAAAACAACAAAATTAACAAATATTCAAACAATCTCATTGAGGTCATAGACAAAATAAATGGCTGTATGAGAAACCAAGATTCTAAACACTTGTTTTACAACAATATTGGGAGCAGACTGCTGTTAGACATCTATGTACCAGTAGACATTTCCACTGACTCCTGTGACAATGTTCTTGAACTTTTTAAAAGGTGCTCTATACCCAAAAAAATAATTTTAAAATATTACATAGGAAGCTTGACTTCTGCAAAATGACACATATGCTTCTTTATTTACACATATGTTCATGAGAACTTACAGCCGTGATAGCGAACCTATGGCACATGTGCCAGAGGTGGCACTCAGCATCCTCTCTGATGGCACGCAAGCTGTCACCCCAGTTCAGCTCTGTTGTGCGTGCGCACATGCCTTCCGCCAGCCAGCTGGTCCTTGGGTCTCTGCTGCGCATGCGCAGGGGGTGGGGCATGTGGGGGGGGGGCCTATGTGCACATGCACATAGGGCATAGGGCAGGGAGCATGCCAGGGCGTGCACATGCATGGGGGTCGGCGCATGCAAGGTCATGCGCATGCACGAGGGCTGGGGCACATTCAGGGGGCCATGCACGCATTGCATTTTGGGGGTTTGGGTGCGCACACATGCATTCCCAAGTGCGCACATGCACTTTGGGCACTTGGTCCAGAAAAGGTTAGCCATCACTGACTTATAGGCTTTACATATAAACTTAGAAAATAAAAATGATGAATGCTGTCAGTTCAGTATTTTGCTTTTCTGGGTTCCACCCTGCAAATGAGGGTTGGGTACACAAAGGTAAATCAAGGTGGTGTGAAGTTACCTGGGAAAGCTTGATAGGGAGAAAACTCATTGTTTCAATTGCAAAAATATGGTTTTGTTACTAATCATGCCCACTGTGGACACTTTCGTGTGAATGGGCATGATCACTTTTTTTAAAAAAAAATTTTATTTATTTATTTATATGCCACCCTTCTCCGGAGACTCAGGGCGGCTTACAATGCGCTAAGCAATAGCCTTCATCCTTTTGTATATTTATACAAAGTCAGCTTATTGCCCCCACAACTGGGTCCTCAATTTACCTACCTTAGAAAGGATGGAAGGCTGAGTCAACCTTGAGCCTTGGCGAGATTCGAACCTGCAGTAATTGCAGGCAGCTGGTCTTAATAACCAGCTTAATAACAGATCACTTAAGAATCTATTCTCAAAATTTAATAACTCCATTTGTTCTATAAGCTTGTTACCAATTTTATAGTGACCGAGAAACAAGTTTAAAACATTATTTCAAAGTATATGACATAGTGGTCCTGTTTACCTGAGGAAAACAATTAGCTAAGGTTGACACGGTATGATAACTAACCCAAGTTTTTAATTCACCTAAAACATTCTTATAGGCACAATTCAGATGAACTTTAAGGCTAGGAATCAGTTAGTCACAAGAGCAACACCAGGTTATTGTTAAGAAAAGCAATATATCTTCATTTTAAAAAGTGACAGTAAAAAATTCCAAAAATGCATTCAGTATAACAACTTATTTTAAAGTCAGCATCTATAGGGTTTTACTCTTTGTGATTCTGATTTCTTTAAAGTACCTTTCTTGTTGTAACACTATTTTGATATGTTTATATAATACAAGCACTAATTCAAAAGCAACTGAAGTTGTATTCTAGGTAGTTAATCATTTCATAGTGGCTGTTGTAGAGTTGTCTCACCAGCCTGCAGAATTCAATAATTCCCAAAATGCATGCTCACAAGTTGAATTTCTTAGTCTACGTATAAATGGGAGACAATTGTTTTTTCTGAGTATAGAGGAGCACAGAAATGACCTTAGAGGAAATATGCAGCAAAACATGAGCTTATCCTGGGAAAACAAGAATGTGTGAGAAAGAAACTAAAGATTTCCCCACCTTGACTGTTTGTTACAAGAAAGATGGAAGGAAAACATTTTCAAGATTCTGTTGTTATAACCAATATTAATAAAGCAGAATTCTAATTTTCTTGTGGCCTCTGTTTGCTGACATGGCCTATCTTGAAAAGGGCTGTTACATACCTTCATTTTAGACTTTAAGATATTCCATCATAATTATTTAAGAATAGCAGTAAATTATAGATTTGCTAAAATTATTTTCTAAAAAACAGTTTTTAAACCTAGACTTGACTGATTTCCATGACAGTCATAACTTCTTAATATTTTTGCAGAAACAAAATGTCACAATCATTTAATGGTGAAATCTATGCTTCAAACTTTGCCCAGGAAATAAATTACACAATTATACAATAGCATCCATTGATAAAATTAAGCTTTTATCTTTCCTACTATATCTGTCTGTCTGTCTGCCTGTATATCTGCATGTCATTGTCATGATCTTGTATGCAAAACTGTGCATCATAGGGAAACAATTTTTGAACCCATGTATCTCAGATAGGCTAATTTACAGAACATGTCCAAAATCCAGGACCCATGACTCCCGAAGGAATGAAATTGCGCTTCTGGCTGCTGCTGCAATAACATGATCTTCATGTGCAACCTTCCATGACAGCTTCCCATTACAATCCCTTGCACCCTCTCCCTTCCCTACACATATATCATACTCCCACATATTCTTCCTGGCCTATGCTGTCCTGATGCACTTGGCTCCTCTTGCATGTCCCCATGCAGTTTTCCAAGCATGTGCTGCCCTATTCATACCTTCTCTGACCCATGTGGCACTGATGGCTACTCCTACATTTACTTCCTGACTCATGGCCTCCTCCTCCTCCTCCCCCCAATATCCAATCCCTGACCAGCACTTCTTGCACAGTTCTAAACAGCCACAGGTACCCTTCCCATCCTACATAGCCCCTCATGTACTATCCCTGACTGATGCATTGTCTCTTACATACTCCTGCACAGGGGTGAGTTCTACTTACCTTTACTACCAGTTCACAACGGGGGCCGCATGTGCGCACTTGCGTCGCTCATGCACGCTTCTGCACATGCGCAAAAGCTCCCTTGGAAGATATAAAATGTAAAAAAGAGACTAAAGAATTGATAATAAATTTGTTGACCGCAGCAAGGCTAATGATTTCTAGGAATTGGAAGATACAAGGTGTTTATAATTTGGAAGAATGGTATAAGGAGGTATGGGATATTGCCATAAATGATAAATTGACCTGCAATATTAAAGTAAGGAGGGGTATAATGAAGGTAAACGATTTCAATGGAATTTGGAAACAGTTCCTAACATATGTGTTTTCTGGAGGAAGAGGGATACCACCACCAGAAAAAACTTTAAGATTCTGGAAGCAGGAATGATCCCGAGGGGTGGGGGAGCACTTGTTGTTTGTTTGTATTCTGTATATTGCTATATATTATATATTATGATTCATGTATGTTATGTATGTTATGTATGTTATTTTTTTTTTTATATATGTTAATAATAAAAAAAATATGGAAAAAAAAAGACCACAATAAAAAGCTCCCTGATGACGTCGGGGTCAGTGGGCGGAGCCTCCTGCCAGTTTTACTACCAGTTCTTGCGAACCGATCTGAACCGGGGGCAACCCACCACTGCTCCTGCAGTGAAGGAAGGAAGGAAGGAAGGAAGGAAGGAAGGAAGGAAGGAAGGAAAGAAGGAAGGAAGGAAAAATTCTGACATTCCCTACCACAAGGAAACTACATTGCTTTTTTTCTTTTTTTAATGTTTAGTATTTAAGGCTTTAAGGACCTATGTCCATATGTGTATTTGTATTTATTTTCTACAATAACTATGTAACTGAAGGAAAGAATGCTGGAATAGTACATGACCTTTCTTTCAGTTACATCTACATTGGTGTGTGTGCACAAACATATAGAAGCACATAAATACAAATATACACAATAGATGTGTAATATTTAGTATTTAAAAACCTTAATTACTAAATATGACAAGTAAATGAGTGATATCCCTTCCATTCCATTCCCCCACACACGCCCCCTATAACTAGCATTAAAGAATGGTAATTCTATTAATGGTAATGGCATTAAGGTAATTGTCCCTCATTATTGTCCCACATTTTTATAGTTACCCATATATCCCTAATCTCCTGAAAAAATGTTTTGATCAAATATTAAAAAAACTACCAGTAATTTTTGATTATTTCTGAAATATCATCATAAGAATTTAGGGATACAGTTTTATCTAATAGTAATTAGGTAGCTATTATACACTCATTTGGTGGCCACCAAATTCTCAGCAAATGACTACTTTCCAAATTGTGTTCCAATAATAACTTCAGAAACACAACTATTCATCTTCTAAACTTGGCTTGTCATCCTCTTCTATCATGCCTTCATTGTGTCAGACATTAGCTAATCTTCCCCTAGCTGCCCCCTCATTTTCACAGCTCTTTCTCTCACTCCCCAATCTTAAACTCCATGGAATACCTCTCCTAGTTTTAAGTGAAGCTGTTAAAAGGAATAAAAGTATATTTTGTTAGTGCCTTTGAGAAGGAAAAAAAAAAAGAATTAAAGCCTACAGTGTGATATCTGCTTGAGTGTTATCACTCAAACCAAGCTGTGGAGGAGTCTCTAATGATGTATGTGAAGCATCTCGTAAGTGCTGAATAGTTTGATAACCAGTCTGGAATTCTTCCATAAATTCCTTGTATTCTCAAAAAAGAACTTTCACAGGAAACTTTAATTGGACACTTGGGGGTATCAGTTGGTTCTAAAGACTAGTCTATAAGTGAATGCGCTGTTTGTTTGGTTATTTATTTTGCATATTCTTAAGCGGAGTCTGAAAGATGGAAAGCATTTTCTAAAATGGATTATTTTTGACAAGAAACAGTCAAGTGCATATTTTATTCCTAGATTTAAAAATTTCCACTTAGCCATATTAATTACATGAATTTTTCATCATGTAAAATTATAATGAAACATTTATTTATAACTTGTGTTATGAATGCATTTTAATAAACCAAAAATAATGTATTGCTTTATGTATAAATTTAACATTGTTTATCTATTTCCTTTGCAATTCCTCACACATGAGACCTGTTATTTCTTTAATAGTTTGAACATTTTGACAAACACTTTAACCTGTTAAGCTTTTTTTTTTTTCTTCAGATTTATTAAGCGGCTTCCTCTATTTGGGTTTATTAATTTATTCCAGCTGTTTTCTGTTCACTGACAGAGACTGAATTGAAAGAATTTTAAAGTTCAGAGCTGTTCGAATCCCTAGTACAAGTCTCCTGCATGAGCAGGGGGTTGGACTAGATGACCTCCATGGTCCCTTTCAACTCTGTTACTGTTAAATGATATAGGAATAAATATTTTATTATATTATTTTACAAGCTCACTGTCAAATGAGTCTGAGAAGCTTACAAAGGTACAAAATATAAAAACATTAAATTAAGAGAGATTAAATAAGTTAAAAAAACTAGAATACTAAAGACTGGAGATGGGATCTTCTTCCAATAACCACCTTCAATGTGGAATGCCCCCATTGAGGTCCCATTGATGTTCAGCAGATCTCACCCTCCTATGTGACAAAGGCCCTCATCCTAGGACCTACTAGCTGGAATTCCTAGACCAATGGGATATGTGGCATGCTGCTTCTGCTGGAATGAGTGGGGCAGGGCCAATTCCATTGCAGTAAATTGGCTCCTCATGTAACCTAGACCGATGCCATAAAGTGTTTTAATGGTAATAACCAGCACCTTCAATTGGACCCAGAAGCAGACCAGCAAGCAGTACAGCTTGCACAAGAGAGTGTTACATGGGCCACCCTATGAGGCCCTAGAAGTGTCTGTGCAACTGCATTCTCTGCCAGCTGTAACTTTCAAATATTCTTCAAGAATAGTCCCATGTAGAGCACAGTGCAGTAATTCAAATTCGAGATGACCAGGGCACAAATGACAGAGTACAGGACTCACATTTAAGGAAAGGGTACAACTGACACACAACACAAACTTCTGCAAAGATTCTCCTAATCATGACTGCCACCTGCTCTTTGAAAAGAAGTTGTGAATCTAAGAAGACAACAAGCTGCGCACACAGACTCTCTGGGTTAATGCAATCCCATCTAAAACTAAAATTCTGAATCCTGAAGCCTAACACACCTATAACCACTTGGTCTTACCAAGATTTAGCTCAACCCTGGTTTCCACATACAGATCTGCAAAAGAGTGGCTGTGGACTGGACTTTTTACTCCCTATTAACACTGATTGAGACCAGCCTTGGAAAAAGTAGGCAAATAGTGCAAGATTGCACTGCCCCAGCCCAAAATGCAGCCAACTGGAGTCCTAATATGGATTAGTTCTTCATTATCATTATCTGGTCCAGTTAACAGCTGGACTACAGATTAACCAACATGTAGGCTAGGTGTCTGCATTTTCGCTTAAATTTTAATACTGTATCTAGAAATTTAAAGGATATGGGCTTTTAATGAAAGGATATGCTCTTTTTGTGTGTAGGGGGGGTAGTACTGCATTTTGTTCTTTTTGGATAATTATGAATTATCTAAAATGCTATGTTTATATTCTAAATCCTGTTCTTTAGATTTTGCAACAGTTGAAAATGTCTGTGTAAAAAATTGTTAAATAAAATGGCATTTTATATTAGAAAACTTACCCATGAAAATAATAAAAATATATATATATAATTTTTGCTTGGTCTTTAAATTTCAAGATATCCCTGATAGTTAACAGAATGGATTTCTTCTTGGTTAAACCAAAATGGACAAAGTTTAAAGGAGTGTTTTTCGACCTTGGCAACTTTAAGAATTGGGTTAAATTTAGGCTTAGGCTAAGGTTAAGCTTCTAATGGACTGGCTTCACTGATGTGACCCAGAGCAAGCCAACTCTGCTCATATGGTAGTCTGTTCCATTGGCTGACAACTCATACACTCCCAAAATTCCTGCTGATACTTAACCTGAGTCTATTTCCTTGTGCTTCTAATCCATTAGTTGACCCTGCTTCCGAGGCAATGATTTTTTATGTGAGAAATAACCCACTAGATAGATCAGACCAGGAAATCAACTCAACAGTAAGACTAGAACTGTATTAAGATAGGATATAATAACAGAATCTGTCAAGCCCTATTGTAGCTGGTTACTCTTAATCTATTTGGATATTCATTAGGACATGCTGAGGACTTTTAGGCATATACTATAATGCTTAGGAAAAACTCACAGTTTATATTTAATATACTTTTAATTGGGTTCTCTGAACATCGAGAATCTATGCTGAAAAAGACACCACATTTTTACAGACGTTTTGCCTCGCATTTCAGCAAGGCTTTTTAGCATGTTTCAGAAATGTTAGAATTCGATTCAGAAGAATCAAATCAACAAGATTTTATCAATAATTGTTTATTAAAGTTTATTAAGTTTATTAAAAATACACTTGAGTAGTTCATACAAAATGTAAAACTATAAATCATGGTTTACAAACCAGTGGGGCGTATGTGGCATATTAAGCCAAATATATCGTATTGTGGTTTAGTGCAGTGATTTTTTTAAAACAAATTTTATTGGTTTTTTTCTCCTCTCCCACATTCACCCACATCTTTTTCTTTTTGAACAGTGTTGGCCGTTTCTTATCTTATACAATTAATCAAATTCAAATACATTTTACTCAATTACAATTTTTGCCAAAATCGTCTTCCCCACTTTTCTTTTTTCTTTTTTAACATATCTCAATATTTCTATACTTGCATATATAAACACCATCTTCATTTGTCCCTAGATTCTAACTTTACTATTTATTCATATTTATTCTCTTTTATTCTTAAACAGTTCATTCTTTATCTTAATATATTTATATTTGTTTGTTCGGAGTTGCCTTTCTTTCACTTCATCTTTTTTACTGTACAGCAATCTTTCTCCTCAAACCTACCCTCTCCCTCTTCCCTATCCCTTCCTACTTTCTTTCCCCACCTTCTTCTTCTCTTCTCTACTTCCCCTTCCCTTCTCCTCCTCTCTTCCCCCATCTTATCTTCTGTCCTATTCTAATTTCCCTTCCCTTCCTTCCTCCCTACTCTTCCATCCCTCTCTCTCCTTCCTCCTCCCTTCCAACTGTCTTCCAGTGCAGTGATTCCTGTCAAGTTTTATTGAAAGAAGTTTATATTCCTGAATACAAGACTTATTGACTATTCTTTAGGCAACTGTTCAAAGTTATGACAGTCACCTAAATAATCACTGAAAAAATAACTTTATGGCCCATTTACAACCTTTACAGTATCCCGTAGTCATGTGATCACCATTATTGTCCTCTGCCTGATCTGTTTTTTTCCTTCTCTTTCCTTCTCCCCTTCCCTCTCCTTGCAGAGCAGATTGTTTGGAAAGAAAGGGATTGCAAGAAAACAAGTTGTTGGCTCTTATACATATCAAAAGCAATGTGATCGTGCTGGCAGCCTGGGCTGGGAGCCAAGGGTACATTCCACATACAAATTATTCTCTTGAAATCCCTTCCTTACCACTCTCTCTGTTCTGCTTTTGGAATGTGGAGAGAGAGAGAAAAGATTAATTTCTATAGTCTTTCCTTTGTCTGACCCCTTGTCCTCCCTGGGATGTGGCATGATTACATTGCTTTCAATGTGTGCAAGACAGTAAGCAAACACTAGAGCACTTCAAATGATGGGGAAGTGATTGGGAAGCAAACAAAAGCCAAAAACATGAAACAATGTTTCTTGTCTCTTTCCAAATAGGAAGCACAACTATAGTCAGATGATTTCTCACTTAGTAATGGCTTGCTTTGTGCTAGAGTTGCTGGTCCCAATTAGGATCATTAAGCAAAGACTACCTTGACTTTTTCATTTAATGTCACCTTTAAAAACAATCTAATCTATTTAAATGAATATAGAGAATACCTGTTATTTCTCTCATCAACACCCCTCTTCCTCATAGAACCATAAAGGTAATCAGCCTAAACAGATATATGTGTAAGCTATTTTTACATAATCTAACTTCCCCAATTTTAATATATTTATATAGGTGAAGTTTAACACTCAGAATTCACTAGTCTGCCATTGTTAAGAACTTTGGCAAGTTCACACACCTAGAACAAATCAGATGGAGAAGGCTGCCATGGCATAAAGTATCTTAGAACTTGACACTCTATAGGAAAAATAAATAAATACTTCTCTAGGCCACTATTAATGGTAGAAATCTTATTCTTAATCTATAAGCACTGCAATGGGAATACTAGCAATGGAGTTTTTCACATCTAATGATTCTTAAGGAATTATTTGACTTGTTTAAATCAGTTAGCAAAAAGTTACAAACTAACTAAAAGAAAATAGGTTATTCAAAAGAAAATACTGTATCTGGCCATGGTTTATTGTTTACTAATACTACCATATGATACCTAAGCATGAAATGATAGTTCACTTGAATTAACTGAACAAATAAAAGATACTAAAAATGCATCATGGACCCGTGCCAGTCGGGCTTCAGGCAGGGGCATAGCACAGAAACGGCATTGGTCGCGTTGGTGGATGATCTCTGGAGGGCTCAGGACAGGGGTTGTTCCTCTGTCCTAGTCCTATTAGACCTCTCAGCGGCTTTTGATACCATCGACCATGGTATCATGCTGCGGCGGTTGAGGGGGTTGGGAATAGGGGGCACCGTTCTGCGGTGGTTCTCCTCCTTCCTCTCCGACCGCTCGCAGTT
The DNA here is from genome assembly GCF_029215685.1 of Pituophis catenifer annectens. NCBI lineage: Eukaryota > Metazoa > Chordata > Lepidosauria > Squamata > Colubridae > Pituophis > Pituophis catenifer. The sequence continues at coordinate 34,928,138 of NW_027256888.1, forward strand.
TGTGTTGGCAGGGGGACAGAGGTCGACCTCGAGGCATCTCGCATGGGGAGTGCCGCAAGGGTCGGTCCTCTCGCCCCTCCTGTTCAACATTTATGTGAAGCCGCTGGGTGAGATCATCCGTGGTTTTGGGGTGAAGTGTCACCTGTACGCTGACGACACTCAGCTGTACATCTCCACCCCAGACCACCCCAACGATGCCCTTGATGTGATGTCTCGCTGCCTGGAGGCCGTGCGGGTCTGGATGGGGAGGAACAGGCTCAGATTCAACCCTTTCAAGACCGAGTGGTTGTGGCTCCCGGCGTCCCGATATAGTCAGCAGGTGTCATCGCTGACTATTGGGGGTGAATCTTTGCCCCCCACAGAGAGGGCTCGCAATCTGGGTGTCCTCCTGGACGCACGGCTGTCTTTAGAAGAACATATGATGGCCGTGGCCAGGGGGGCCTTTTATCAGGTTTGCCTGATTCGCCAGTTGCAGCCCTTTCTGGATCGGGACGCCCTGCGCACAGTCACTCATGCCCTTGTTACCTCCCGGTTGGACTACTGTAATGCTCTCTACATGGGGCTCCCCTTGAAGAGCACTCGGAGGCTCCAACTGGTCCAGAATGCGGCCGCGCGGGTGGTTATGGGTGCAACCCGTTGCGCCCACGTGACACCCCTCCTGCGCGAGCTGCACTGGCTCCCAGTGGTCTTCCGGGTGTGATTCAAGGTGTTGGTTACCACCTTTAAAGCGCTCCATGGCATAGGACCCGGGTACCTTCGAGACCGTCTTCTGCCACCAATAGCCTCCCACAGGCCAGTTCGCTCCCACAGAGAGGGTCTCCTCAGGGTGCCATCGGCCAAGTCATGTCGGCTGGCGACACCCAGGGGGAGGGCCTTCTCTGTGGGAGCCCCAGCCCTGTGGAATGAACTGCCCCCGGAAATTCGTACGATTTCTGACCTCCGGGTATTTCGCTGCGCACTCAAGACCCTATTGTTCCGCCAGGCTGGGTTAGCAATATAATTTTAAATTGGATGTTTTAAATTTTTGGGGTTTTAAATTAAGCCAAATTTATTTAATATTTTTAAATTATTTTAAATTGATGTTTATTCTGTTTTTAATTAGGCTGTACACCGCCCTGAGTCCTTCGGGAGAAGGGCGGTATAGAAATAAAATTATTATTATTATTATTATTATTATTATTATTATTATTATTATTATTATTATTATTATTATTATTATCATTTTTAAAGGCTTTCAGAATTGTATCCAATTGGTTTCACAATGCATAATTATTTACATGCTGCAGTGTTATTTTTTTTAATTCAAAATATGGTATAATAAAAATAATTATTCTGAACAAGGCACATTCAAAAAGAAATCTGGTGCAGTAAACAAAATACCACATGAATGCTTAAATATCTAAATATTAAAAATATTTTAATATATTAATCAGTTAAAATAGAACCATATAACTGCCAAATAAACAAATCTTTATTTAGTCTTTAATCCATCAATATACTCTAAGAATTCAGCTTATGACTTGGCTTCATTGTTGGGAAGGGAATTTGCTTCTTAAGACTTTTGGTGGGACTGAAGCAATCCAGTTGTAGATATTGGCTCCAGTGCTTTGACAATTTAGCCAATTGTTAAAATTCTGTATCAGTGATTTGTTTTTAATCAATTCATTCTACTTACTCCGTCCTTTATCCAAGAACTCAGTTGTTTAAGATAATACAGACAGTAAGTCTTTCCATGTAACTTAATGCTTGTTATGCTTTTATGCTTGTTAACCACATTCCAATCACGGGTATTTGTTTTTGCAACCATAGTGACAACATATATTTATTGGCTGCAGATACAAGGGATTCTAAACAAATATCTGTCTTTGTTTAATTTCAGTAAACTAGGACATTTTCCTAACACCATGGTAATATGGATTTGAACGTTATGTCTGTGAAATAAGTTATTCCCCAGTATTCTAATGACAGGCTAGAATGTTTTCAGATAGGCATTACCACATATATTAAATCAGATTTTTCTCCTCTTGAATACTATATCTATCAACTTTTTGTTTTACATTCTTTCACTCAGTATGCCAGTTTAGAGCAGGAACATATTTTGAAATTGTATAACCAATGGGATACTTAAAATGCTATCCCTTAGAATTTGTAAATCAAGCTATTCTTTACATGGACTTCTGGAAATGGGATTTGATTTGTCTTTTGTAGCGTCTAAGAAAGCATGCCTTCCAGAGTGTGAAGCTGTCTTGATATCATATCCAATGCATATGCACTCAAGCAGGGAATAAGGAATTAGTTTAATTTTTACAAAGAAATACAAGTAATTTTCTTTCTATGCACTATTCCTTGTTTCTAATTTTGATTTCAAACTGATGAAATCTATGCCTCAACAGTAGACAGAATGGAATGAAGACTGGTAAAAATAATTTCTTTTCAATTTGCTCTTTTTGCTGTTAATTACAGCCTAATCATTACTAAACATATGTTTCTTCCTTATACCTAACCTAGCCTTCTTTTATAATTTAACCAAAAAGGGAGAAATGTTCATTAAATGTTCATTGTTTCTTGTTATTTACTTACACATTTGTTCTCTCTCACTTTAACTTCATCAGACAAAATTTTATTATGTAGCACAGCTTGCTATTAGGGAATGTCCAGCCATTTACTACTGTCAATGTAACAGGATACTAACTGAAGCCTTTTTTGGCATTTTCTTAACGGAAATCTGAAGGCCAACAATGAGAGCAGAACAACAACAAAAAAGGGTAATTATAAAAGCATTATTATCACTGGGAAAAAATGTATCACTAAACAAAGTTTGCTACAGTAAAAGAATCCCTCAATCTTCTTGTATAGCTTTCCAAGTTAGATCTGGCAGCTTTTCAGGTCTTATATTTCAAGGATGAGATAGATGCTGTAATCCATATTGGATTTCATGGGACATTCCTCTTGGAAAAAACAAAGTCTTCATTTATTAATCCAAATGGAAATGAATTAACCTTAACTTCTAAATTTTACCCAATGAAGATACAATCCATTCAAACATTTAGTAAAGGGATGGCATAAGAATCTGTCTAAGCAAGATAATATGTTTGTCATAGCAAACATGAAACTTCAGGATCACATCATTTTAATCTGTTTCACACTTTGTTTTGTAAACTGCAGTGCGAAAAACTTGGGGGGGATAGTATTTTTAATATAAATGAAATAATATTATTTCCCCCTTTTCTTGCAAGATTAGGAATTCTGACTTTATTAAAGATGGGATGTTTTTCCTGAAAATTTTTTAGCCTTTGCTATATTTTTCTCCATAATCTGCAATATGTTTACTTACTGTTGTTAGAAATTCTACCAAATATCTTTCCTTCTTTGTACTTCAACTCTAAAGAATAAATTATGTGCTATATTGGCAACCTAATGCAGGTTTTTTTTTACAGATATGTTGTAAAAGTAGAATCTTTTCTTGTTCTCTTATGTAAAATTTTTTTACAATGTGTCCATTTTTACTACTACTAAGCAGAAGGAGAGGAACACATTTTTACCTTTTAAACAGTTTCTGTATGAATTGCACCAAACTCTTCATGGTTTTTAGGCTGTGTGGAAGAAGGCAAGAGTATTCATTCTGGGAGCAATTAGGGATGGATGAATTTGCCAATCTGATTTCATTCTCCCTCTCACTTTTCCAATATTAAATTTATTCAGTCCAATTTTCTCCTCGGTTTGTACATTTTGAGCAACCTTCATGAAAGCTGGGTAAAATTTTGTGCATATTATTCCCTAATATATAAATTGTTTTAGGTTCACATAAAAATTAAGGAAATTTCCATTGCAATGCAAATTGAAAACATTTTTGACTCCAATAACAATAGTACAAAAATTGGAGAAAGAAACAGCACTAACCTGTGTTGTGCTGATGACACTACTCTGATAACTAGAATTGCAAAAGATCTGTAAAATCTAGTAGTAAAAGTCAAAGACTACAATGATAAAATTGGAACCAAATTAAACACAAAAAGACCAAACTAATGACAATGACTACAACAACCTGCCTTACAACTGAGAATGTAGATACTAAAATAGTGGATAGCTTCTGCCTTTTAGGATCAACCTTAATAGAAAAGAAACAAGCAGTCACGAAATACACTGCAATCAAGTGTCCTGATGCTTTTGAACTTTTGTGCTGGAGAAAATTCCTGAGAATATTATGGAAACCAAGAAAAAAATGGATCATTGAACAAATCAATCAATTTGAGCGACACATTACATGACTTAAATTATCTACTTTGGACACTTTATATGACGATCTAGCTCTCTATAGAAAACTCTAATACTGGGGAAAGTGGAAGCAAATATATGAAGAGGACAACCAGTAAAAAAGTAGATGAATTCAGTTCAGTAGTCACGGTTCCATTATTCAAAAGCCTGAAAGAGCAAGTAAGGGGCAATTCATCATGGAAAATACCTATGTGGCTGCTAAGAGTCATAAGAATCATAAAGTTGGAATAGATCATCAAGTGCATTTCCCTACACACTGTATGATTCACTATACCATCCCCAATAATAACTCTCTTGCCTTTGTTAGAAAAATTCAACGAACAAGAAGAAATCACTCCATCTGGTAACCTATTTCACTGATTGATATCTGTTATGCCAAAATAATGTCTAATCTGTATTAATGTTTTTGAAATGTCATCCCATTAGTTCAAATTGTATTCTGTGGACCAAGTGAGAATAAGTCTCAATCTTCACAATATGCTTTTCAGATATTTGAAGAAAGCTATTTTTTTTAATTTATTTTTTTTAATTTGATTTATATGCCACCCTTCTCTGGAGACTCAGGGCAGCTTACAATGCATTAAGCAATAGCCTTCATACTTTTGTATATTTATACAAAGTCAGCTTATTGCCCCCACAAACTGGGTCCTCATTTTACCTACCTTAGAAAGGATGGAAGGCTGAGTCAACCTTGAGCCTGGTGAGATTCAAACTTACAGTAATTGCAGACAGCTGGTGTTAATCACAATGCTTTTAGTCTGCTGAGCCACCAGGCCCATCCTGGTATTATGTCCTCTTAACCTTCTCTTCTGCAAGATTAATATACTTGAGTCTTTTAGCTATAGGACTAGCTTATCAGTCCTTGCACCATCTTGACAGCCTTTTTCTGGATCTTTTTAAAACTAGTTATATAGAACTGAATGCTCCAAGTGAAGTTTAACCAAGCGAGTAAAGGAGGATAATTGCTTCTTGTGATTGGGACTCTGTGTTCTTCTAGATATTCATCAAGATGTTGGCCTTCTTTATACCTGCATTGCACTGTTAAGACATGCTGAGCTTGTTTTCCATCAATACACCCAAGTTTTTCTCTGTTGGTTTTGTGCCAGATTATCCACATCCTATTCTTTTGTTTTACTTAGATGCTTGATTTTATATTTCTTCCTTTAAAATGTCATTCAAGTTGTTTCTGATCACTGTCGTAAATCTTTTTGAATATTTTTCTCTCTACTTCAAAATTATAATCCACCTTGCTAGCTTTTTAATGTCACCCTTGGCTTCCTAATGCATATTATTGATAAAAACTTTGAATAGTCCCAGAATTAGGACAAAGCTCTGTAACACCCAATTTAGGATGTCTGTCCAGGTAGATTTGATGTTACTTATAGTACTATTTGAATATGATTCTTGAGCCAGAGAAGGTGTTGTTTCACCTAATGGTTGTGACCATCTTGTTAACAAGAATGTTATGAACAACTTTTTCAAAAGCTTTGCTGAAGTCAAAATAAGCTATATCCACATCATTTTCCCAGTCATCCAAGCTAATAACTCTATTATAAAATGAAATCAGGCAACTTTGCCATGACTTCTTGTTCCTTATAAACCCATGTTGGATGTTAATTAATTCATACCTAATCAGAGTGCCACAGAAATGCTGATTCATAATCTGCCCAATTACCTTCCCCATTCAGTTTACATGCCTGTAGTTTTCTGGGTTCTGTTTTTTTCCTTTTTAAAAAATAGGAATAATGTTAGTCTCCTCCAACCCTGGGACATTGCCTGTTCTCCAGGACTTTTCAAAGGTTGCAAAGGCTCAAGTAGTTCTACAAGCATTTGCTAGTTCAATTCCCTTAGGATGTAGTTCATCTGATCCTATAGACTTTAACTCATTTGCTTTTTGCTTATTTGGAGTCAAAATTCACTCCCTATCCCAGCCCAGTGACACAATGCAGGAGGGTTCATTTGCCTTTTGAAAGAAAATGGATGCAAAGTAGGAATTAAGAAGTTCTCCTTTGTTATTATCCTCCTTAAGCATTTTACCATTCTCTTTCTGCAGTAAACTTACAATCTCTTTAACTTTCCTTTTGCTTCTGACAGACCAACAATTCTGACAACAGTTCTAACAAGGATGATAAGGCATCTGAAGGCTAAATCATACAATGAATGGTTACGGGAACTAAGTTGTCTAACCAAATGAAGAAAATATTAGGGGTGACATGATAGCAGTCTTCCAAAACTTGAAGGAATCTCACAAAGAAGAGGGAGTAGACTTATTTTCCAAAACACCTGAAGGCAGGTCAAGAAATAATGAGTGGAAGATCATTAAGGAGAGATCCAATTTATAACTAAGAAGTAATTTCCTGACAATAAGGAATTAATCAGTGGAGTGGTTTGCCTCCAGAAGTTGTGGGTGCTCCATCACTGGAGGTTTGAAGAAAAGATTGGACATCCACTTGTCTGGAATAGTATAATACCTCCTGCTTGAACAGATGGTTGGACTAGAAGACATCCAATAACTCTTCCAACACTGTTCAGACCTTTAAAAACTTTTGTTACTATTGTTGGTAGCATAACCTCATACCGGACTTTAGCTTTTCTCATGCTAAACTTGCACTTATTGTAAAGTGCTTTGTATTCTTTTTTGGATATAGTCCCCTGTTTCTTTTTCTTGTACATGTGTCATGCCCCCATTGGAGTCTGAATCTGTGGAGGAGGATGAGCTGGAACAAGAGCCAACAGAGATCAAGAGGGTGACTCTATTTGTTATGTCCTTATAAGGACATCCGCCCGGATTGGCCGCCAGTCAGGGGCGGTGCAACTGCCGGAGCGAATATAAGGAGAGCTCCGGCAGCGCGGTTCCAGTCTTGTCTTGTCTGTTACTTGTAACTAATAAAGTTACTTAATGTATCGAGCTGGTCACGTCTTCATTTCCTGCGCCTGATCTAACACTGGCGACGAAGGACTAGAGAAGAGAACCTGAGCAAGACTCGTGGCACGATCGCCAACCGAGCTGAAGTCCCTAAACCACAGCGACCTTCAGAATGGCAACCCCGCAAGCTCCGATTGCCGCGCTGAACCCATTCGACCCGGCATGAGAGAAATGGAGGTCGTACATGGTCCGATTCCGGCAATTCCTGCGAGGGAACGGCTACCAGAACCTCGACGACGAGCGGAAAAGAGCCCTCTTCCTGGCTCACTGTCCTGGAGATGGCAATTGACCTCGTGGCGCCCAGGGACATTGAGGAGATGTCCTGGAATGACCTGCAGGAAGTCCTACAGGAGCACTACGCACCCACAGGCACCCCGATCGCCAACAGGTTCACCTTCCAACAGAGAAACCAGTGGGAAGGTGAATCCATCAAAGAATTCGTGGCAGCGCTCCGCCAAATCGCTGCCAACTGCGAATTCGACAACGTGGATAATGCCATCCATGACCGCATTGTTTTCGGAATGAGGGATGTGGGCCTGCAGAAGAAATTCCTGAGCCGAAAGAGGATCCCGCTCAAGGAAGTTCTCGACGAAGCCACAGCGGCCGAAACGTCCGAGAAAGCAGCAGCCGCGATGGTAAAGGCAAGAGGGATCCACAAGATCCACAAGTCCGGCCTGAACTCATCAGATGACTCGACCACACCATCAGAGTCTGATGAGGAATTGGCCGTCCACAAGGTTTCCCGCCCCCCCAGGCGGGAAAACCCTCAACATGGCGACCGGGGAGAACGTTGCGGCAGTTGCAAAGGTGACCACCCCAGGGCAACCTGCAGATGGAGAGATGCAACCTGCCGCCGATGCCTGAAGAGGGGACACATCGCCGAGGCCTGCAGAGCAACAGATCCAGCCCCGGAACCGCCCAGGCCAAGATTCCGCGAGAACCGCAGAGAAACCCAGAGGACATCCAAACGGTCCTCAAACCAGTCCCGGCGCGGAGAAGAAGAATATCCCCACAACAGAGCAGTGCGCCAGACCACCATCGCCCACACGAGCGACGAAGGAACCACCAAGTTCCACGTGACACTGTTGGCAGAGGGGTCACCGTGCAAGATGGAAGTAGACTTCGGGTCCGCCTACTCCATCATGGATTGGCAGCATCTGCAGCAGCTGAAGCCATCCTGCAAGAAGACCCAGCTGAAACCCCCGAAGTCGAGGCTCGTGGACTTCAGCGGAAATCCCATTGGAGTCCTGGGCAGAACCACCATCCACATCCAATACAAGGACTTCCAAGGAGAGCTGCCCATCACAATCGTGGAGAACAGCCGACCGAACCTGTTAGGAGTGGAGTGGTTTAAGCCGCTGGGGCTTTCCATCGAAGGCATCCACCAAATTCAAAGGGATGAACTCGACAACCTCATCGAAGAGTTCAAAGAAGTCTTCGATGGTAAGCTGGGGAAATTTGTGGGAAGGCCAATCTCCTTTAATCTGGACAAGGGAATCACCCCAATTAGACTTAAGCCCCGCCGGGTTCCATTTGCCCTGCGGCCGAAAGTAGACGAACAGCTGGATAAGCTGATCGCCCAGAGCGTCCTGGAGCCGATCAATCATGCCTCATGGGAGACCCCCATTGTGACCCCACTGAAGCATGATGGGTCTGTGCGCATCTGCGCCGACTACCGTTGTACCATCAACAAGGCGTTGGCACAGAGCGCATACCCAGTCCCAGTAGTGCAACATCTGCTGCATTCCCTGGGATCTGGCTCAATTTTTGCGAAACTGGACCTGGCCCAGGCTTACCAGCAACTGCCAGTGGACGAAAAAACGGCGGAGGCACAAACAATTGTCACGCACAGGGGGGCATTCAAATGCAACCGCCTCCAATTTGGAGTCAGCGCTGCCCCCGGCATTTTCCAATCTATGATGGAACGCCTTCTCCAAGGCATTCCAGGGGTGGTGCCTTACTTGGACGATGTGCTTATCTCCGGAGACTCACGAGCACAACTCCTTGAAAGGCTCAGGCTTGTCCTGCAGCGATTCAAGGCTAAGGGCTTGAGGGTCAGGCGTGATAAGTGCATCCTAGGAGTACAGGAAGTCGAGTTCCTGGGCTATCTCATAGATAGTACTGGCATCCACCCCACCAAATCAAAAGTGAAAGCAATCCATGAAGCTCCAAGCCCAAAAAACAAAACGGAACTTCAGGCATTCCTTGGGTTGCTTAACTTCTATGCCATCTTTCTTAAACAGAAAGCCACAGTTGCTGAGCCACTCCACCGCCTGCTGGGGAAAGCGGCTTCCTGGAAGTGGGGCCCAGAAGAGGAAGCGGCATTCCGAGCCATAAAAGGACTATTAACTTCCAAAAGCGTCCTCATCCAGTACAATGAGACGCTACCCATCAAGCTAACCTGTGACGCGTCGCCCTACGGGGTGGGGGCAGTCCTCAGCCACGAACTACCCAACGGCTCAGAAGCCCCCATAGCATACTTCTCGAAGACCATGTCCGGCGCAGAACGTAACTACAGCCAGCTGGACAAAGAAGCCCTGGCCATCGTAGCAGGAGTGAAACGCTTCCATGAATACCTCTATGGGAGACGCTTCACCATAGTCACTGATCATAAGCCACTCCTGGGGCTCCTCGCAGGCGACCAACTCACCCCGACCTTCATGTCCCCGCGGATGACGAGATGGGCCATCTTCCTAGCCGGCTACTCCTATAGGCTCGTGCACCAGCCAGGCACAGCCATAGGAAACGCCGACGCGCTGAGCAGATGCCCATTGAAGGATCCAGTAGAAGACCCAGCCCCCACGCTCCACCTATTCCACATAGATGACGACGCCAGCTGTCCAGTCTCATCCGCAGATGTGGCCGTCCACATCCAAAAGGACCCCACACTCCGCCAAGTGAAGTCCTGGATCCTCAGGGGGTGGACATCGGAGAAGACGGAGGAGAGGTTCAGCCCGTTCGCCAGGAAACAGAAGGAGCTGTCCACCATGAAGGGCTGTTTGCTATGGGGAGACAGGGTGCTGATCCCAAGCACTCTGCAACGGCGGACGCTAGAGACTTTACATAAAGGGCATCCGGGCGTCGTCCGCATGAAGGCCCTGGCACGGAGTTACGTCTGGTGGCCCTCACTGGACAGAGACATTGAGGATTGGGTCTCCAGATGTGACCCGTGCCAAGAAGTACGCCCAGTGCCGCCACAAACCGAGACAGCGAAGTGGGAGACCCCCAGCAACCCCTGGTCGCGGATCCACATCGACTTCGCGGGTCCGATGCAAAGGCGACACCTCCTCATCGTGGTAGATGCCTTCTCTAAGTGGCTCGAGGTGGTACCCATGGCATCTACCACAACAGAAGCAACGATCCGAGCCCTGTGCCGCCTTTTCGCCACACATGGTCTACCGGATGTGCTGGTCTCCGACAACGGGCCCCAATTCACATCCCTGGCCATGGAATCATTCCTGGCAGGACTGGGCATCCGCCATGCCCTGTCTGCCCCGTACAGGCCGGCTGGGAACGGACAAGCGGAACGGATGGTGAGACTCACCAAGGAGGCACTCACCAAGATGGGCACGGGAGACTGGCAGGAACGGATAGACAACTTCCTCCTCACCCAGCACATCACACCGCATGCCACCACCCACCAGAGCCCGGCCGAACTGCTGATGGGCAGAAGGTTGAGGTCACCCTTGGACCGGCTGCACCCCCAATACAGCCCAGAAGTGACCGCAACCGCCAGCCGCCCGCTTCGCGCCTTCAGCAAGGGAGATTCAGTTTTCGCGCTGAATTTCAACGGCTCTCCTAAGTGGCTGAAGGGGAAGATAGACAGCACAACTGGCCCGAAGTCCTACACCGTGGAGCTGGAAGTTGGACAGGTCTGTAGACGTCACATCGACCAGTTCCGGAAAAGGTGGGGGGAGCGCACGAAAACCAGCCTGACGAGGGAGGCCTACAACACCCAGACGAGATAGGCCTACAACACCCCGGCGAGGTAGGCCTACAACACCCAGACGAGGTAGGCCTACAACACCCAGACGAGGTAGGCCTACAACACCCCGACGAGGTAGGCTTACCACACCCCGGCGAGGCAGACCACCGCCATCCCAGCAAGGCCGGCCAAGCACACTACCAGGCACTGTCACGTCAACAGTCCAGCGAGGTAGACCGGGGCCAGCCGCATGGGGGATGGCAACACCAACCCAGCGAGGTGGGCACCCGGCACGACAGGGCAAGGGACTACCAACCCAGCCCCCAAGTAGACTGGGACCTGCCCAGAGGGGAAGCATCGCACCCCTCCAGTGAAGGCAGCCAACGCCAGCCCGGCCAGGGAGACCTCCGTTCCAGGCGAGTAGACCGGGACGTAGCCAAGACGGGCACCCCACTACCCATGGGTGAGGGTGGCATACGACTCCCCGGCGAGGGGGACCCCCGCCCAACACAGAAGACAGCCCGGCAACATCAACCCGACCCAGACGACCCCAGTCACCAACCGGCGGTAGACCAGGGACTAGGGTGAAGGGAAAGCCAACAACAACCCGGCCAGGGAGACCTGCACCACCCCGGCAGGGGAGACCTCCGCCGACCCGCAGAGGTAGCCGCTCAACAACAGCCCGGCCAGGTCGACCGCCGCCAACCCGACGGGGTAGGCCAACACCAGCCCAACCAAGGGGACCGGCGCCACCCCTGCAAGGTCGGACAACGCGACACGAGACAACACCACCCACAGCTGGCAGACCAGACCCGAGGGCACCGATCCGGACCACTCACCAGACAACACCCAGCCGAACCGCAGCCGAACCACGGTACCCGGGAGACGGGGGAGGAGCAAGTGATAGCCTGGGACTTACCGAGACTCAGACGCTCTTCCCGGGTCGGAACCGAGCAGCCGCGACGAGATGACAGATCCACAGGCCAGGAGGAAGACCATCAGAACCAGCCATCAAAGGTCTGCGGTCCGGCCGGAGGCGCTGAGGGTGACCCCGCACACTCGCCAGCCGAACCGAACCCGGTTCCGGGGAGGGAACCAGGAGACACAGAAGCCCCGTCCATCCAGGTCGGGGACGAGGAAGAAGTGAGACTGCGCAGGTCAACTAGGGTGCCGAGGCGTCCTACATACCTGCGTGATTACGTGACGTTTATTGATGAAGATTGACAGTTCCCGGACTAAGGGGGGGAGGAGTGTTATGTCCTTATAAGGACATCCGCCCGGATTGGCCGCCAGCCACCGGGCGGGAAAGTTTGAATCCCTGTCAGGGGCGGTGCGACTGCCGGAGCGAATATAAGGAGAGCTCCGGCAGCGCGGTTCCAGTCTTGTCTTGTCTGTTACTTGTAACTAATAAAGTTACTTAATGTATCGAGCTGGTCACGTCTTCATTTCCTGCGCCTGATCTAACACTATTGGCCTTGGAAGGGCAGAGTCAGTCCAGGTAAGGCTTTTCAGAATTAGAAAGGCTTGCAGACAGCGAGGAGCAGGAGAGACAGAGTTCAGGTGAAAAGCAAGGACCTTCCCCATCACAAGGCACACCTGGGGACTGAGATGTAAAGAGGTTCTGGTGGGAGGGGCATTTGTCGGGAACATGCGTTGAATCTGTGGAGCCTTGTGTGCACTTGCAGACACCTGGAGATTACTGTGCTCTGTCTTGTGGGGCTTGCCCAATTTTCCTGGCTCACTGGATTGTTGGCCCTGGTTACTGTTTGGCTAACTTGGCTTACTGGACTATTGGCCCTGGTTACTATTTGGCTAATCTTGCTTACTGGACTACTCGCAGCCAAAAGCTGCTGAAGGTGAGAACTTTGCTCCGGGACTTGTAAATGTGGGGATGTTTGGAGGCAAAGTTGGAACAATAAAGGGGAGTTAGACCTGTTCTCTGGCTGTGTTGCTTTCGTGCCACACCCCAGGTCATCAAACATGTTTTTTCCAGTGAACTGGTCTATCAGGGCAATCTGGTCTACCTAAATATGGGATGGAGCATACTGCTTCTGCTAAATAGCTTGAAATAAATCTATACTAGTCTCCCTTTATTTCTTTGTTGGTAAATACAAATTCAACACTTTTTCTTGTACATTTCTTTTTTTTAAAATCAATGTATTAAGTTGATTAAATCTGATTGTGAATTCAGTTTAGTTTACTTAGATGTTTTCCATTCTTCCTTCTTGTATGAATTGTTTAAGCTTGTGCTTCAGGTCCTTGTTTCACCAAAAACAAGCCTTCTTTCAGCCTTCTTGGAAATTTTTTCCTTTAGGATATTAAGCCATTGGAACTTTCCTATTATTCTTCTGAGTCCATCAAAGTCTGCTTTTCTGAAGTCTAATATTGAAGACTCAGTGCTTTCACTTTCTCTTCTCCATGCTATCTGAAATTCTAGGAAAGCATTGTAGTTATTTTCCAGGCTTCCAGTTACTTTTACTTTTTCAATCATTTCCTCCCATTGGTGAGGATTAGGCCCACAATCATCTGATTATATTAACACCAATGTGATCAAATGTAATTGATTTTCTATATAATCCACATTCACAAATCCCGTCATCCTTTGTGATACAACATTCAGCATTACTGTTCTTTGCAACCCTGATCAGATACATTTTAATAAAATGTTGTTTGCTACCTACAATAGCAGTGCTGTTTTGTTTTTTAATAAATCAGTCATCTGTCTTTTGTTATGATCAGTAACCAGAATTCAACTTAAGTAAGGAAGAAAAATGAAAACATGCAAAATAAGATAAAAATCAATAATAACTAACAAATTAATGATTGGTTATAGCTGATTTTACAAGCAATAAAACAAAATTTGTCCACATTTAAACAAACTGCATCATATTGATTGGCTAACAGCTACTGTAGACAAAATAAACCCAGATGACCCATAAATTCAATTAATAAAAGGAAGGGATAATTTTTTTTTTTTTAAATAGACTTTATTGAGATTTTTACAGAACAAAAAGGAAATAAATGAGAAAAAACAAACAAACAAACAAACAAACAAAACAATCATTCAAACAATAACGTAGAACACATAAATATAATAAACATTTTCAATTTGTATCGGATATGCAGTGTTTTAACTATTTACATAAATAATACTTGTTGATATTTTGACTCACTTTTAACCAATATTTAACACACCTTAGATCTTTCTTCCATTTTATCATGCAACCACTTGTACCACCTTTCCCACACCATATAGTATACTGACTTTTCATCATTTAATTCATAAGTTAATTTAGTCATCTCTGCGCACTCGAGTATTTTCTTAATTGTAAGCTCTTCTGGTGGTTGAGTTTTCTCTTTCCAAAACTGTGCGTATGCCAGTCTAGCGGCTGTAATTATATGGATCATTAAATGTGTCATTTCCTTTCTATATGGCTTCTTTATTATTCCCAGGAGGAAAATCTCTGGTGTTAGTTCAATATCTTCCCCGATTATTTCGTGTAACCATCTCCTGATCTTACTCCAATATCCTTTCGCTTCCGGGCATGTCCACCACATGTGAAAGAAGGTGCCTTGGCCATGGCCACATTTCCAACAGTTAGGATGTATATTGGGATATATCTTCGCTAGTCTGGCCGGGGCTAGGTACCACCTATGAAACATTTTGTAATGATTTTCCTTATATGCCACCGCTCTAGTCAATTTAAGATTTCTATTCCATGCCTCCTCCCATTCCCCAAAATTTATATTGCACCCTATATTTTTCTCCCATGCAATTATTTGATTCTTTGTAACATCTTCAAACTTCTCATCGCTTAACAGATAATTGTATAATTTTGCCAGAATCTTTTTATTTGTTCCCATCAGAACTTTATCCAATCCATTTGGTCCCAGTTCTAGACCGTATTGTTCTTTGTCCCTCTGGACAAACTCCCACAAATAACTGATGAAGAGAAAGAAATGCTTAATAGAAAGATTACAATTGAAGAATTAAAAATAGCCCTCTCCAAACTGAAAAACAATAAAGCCCCAGGACCTGACGGATTTCCAGGGGAAATATATAAAAAATTAGAAGAAATACTCCAACCGAAATTAGTAGAAATTTTTAATGACGCACTGTTGGACCATAAAATTCCAGAGTCATGGAAAGAGGCGCATGTCACACTCGTGCCGAAAGAAGGTGCCGACCTAAAACAAATTCAAAATTACAGACCAATTTCGCTTCTAAATACGGACTACAAATTATTCATGGGCATAATTGCGGAAAGAATGAAAAAGATTTTAAATAATTGGATATATAAAGACCAGAACGGATTTTTACCGGGGAGACAAATTAGGGATAACATGAGAATTGTGCTAGATACGCTAGAGTACTATGAGGAACACCCCGGGAAACAGATGGCTCTGATTTTTGTCGATGCTCAAAAGGCATTTGACAACCTAAATTGGAAATTTATGATTAAACAAATTGAGATTATGAAATTCGGAACAAATTTTGAAATGATGATTAAATCTATCTATAACAACCAAAAGGCGAGTATCCTGGTGAATGGGGATAGGACTAAAACATTTCAAATTAGTAAGGGAGTAAGGCAAGGCTGTCCCCTATCCCCTCTATTGTTCATTCTGGCCCTAGAAGTCCTTCTACGGAAAATTAGAGCTAACGATGAAATAACAGGATTGAAGATTAGGAAGGAGACTTATAAGACACAAGCATTTGCAGATGATGTTGCTCTAATCCTTGAAGACCCTATAGAGTCGGGACCTAAAGTATTGGAGGAATTAAGTAAATATGGAGAGGTGGCAGGCTTCATATTGAACAAAACTAAAACTAAAGTATTGATTAAGAACATAACAGAGAGTCAGCAAAACGAGATAGAAGAAGTATTAGGACTACAGGTTGCCAAAAAAATTAAATACTTAGGAATTTGGATTACATCAAGATGTTCGACTCTGAAAGACGATAACTATATTCCCCTAATTAGAAAAATAAAACAAGACCTAGATAACTGGAAAAAAATAAGATTATCACTTTTGGGCAAGATAGCCACAATTAAGATGAACATCCTCCCCAGAATATTATTTCTATTCCAAAATATACCAATAAATTTAGATAAAAAATTCTTTCTAGAATTAGACAAAATCATTAGAGAATTTATATGGGAGGGGAAAAAACCGAGATTTTCCATTAAAATTTTAAGAGGCAAAAGAGATATCGGTGGATTTGGACTCCCGGATTGGGAAACATACTATAGGTCAGCTAAGCTAGTTTGGATAAGAGATTGGATTACCCTGGAAAATGCGAGAATTCTTACTCTAGAAGGCCATGACTTGCAAAAAGGCTGGCATGCCCACATCTGGGAAATGGAGAAGAAAAAGAAGACATATTTCCATAGACATAAAATTAGAGATTCTTTGATACAAACATGGACCCAGATCAGACAAAAACACTACAAGAAAATCCCAAATTGGCTCTCAACGATGGAGGCCCTGACTCACCCAAATAGGTGGGAGAGGGAGAAAATGGCCAGATATAAAGATATTCTAGACGAAGGAGGGAGGCTTAAACCAAATGATACCTTACGAGAGCAAGGAATAACCTTAGATTGGTGGACCTACTTACAAGTAAAATCCAGATATCAGAGGGACGAAGGGATAAATTTTTAACCATATGAAGACATTGCAGGAGCCAAATGGAGGTAATTTGTAATTCAACCAATTTGGGGTGATTATTATGGGAGTTTAAACATTCCTGGAAGGCATCATGGTTACATCATAGCTCTAGTAAATTCAAAATGCAGACGGGTTAGGGCTCAATATGAGCCCTAATGAGGCTCAATGAGCCACGTAATGCAGTGGTTAGAGTGCAGTACTGCAGGCTACTTGTAGTATAGTTTGTTGAATAGCCCGAAGGCCTTTTCAAACAAAACAGAAAAGAAAAAGGGAAAAAGATAAAACAGTTACAAAAATAGCAATCTAAAAATATATGATAGATGACATTAAAATTTTACAATATCAAATTTCAATAGCTAAGTTGCCAAGACTAGATAACCCAAATAGGATAGCTCCTCTCTAACTGAGCTCATCTTCCTTACAATCGATAAAATTTTTTTTGATATAACTGGCTCGTATTGCCGTCATTCTTTTAAGGTATCGAGTGATCGCTCTTACACTACTTCTTCTGACTGCCGGCTGACTGCAATTTGGCAGATCAAATTTCACCAGGCTCAAGGTTGACTCAGCTTTCCATCCTTCTTAGGTGGGTAAAATGAGGACCCAAATTGTTGGGGGCAATATGCTGACTCTGTAAACTGCTTAGAGAGGGCTGTTAAGCACTGTAAAGTGGTATATAAGTCTAAGTGCTATTGCTATTGCTAATATTATCACAGTTCATTAAAAACAATAAAAAGTGGTCTAGTTTATTTCAGCTGAAGAAGTTAGTAAACCTAAACTGTTTTGTTTTGTTTTCAGACAATATTTTGGCAATTCAAGATTTCAGGAAGAATAAACACAGTAATTCTCTGGAAATTTATAATGTACTAATGACCAAACTGTAATCTTCATAAAAATATTATTACTCATCATTATTCCCTCCACCCAAAAAAGCTATTTAATAAGTAGTGCAAATGCAGTCATGCAAATGCAAAGCAGAACTGTTTCTGTAGCAATATTTCTCTTACTCCTATTTGGATTTTCACTTGGTTTTTTTTTTCCAAACAAAAGGCCTGGCAGAAGTAGTAACCTTCTCCAGCCATACATGGTTATTCCACTCACATTTTACACACACACACACACACACACACACACACACACACACACACACACATACACACACACACCTGCAAAAAAGGTAGCCAGAGTACCTTCAAAATTGATTTGAAACCAACTGAAAAGGAAGATAACTGTGGGTTATAGTATCTAATTTAGGTGACTGCCTTAACCAGGATAAACATTAAACCAGTGTTAAAATACCATAGCATCCTTGTTCTCACATAACACTAAACCATGAAGCATGCTTTAAAAACTCCAATGCATGGTTTGCACTTTAATTAAGCCAAAATCAAATAAACAATATTATGACCTAGCACAATACATGAACCCAGCCAATAAGTTGTGCTATAGGTTCCCTTGTAACTTTAACTTGTCAGTACATTGCATATAATTTGCCAAAGTGCATGGAAAGCTGGTCAGTGGCCAAAAGAATGGAAAAGATTAATATTTATCCCAATACCAGAGAAAGGTGATACAAAAGACTGTTCCAACCACTGAACTACAGCCTTGATCTCACATGTGAGTAAAATTCTGGCTGCGAAACCTGGACTCTGAAAAAGAGAAATAGGAGAAGAGTGGACCCTTTGAACTGTGGAGCTGGAGGAAACTATATTATGCATCCAATGGACTGCAAAATAACAAACAAGGAAGACACCAGAATGACCATGGTGGATCTGAGGGAGCGATGCGAGACAGAGGGGCATGGAGAGTGCTTATCCCTAGAATGGCTGAGGGTCAGACATGACTGAATGGCTGACAATGATGATACTGCATATACTTCATGTTGTAAGTGAAGGAAAACAGGATACTAGAATGCAAGGTGTTGAGAGATTATAAAATGCAAAGAATACTGTGAAGGTCCTTTTAGTATTGCCAAAAATTAGAGGACACCCTAAATATCTAATAGTGTTCTTACTGTTAGCAGAGATTCATTAACTTACTGAAAATTATTATTATGTGCCAGCATCAATTGATCCATCTGCAATTGATCCATATAATCATAACAATAGCACATGGAACATATTTACTTGGAATAAGAGAGGAGTAAATGGTATAGAGCATGAATTAATCAGTGAAATAAGTAAAAAATAATAGGTATGTGACATTTCTGTACAAAAGATTGTAATAGATCTAAATGAAACTGAGCTGATGAATGTATACAATTAAACAAAGATATAGATACAGACAGAGGTGGGATTCAACCAGTTCGGACCGGTTTGGGGAACTGGATGTTAATTTTAATCTGGTTTGCCGAACCGGTTGTTCCAAGGACTGGATGACCCCACCCACCCTACCCAGGAGTCTTCACATGGCCCATTTTGCATGCCAGGTAAGTGCAGGGTGCTTACCTGCACTTACAGGTAAGTGCAGGGTACACGCGGAAACTCTGGGAGGGTGAAAAATGGAAAAAATGAAAAATGCATCACTTCAAACATTTCCTCCTTTAAATCATGTACCTCTCTATTAATTCCAGCTACCTATCACTTTTTCAGTTTTATTCTTCCTCTCAACCTTTTCGCTCGTTATATATTTGCTTAAGGATTAGATTTTTATTTATTATCTTCGGTATATATGATCAAATTCTTAAATAATTGGTAACTACCCTTTGCATTCAATGCATATTCATTTTATTATACAGTATATTCTTGATCTTACCTTTTCTTTTTTGATTATATACATCTTAACTAATTTAGTGTCACTGTTTTCCATTTGCTTTTTACCTTTCCCCTGACATATTGAAATCTTAGTTCCATATAGCAAGGTGAATTTAGCTTTTTGTTTCTATTGGCGCCTTAGTAGATCTTTTAATGAACCAACATTTCTAAAGCTATCATACTTCACTGAGTTTAATGGCTATAGTTCCATAAAAATACATATAGGTCCTATATTATAGGATCTCAATCTCATACTGCCATATCTAATTAGATGCATCTCTCATTTAATTCAATGGAAATTTGTCCCATATAAGTATATGATTACAGTTTTAGACACTTTTGCTTCCCTTGTATCTAAATTCCAAAATTTCCAGGCATTTCCTGAACTATAATGTTTTAAGATTTGGGTTATGTTTAGCAATTCTCAAAGGGTCATTGTAGAATCCCACTGTACTCCAAGTGAAGAGTGTTGATGTACATCTTATAATAATATGTAATTTTATCCATTTGTCCATATTAACAACTTCACACATGGTTGCAAGTTGCTCAAATAGAAAAATATAACATTTCTTAAGTCATTTCTTTCTCCTAAAGAAATATGTGTATTTTGCAACTAGTATTTTTCTTTGGTAAAGAATACTCTCTAGGTGCTTAAGCATTTGTCAACATAATTCAACAGGGTTTTTCTACTAGTGTAGCAAAATGCCAAGGCAAAAAGTCACATAAGCTGCAACAGTCACCATAGGTTCTTTGTTGATTACATTTTCTTTGTTGTGTTCTATAAAGATGAAGAGGTTTTCTTCTCCAGTGATTGAAGGAAATTCTAAATGACAAGTCTTTCATTTTGCTCTGTCAAATTGAGAAAGAGTGGGTCATTTTTGTGCATCGCATCTGGTTAATGTTTCTTTGTTATTATAAAAAGTTAAAATGAATGATGTTGCATCTAAATGTCTTCTATAAATCATTAGAATTGTCTGTTTTATGTACATTTTATGTACATTAATTCATATTTGATCACTTAGGGTTGAAGTTAGAAATCAAGACAGTTATGTAAAAATTGGGGCAAATAAAATACATCAAGAGCAGATCCTCTGCCTTCATTCAACTTACATTCCAAAAGGCTTTGCTGCCTGCTATTTTTACCCTGTTCCAAATAAAAAAGTTTATTTTTGAAGGGAAGAGGATGGCAGCAGGTCAAGGGCTCTCAAATAGAAAAGAAAGTTGAAGGGTACCATGCTGTTTAAAAATAAGTAGGTTATTCAAGATTTTTATTTTTTGATTCTTGCTTTGTTTTCTTGCTGCTGGGATATCAAGGTAGTCAGCATATCTGCTTGCTGTCTTTCCATCTAACTGTAGCTTTAGAAACAGGACAAACACTGTTCTATTTCACAGCAAGACATAAAATAACGGGGTGGTAAGCAAGATCATCTACACTCTTCTACTGCATACAATTATATGAAATCTCTAGTGGCACTTCTAAAAAGGCATTCTGTCTCAGTTCAAATGCATCTCTTGATCTTTGTAATCCTGCAGCCTGACTAACTTTGGCAACTATGCAACTTCCAGCTCAACTAAGGTAGACAAAATTGTATTTTTGCAGAGTTTGCAGACAGTTTATTCTTCTCTTGAGAAAAATCTTGTCTCACACCTCTTCCCAGCTGTTGAGCTTCAGTCACTCTAGCACCCTTTAAGTGGGATTCTGCCTTGATTCAGCAGGATACAATTGGAAAAAGTTCTGTTTCCCTCTTTTTTTCAACAGAGGATAATTGGTATGCCTCAGACCAGACCAGCAATGTTATTGTTTCATTTTTTGTAGATTGGTGGTTGAGAGAATTTGGGCTTTTCCAGTGCACTGGGAAAAGCATAATTCCAGTGCTGTAACAATTGATTCCAATTCCAGTAGCTATGCATTTCCTTAGACCTACTGCAATGTCTTCCCTCCCTTCAGCTACTGTTGTAAATTGTAATCACGGTTAGACATGTTAGAAAAAACATCTGGTTTTCAAATAATGACACAATATCATTTAATATTCATAGCTCTTCCAATACAGGTCAGATTGTTATTTTGTAGCTTCATCCTACTTCAAGTGACTATATGCAGATAGTCCTCAACTTATAACCATTCATTTAGACCACGGGTGTCAAACTCGATCGCGTCATGGACCTAATCGTGACATTTTTTGCCGTTGCGGAGCTGGGGTGGGTGTGGCCTGCACGTGATATATCCGGCCCATGGGCCACCAGTTTGACAGGCCTGATTTAGACCATTTGAAGTTACAATAGCCATGAAAAAAATGATTTACGATAGTTTTTCATGCAGCTTTTCCAACATCCCCATAGTCGTGATCAAAATTCAAGTACTTGGCAACTGGCATATATTTACGACAGTTGCATGGTTCAGGGATCATGTGATCCCCATTTGTAACCTTTTAAGCCAATTTTCAACAAGCAAATGAGGGAAGATGGATTCATTTAAATGTGATTCACTTACCAACTGCAGTAATTTGCTTAACAACTATGGCAAAAAGTTTGTAAATTGGGGCAAAACTAATTTAACAACTGCCTTGCTCAGCAACAGAAATTTTGGGCTCAATTGCAGCCATAAATCAAGAACTATTTGTAATTTGCAAGTTAACAAATGCACCAAAGTTGTGTTGAAAACTTAGAAGAGGAAGGATCTGTAATTTCTTTTTGTCTAAAATGATATAGGGTCTCCTGCTTGAGCAGGGGGTTGGGCTAGAAGACCTCCAAGGTCCCTTCCAATTGTATTCTTCTGTTTTTTGTATGGAATAGAGATGAAGGACTTGACTCAGACTGCATTGACTGAATGAAATTTCTGTATTCTTCTATTGGAAAGCTGTAAGGAGAGCACTGATTAATTCATGGTGTTCTCAGCAATTGAAAGATTATCAGGAAAAAGATTGTACTGTCCATTTCATGCTGTTTAGAGAAACTGGAAATACCATCAAAAACAACCTCCCTCAAAGGAAATTCCGAAAGAACAAATTCACCAGATAGCAAATAATTCTTGAAACATATAAATTTTTATTCAGTTTTTTTCTTTCAACTTGTGCCTTCTGAACTATTTTATTTGGTGATGGGAATATTTTAATCCAGGAACATAGGTTAGTGTTCTATGGTTAAATAATATGAAGAGTCATCCAATGTACAGTTTAGTTTCTTAATAAAATGAGATGGCAAATAAAGAGAATTATTTAAACTCCAGCAATCATGTATGTGTTATTTATTATATCACCTAGGAGTAATTTATTGGCACTTGTCATACAAATGTTTCATAAATGTATATTGAGTTCTGTTGGAACTGTAAGAATAACACTAGTGTGTGTATGTGTGTGTGTGTGTGTGTGTGTATGTATTTTTCTTCAACCGGGTATTTTCCTACGTAACCAAGTTTGTAGCCATAGCTCAGTGAAATCACATCCACTATCCTAGGCTTCTTCAGACAGCAAGCAAGCATTTTGCTGCCTATTGGGAGACTAATATAGATCTATTTCGGACTGGTTGGTCCTCATCAGTTATATATATATTCAGTGAGAAGCAAACTTGATTCAAAGCTAATAATCACTCTTATTTTTTAAAAAGGAATGATATGAAAATGAAATTTAATTAATGTTTTATTAAAATCTACCATCTGAGAATATATTTCATGGTCTTACAAATCACAGTCAATATTATGATATTGATTTATTCAAACCTTATTATGCATGAGCATAAGAGTAGATAGCAGCTTCTGGCTGGATTTAACCAAATTCACCTCTCTTACCCTCTAGTTAATGAGTATTCAACTGGTTAAATACTAAGGGATACTATCGGAAATCCCAGGACTGTAGGCAAAGAAGGATAATAGTAATAACTTCCACTTGCTGTCAAGAGAAATATATGACTGTGTCCATCTAATTCCTAACAATGGAGCTCAGGAAAACAATTTTAAAAATTCTTGAAAGATTTAGTTGTAAATAATATGAAAAACAAACTGTTTGATGACTCAAACATAAAAATATTTTTGTACTACAACATAGATTTTAAAGATTGATTTTATTATTTTAAATTTAATACTGATAAAAAGTGGTCTATACATAAAATATGATGTACATACAGTATATATATAAATATATACTGTTTATATATACTATATATATAAATAGTATAAATATATACTATTTACATCTTTTTTTTTTATTGCAAAAGTTTTACAATTACATTTTCACCCCTTTTCCCCCCCACCACCACCACCCCCAAACTTCCCAACCTCCCTAACCCTCCCCTCCCCCCAGACTTCCCTATAATATATTCATAGCTGGTAAAGAAAGATTAAAAAAAAAAAAAACCCTTAATATGACACTTATGTAAAAACTTGAACCCCTCCCTCCCCTGTATAGTTTTTCTTTTTACCTCATTACATTAAAATATTTCTAATACATTATTTTCAAATAAAAACTATTTGATACTTTCTAGTTTGATATTTGTTCTGAACATATTCTATCCACCTTTTCCATTCCCATTCATAAGTCTCTTGTGAACAATCTTTTAAGTATGCCGAAATCTTCGCCATCTCTGCAAAACTGGTCATCTTCAAAGTCCATTCCTCAATAGTGGGCAAAGCTTCATTTTTCCAATATTTACCTATCAACAATCTTGCTGCTGTTATCATATACAATATCAATTTTGTTTCACCCGATGTAAAACCCTTAGCTATACCCAATAAAAACAATTGTGGAGAGAATTGAATTTTTTTCTTCAAAACATTCTGCATGACCCACCAAATTTTTATCCAAAAAGCCTTAACTTTCCTACAGGTCCACCAAACATGATTATACGTAGCATCCAAACATTCACATCTCCAACATTTTGGCTGAACATTAGGGTACATACATGACAACTTTTTGGGATCTAAATGCCATCTATAAAACATTTTATAGAAATTTTCCCTCAGGTTCTGCGACTGTGTAAATTTAACATTCTGAACCCAAATTTTTTCCCATGTTTCCAACATCACTGGTTCTTCAAAATTTTGTGCCCACTTAATCATACAATCTTTAACTAATTCAGTTTCTGAATCCCTTTCTAGCAAAACATTATAAAGCCTTTTAATATGCATTGGACCTTTCTCTTTTATATGTCTAACCAATTCTTCCTCGTGCAACATAATACCAGTTTTTTGGTCCTCTTTCCATCTCAATTGTAATTGATTATATTGTAACCAAGTTAAATTAATCCCTTCGTCCAACAGTGTCTGCAATGTCTTCAGCTGCCATCTGCCCGCATCTGTAAAAAGAACCTCTTTGTATAAAAACCCCCCGAGTGACATTATATTTGTATTCCACAAGGTATGACCAAGATCCAGCCATAGCGTATTTTATAATCCCATTTGAGTCGGTGCTTCTTCCAAACTCTCATCAAAGAGTCTCTAAGTATATGACTTTTAAATACTTTATCAACTTTGTCATCATAAAATAAGTAAGCATGCCATCCAAATTCAAGATCGAAACTTTCTGCATTCAATATTCCAGCCTTTTTACTTCCAAACCAATCACTTGTTAAAGTTAAAGCTGCTGCATCATAATATAACTGTAGGTTTGGAAGTTTAAGACCTCCTCTTTCTGGAACATCTTGCATAATTTTCAATTTCACTCTCGGCTTTTTCTCGTTCCAGACAAACTTATTGAGTCCAGTTTGCCAAACTTTCAATTGTTTATCACTTTTAAGCACCGGAATCATTTGAAACAAAAAAAGAAATCTTGGCAAAATGTTCATCTTAACAGCTGCTATTCTTCCAAGTAGAGACAGCTGCAGTTTTTTCCAAGTCTCCATATCTTTCTGCACCTCTCGCCACAACACCTCATAGTTATTTTGAAACAATTTCATGTTTGATTCTGCAACCTGAACTCCTAGATATTTTACCTTAGGTACAATCTCAAAACCTGCCCTCCTTTCAAGCTCATGTTTGCGATCTTGTATCATGTTTTTAGCTATCATTTTAGTCTTTTTTGGATTCAGTCTAAAACCTGAAACTTTACCATAGTCTTGTATAATGTCCTTCATCAGGATTATTGATTCCGTTGGTTGTGATAGGGTAACAACCAGATCATCTGCAAATGCCTTTATTCTGTAATCCTCTTGCCTAATCATTATACCTTTCAAGATATTAGAGTCCCGTATTGTATTTAGCAAGACTTCTAGTGTTAGAATAAATAAAAGTGGGGACAACGGACATCCCTGTCTTGTTCCTTTTTCAATTTTAAACTCCGTTGTCAAACTTCCATTAATAATGATCTGTGCCTTTTGCTCTTGGTAAATTGCTGAAATCGCCTGTATAAATTGATCCCCAAAATCCATCTTTTTTAAAGTCTTTAGTAGAAAATTCCAATCCACTCTATCAAAGGCCTTCTCTGCATCCAAAAAGACCAGCACTGCAGGAATCTGTTTATTCTTCTCAAGATATTCCAATAAATCTATTACTTGCCTTACATTATCCTTCATGTGTCTGCCCTCAATAAATCCCGCTTGATCATCATGAATCACCTTTTGGATTACTGGCATCAACCTGTTGGCTAATACTAAATAAATATATACTATTTACATCTTATCGTTATATATATATATCAGGGGTGAAATGCTCCCGGTGGTCTATACATAAAATATGATGTACATACAGTATATATATAAATATATACTGTTTATATATACTATATATATAAATAGTATAAATATATACTATTTACATCTTATCGTTATATATATATATCAGGGGTGAAATGCTCCCGGTTCGGACCGGCTTGGGCGAGGAGGTAGCGATGGCAGTGGGCAGTTCGGAGAACTGGTAGCAAAAATCCCTGCCCCCGCCCCCCATTCCCAGCTGAGCCACGCGATCATCAGAGCCTTTTTTTTCTTTTAAATGGCTCTGACCAGCCAAGCTCTGACGATCCCAGCTGAGTTGCCTGCTAATCAGGCAACTCAGCTTGGATCGCCAGAGCCATGTAAAAGAAAAAAACTTTTTTCCTTTTAAATGACTCTGCCTGCTAATCGCTAGCAAAAATCCCTCCCCTTCCCCCCCCTCAGCTTGCTTACTTTAGCTCCTGGTTGCAACGCCTTGCTGCAATCCCTGCAATCGATTGCATCAGCAAGCAACTGAATCTCCCTGCTGGCTGAGGAATTTTGGGAGTTGAAGTCTACAAGTCTTAAAGTTGCTAAGGTTGGAGACCCCTGTTCTATTGGGTAAGTTTTTTTCCCCTTTGGAAGCTTTAAAAAAATAGTTAATTGGGGTTTTTTTTAGTTGTTCTTTTTTTAGACCTAGCCATTTAAAGTTTAGGAAGTTTTAAATTTAGCTGCTTTTATATAAAAATATAAATAAAATAAAATAAAATAATATTTGTGCAGCTTTCTGAGATTTAGTGTGTTCTTGTAGTGTTTCACTCTAACTACACAATCACACAAACTCTCACAAAGCTGTATGTGGAATTTTGTGTGTGTAAAGTGTGAAAGTTGGTTTTTTGGGCTTTTTGTGGCTGTGTGAGGTTCCTGCTTGTTGCACGCCCACCTTACCACCGAGCCACGCCCTCCCAGTCACCTTACCACCAAGCCACACCCTCCCAGTCACCTTACCACCAAGCCACGCCCACTCATTAAGCCATGCCCACAGAACCGGTAGCAAAAATTTTAGATTTCACCCGAGATAGATAGATAGATAGATAGATAGATAGATAGATAGATAGATATAAAGGATTATTAAAAATCACATTCTAAAACTGCTCAGCAATTCTTTGTACCAACTTTCAGAAGATATTTTCTTACTATCTTATATAAGAAAGAGCCCTGGTGGCACTCTAGTTAGAATGCAGTACTGCAGGCTAATTATACCAACTGCCAGCATTTTGATTCTCATTGGCTCAAGGTTGACGCAGCCTTCCATCCTTCTGAGGTTGGTAAAATGAGGACCCAGATTGTTGGGGGCAATATGCTGACTCTGTCAACTGCTTAGAGAGGGCTCTAAAGCACTATAAAGCAGTATATAAGTCTAAGTGCTATTGTTATGCCATTTTCTAGCTATCATTAAGAGGAAACAGGTTCAAGCTGTACAAAAATGCAAGCAAATATTTTTTATCTGTTTTTCACAGCCAAGATGGAGTGATGGAGAAAAGAGTACATTAATAGCCAACCACATTGGTTTCTTCCAATAGCTGAATTACATATAACACTATCACCTAATGGAACATATTGTTTTTCTGAGTAGGTGTGATATGTGGATCCACTCATTAGAGTAGAATCATGTATGAAACATACCACATAGTTTGTTATGCGAACAAGAGTTTAAAAATCGTAGCTTAATTTATGCATAAATGCAATCAATGTGTGAAAGTGCAGGAAAAGAAAATCCCTAATTTTTTTTATGTTGCATGTTCTGCTGTAAATGCCCTCCTTAGACATCGGTGATTTGAAGACATAAGTCAAAGCTTGTCAAATTATTTGTATTATCAATTCAAGTAAAACCTTTATTATAATAATAGACTAGTATATTTTGTGTATTATGAATCTGAAGATTGACATTTAGAATATTATGGACTGTAATCATACTAAATAAAAACTTACTGTGCCTTTGAAGGGATGAATAACAAAAAAAAGCATGCAAGCACTAGGGATGTAATGCAAGATGATGAGGGACTAAAAACATTGGCAAAGTTGGAAAAAAGTATAAGAAAGGCCAGTAAATTGGATAAGATTCATGTATGGGACCAATGAGTTCATATGGAAAGTCTTTGAAGAGAAAGAACTTTATTGCTGGAAACATTGTAATGGCAAGCTTTTGTACATGCGGACAGCTAGGGATCAAATCCAACTCAATGGCACTTCACTAAGCTAGACATACATTGAAATTTCTCCAACAAAAATACACCTTCAACCATCAATTCCCAAATTTAGAAGTTGATCGGAAAGGGACTTCCTGAAAATCAAATACCAACCATGTCCTGAAAATTAAGGTCCAAAAGGATACATTTATTTCTAACAAAATGCAGTTTATTTCTTTCTTGGTTTGTACAAGGTCAATGATCAGTGACATAAGCCAAACTTAAACATGTTTTTAGAATTCCTTCCTCATTTCTTTACATAATTAATGGAAAGTCAGGAGGTATAAACATTAGTTTAAAGAAGTGGTTCTAAATATTTCACACTTTGTGTAAACCTGAAGTAGCCCTGGGACACTGTCTCCAGTAACTGATAGTAGAATCAGACTCAAAGTCATTTCCTCCTATTAATGACATCTCTCACATCTCCTTTTAAACATTTAAGATTTACATATTTGCATTCTCTCTAAACACTCTTGAGACAGAGAGAGTAAGCAGATCATCCCAAACATTACATGAGGGGAAAGGTTCTGCTCATTATAATCATTTTCTAAATAAAACGTTTTAATCCTTGGTTAAAATGAGCAAGTTAACTGCATACGAAATGATATTCCTTCCAGCTGTGAACCAAGTAGATGCTACTTTTTTACAGAACTCAAGGGTTAGCATAATTATGCTGGAGAGACTCTGGGTCACATCTACCAATTAACTCTGTTAATGTAACCAACATGTCTAATGATGCTTCTGGGCAGCCAAAATATTCTCTCCATCTGATTCTTCATGTCCCAGAAATAATGAATTGGTGGCTTGTTACAGTGTCTCATTTCCCTTTTGTACTTATCATCATTAAAATAAACAGCCTATTCAGATCCATCTTCGTAAAGAAAAAGCATGTAAATAAAAAATATTGATGAAGACAGCCAGATACTAATTTGTCATACAGCTCTCTAAACCTGCTTTGCTATACAGTTCAGGCATGCTTAATCCAACTGATTTCAAGGGGCTGGGATGTCTCACACAAGCTGTAAAATTGCTAAACTGCTACTTATTCTTTTGTGAATATTAATTTATGTGTAAGATCAAAGAATAATGGGGATGCATATCTTAGAATTACCTTTCTCAACAGTTATTTCTGATGGGAGAAGCCTACAGTTTCTATAATGTTACTCTGTGATAAAGCTGTCTAAGTGTCTATATAATAGAATTCTACTGAAATAAGTGAGATGATAAGCCAATCTTCCCAGAACATTAAATACCTGATGCTAACACTCTCATTATCTACCGTATTTATCGGCGTATAACGCGCACTGGCGTATAACACGCACCTTAATTTTAAGAGGGAAGTTTCAGGAAAAAAAGTAAATTTTAAATAAAGAACTTTGAAGCATAACAAAGGTAGTTCAAAACTTTTTTAATTAATATTTAAGCACATATAAAGGTAAAGAACGTAACATGGAAGTAAAAACTACTGTTTTACAGAATAAACTTTGATATTAAGGGATAATATCCCCTGCAACAAGCAGGAACCTCACACAGCCACAAAAAGCCGAAAAAACCAACTTTCACACTTTACACACACAAAGTTCCACATACAGCTTTGTGAGATTTTGTGTGTTTGTGTAGTTAGAGTGAAACACTACAGAAACACACTAAATCTCAGAAAGCTGCACAAATATTATTTTATTTTTATTTATTTTTATTTTATATAAAAGCAGCTAAATTTAAAACTTCCTAAACTTTAAATGTCTAAGTCTAAAAAAAGAACAACTAAAAAAAACCCCAGTTAACTATTTTTTTTAAAGCTCCCAAAGGGGAAAAAAACTTACCCAACAGAACAGGGGTCTCCAATCTTGGCAACTTTAAGACTTGTGGACTTTAACTCCCAGAATTCCTAAGTCAAGGCAGGCAGGCAGAAAGAGCTGCTCACCGATGAGCTTGATTGCAGCCAGGGATATTCAGTTGATTGCTGATGCATGGATTGGGATTGTCATGCAATCAGCAACTAAGGTAAGGAAGCCGGAGGCGGGGGGGGGGGGGGGGGGGGGGGGGGGGGGGAAAGAAACTTTTTTCCTTTTACATGGCTCTGGCGATCCTGATCCTGAGTTGCCTGATTAGCAGGCAATTCAGCTGGGATGTCAGAGCTTGGCTGCTCAGAGCCATTTAAAAGGGAAAAAAGCCTCTGATGATCGCGGGGCTCAGCTGGGCATGGGGGGCGGGGGCAGGGATTTTTGCTACTGGTTCTCCGAACTGCTTTTTACAGTATTTTTAATACATATCGGCGTATAACACGCACATGCGATTTCCACATTATTTTCAAGATGAAAAAGTGCGTGTTATACGCCGATAAATACGGTATATGGTAATTTATTCTAGGTTAGTATGTTCTCCATCCACTATGAAGGCAGGCATGATATATGCTACCCAAGCTCTTCTAAGAAGCGTATTTATTTAGAAATAACATAAACAATAATGAAATTTAAATATAATAAACTTGCTATAATAAACAAGGTTTGGTACCCTTAAGTATAATAAATGTGGTTTGGTACCCTCTCCAAGATAAAAGCTTAGATCTAATGTATCCACTCAGCTCTGTAGACAAGAGTTCTGAACATAATATTTTCCTGCCTTGAATGCTGAAAGGGCATATTCCACCCCTCCCCCTCCGGTTACATGGAATTAGATTGTATGTCTGGAATACTGTTTAGCAAATGTGAAACTGCAATTTTTGCACCATATACAAGTATTATCCATAATTTGACTCTAATCCACCTTATATTTCTTTTATAAAAGCATAGGTGACAACATACTGCATATCTAAATCACTATAGTTAAAACAAAGATGTTTTGTTGCAACAGCTTGTGTTAAGATATTTTTCTCTTTCATCCTTTCTTGTATCTTATCGCTGCTCAAATAATCACATTTTCAGGAATAAAAAATAGCCTAGCTTTTTTTTAAAAGTTTGTTTTTGTTTTTGTACTGGAAGTGGCTAATCATAGATACTGACATCGCCTTTCTAAAATAAGTCTAACATTTCTGTTAAGATGGTATAGAGCAGGCATGTCAAATTCCCGGCCCATGGGCCGGATGTGTCACGTGTTGGCCACACCCCCACCCAGTTTAGTGAAGGGGGAAAAGGTCCCAATACGTCACATGATGCCACCGTGACGTTTGATACCCCTAGTGTAGAGAGCAGAGCCATGAATGGATTGTCTTCTTAGTTTGATTGGCACTAACCTGAATTAAAAATGTATTTGATTGGTCTGAAGTCATCCATCACCATGGCGTAAGATATAATCAGTATGCTGTGGTAAATTAAGCAATGCTGACGGCATCTAATACTGGTGCTTGGAGCCTATGAAGGTCTGAATCAGGGGTAGGTTTTTCTTACCTTTACTACCAGTTCGTAACAGGATCGCACGCGCGAGAGAGCAAAGCGAACACGTGCACCTTGCTTCTGCGCATGCACAGATCACCGAGATGACATCCGGGGAAGTGCATGGGGCCTCCCGCCGGTTTTACTACCCGTTCTTGTGAACCGGTCCAAACCGGGGGCAACCCACCACTGAGTAGACTGAGTAGCTTTGAGTTTGGGACTCTGTTGGTTCTATGACTATGCTATCTTTGGGGCTAAATAGGGCTGTATTGTTCCAAATAGATCTGATGTGCAATCTAGAGGCTTTCCTTGACTCACAATTCCTACTCAACAACAGGGGGAAGGCATGGGTAGAAGAGCTTTTGCGATAACTTCAAGTTAAACTAGATCAGGGAGTTCACTCACAGTTATTCATGCCTTAGTCACCTCCCAGTTGAACTAGTGTAATATGCTCTACATGGGGTTTCCCTTGAAAACTATCCAGAAACTTCAGTTGGTGCAAATCCAGTGGCATAGGCAGTTATATGTGTTTCTAAAAAAACACATATTACCCTTTTGCTTCATTACAGGCTGGTAACAAGCTTCATTACTTACCAGTCCGTTTCTGGGTCAAGTTCAAGATGCTGTTTTTGACCTTTAAAGCCTTACATGACATGGAGACAGGTTATCTGAGGGACTGCCTCTCTCCATTTATTTCTGCATTAAAAATAAGCATCCTACAGGTCCCATTGGCTAGGGAACTACATTTGGCAGGTCCTAGGTAGCAGGCCATTCATGCTATGGTGCCCACTGTATAGAACTTCTTCCCACTTGAAGCGAGGATGGCCCTATCCCTGTTGATTTTCTGGTGCCATCAGGCCTGGAGACCCCAGGGATCTGGTGAGATATTGAGGCTCCATTGTTATTAATTTCTGCTGTTCACTTAATATTTGTCCCATTTTTTAGATATGTGTTTTTTAAAAGTTCTTTAAAGTTTTTAATAATAATAAGATCCTATGACAGTACCTTTAACACCATCAAACATCAACATTTACCTATTCCAGAACCTTGGAAAGGACTCGATAGGTGGATAATAATGCCAAATCTAGTCTAAACTTCTGGCTAACATGGCGATGAACCATAATGTATCAATATTCTATTATATTAACAGTATATTGTAATAATATCAATTGTAATAGGCATATTAGGTGCAATCCCAAAATAACTGAAGCACTACTTGAACATATCAGCACTGACAAGATCACCCCAGTCAATTGCAAAAGGCAGCTTTACTTGGAACAGCTTACATGCTACTATCACACTATCATCAGCTATCCAAAGTCTTTGAGAAGGATTCAACAGGTGGATAAAAATGCCAAATCCAGTTTAAACATCTGGCTGTGCGACCAATAACCTTGTACATGGGACCCACAGTCCCGTGGATTGTTAAATGGACAGCCATTGACAATAAATATACAAAAATACACTTGCAAACAGTTTTATTCATTGTGCAGTTGTGGACAGCAGTTCAGAGTAACAATGAATTTAATTAATAGACCTATTGATTGAAATACAACAAGAATATAAGAAGAAAGAAAGAGGTACACTAACGAAAATGTCCAGAATGATTGAAGACAAATATTTATGTAGGAAGCTCCCAACCAACAAGAGAGCACTGTGAGAGATTTATGTACAAGCATCACACTTGAGAAGCAGAATTAAAATTATCTTTAACATCTGAAGGGTTACAAAATCTACTCCAGGCAGCTCAAAGGAAATCTTTTCCCTCCTTTAGAAGAGAAAGAGCCATTAGCTCTGGGAAAGGGTCACCACTCCCTTAGGGATGTGGTATTTTTGCAAAGTTTTCTCCTGACAACATGCCTCTACCAGGAACATGTTTGAGTTTGGGTATATGCCAGTCATTGTTCACTTTGGAATAAATTAGTTTTGTGGCATTGAGATAATGGTGGATTCTCTTTTCAAAGAACAACCTATCGATGAGAAAATGATTCCATCTTTCTGAAATTATGATTAAATGCAAATGTATTAAGCATCTAAAATTAATCAATAAACGATGCAGCAATACAGAATTTAAGAGCTGATAAAACACATCTATAAAAAGCATATAGCAATAAACAGCATGGTTTTCTCTTTAAATCTTAAAGGGAACTTTTTTCCCCCAAGCAGAAAATTTTGGGACCTGTAATCCAATAGAGCAGCATGGATGAAAATGGTTCATTAAATAGAAAAATTAAAAGCATCTCTGCTGGATCAGGCTAAAGCCTATGTCATCGGTTGGCAATACACAGCCAATGGGCCATTAATGGCTCTAGATTACTCACCCCTGAGATTACACTCTTGAAATTCAATAGCAAAATGTAAAAAATCAGTGTTGTGAAATTTAAAATACTTTTCAAAAGGAGGTTCAACACATTTTCTTCTTTCAAAAGCCCCTAACAACCCATATCCAGTTTATAAAAATCTAGGGCTGAAAATGAATGTCACTGCCAGACACCCTGCAATATCTGGAGTAGTTCCTGCTCCGCTCCAAAAAAAAAAAAAAAAAAAAAAAAGAACAAAAATGCACAGTTTTGCCACAGAAAGCCTGGTTTCCCATTCTTCTTGAATCCACAGTGGCCAATTGGATGTCCACAAAATCCCCCAAATGCAAAAGTCTTCTCCATCTGTCTCAGATCCTAAAAGAACAAGCTGTCATGATTATGTGGCAGTGTTTCTACTTTCTATTGACATGTGGCACAATTAATGCCTAAGTGATTATCATGCAGTATACATGTGCTTCCCCCAACATCTATTATTCATTTTGTATCAATTTACTCCTGTTTATGTTAATAGTACAGACTAGAATTCAAAAAAACTGCTTAGCATTTTGAGAACATCCCCCAAATGATCAGTTCTTCAGAAAGCCAGCTGTACATTCAGTTTTCAATTACAATTAATTCATGCTAAAAATGCCCAATATGTGATACTTTTTCTGAAATATAGCCTATATGAAGGTCTATTGATATTGGAATAGAGGCTATATTCCAACCAATAGAGTGAGCATTCCATCCATTTTCAAGCAAGTCTGGAATAATATTTTGCAGATTTGAATCCTGTAAGAAATTTATATAGTACTTTGCCAGGATGACTATATGCTCTATTTTTTACTGAGAGCTGAAGAAAACAAATGCTGGTAAAACAGAGATCTTCATGAGATCTAATACATAGCTGTTATATATTTATGCATAGCTGATAAAAGAATATGCAAAACAAATAGATTTATTCCAAGCATAAATAAGGCTTTTTGCAGTATTATAACAATATATTTCGGGAATTGAGGAAGGGAGGGAGGAAGGGAGGGAGGGAGGGAAGGAGGGAGGGAGGAAGGAAGGAAGGAAGGAAGGAAGGAAGGAAGGAAGGAATACTTAAGAGTTTGCCAAGATTAGTTTTATGCAATTGTGTATGCTATTTTAGGATGGTTGTTTGAAATCAGAGATGCTTATTGAGACAATTGCTTTGCAAAAAAAGGAAATTTTCAAATCTGAAGCAAGAGCTCCCTCTGTCTTTATTCTGCTGCCTTTTCAAATAATTCTAGGAAAACATGAAGATATAGGTTAATATTCTATAAAATGTTAATATAAATGTCTTGCATCAAACTAAATGATTTAAAGACAAGCATGGTAAAGATACTACACAGAACAGCTCCATTGAACTTGGTGGGAAGTAGACATAGATGGAAAGAGACAATTCAGAATATTTTTGAATGACAGTTGCTGGTATCCCTAATTGCTTGAAGTTGATGAGAGTTCAGAAAGTTCTGGCAAAGTTAAGTTTCTAAGGGATCATATCACTATTTTGATTTATATAAAAAGAATGAATATCAAGTAATTGAAGGACATGCAACAATTAATATGTTTGAATTTAAATGTTGCAAGAACCACTGGCATCAAGTTGAGAAGATTTTGAAAAAAGATTTTAGGACTAAGATCTTATAGGACTTTAAGAATCCAACACACAAGCATCTTGAAACACAATCCAGTGAAGTGAGTTGGGCTGAGAGAGAGTGACTGAACTAAAGTTACCCAACTGACATTTACTCAGTTTCCTGGTTTCTAGGCCACTACACCAAACTAGGTCACATTTGTTGATAGTTCAAAGTTATCTTCTATATCACGGGTGTCAAACATGCAATGTCACGATGTCATCATGTGACATATCACAACTTTACCCCCCTCCACTAAACTGGGGGTGGGCATGGCCAGTGCATGTCGCATCTAGCCCGCAGGCCACAAGTCTAACATCCCTGTTCTATATAGCTCTACTTAACATGTCAAATAGCAGCTGGAAGAATTGCTTATTAATCTTCAGTCTTGTAATGCTGCTGCAAATCTTGATCTCTAGTTTTCTTTCTGACAAAGTGCACAAGGAATATTTTTTGGTATTGTTACATAAAGGAGACCACACCAGCTCTTTATCGAAAGGAAAGGTTTATTGCTCAAGGTTCAGCAGCGATAGCTCAAGCAAAGTCTGAACCCGAGGGGTTGTTACATACAGGTTTATATATTCTTTTCAGTCAGTATATTCATTTCCGGATGTATACATGATTACCATTTATGGGTATGACATGCCCACTTCCTTGGTCCTACCGGGGTAGCTCAGCAATGGTGAGATGTCACGTATACTATGAGCAGGGGCTTAATCCCATCAATCCTCTTGTTCAACAATGTCACGTAGGCACGTAGGCATTGAGAGCAGGGACTTAATCCCAACAGTCCACTTTATTCCCCCCTCTGAAACTCTTCTGACTTCTCAAGAGGAGTTTCATAATTGTCAGTGTCAACAATTCTCTGATATTCCCACATAGCCATGACCTGGGTGACTAATTCCCCCCCCCTTTTTTTT
This sequence comes from Pituophis catenifer annectens, assembly GCF_029215685.1. NCBI lineage: Eukaryota > Metazoa > Chordata > Lepidosauria > Squamata > Colubridae > Pituophis > Pituophis catenifer. Next base: position 34,964,806 of record NW_027256888.1, read on the forward strand.
AAATTTGATTTATATGCCGCCCTTCTCCGGAGACTCAGGGCGGCTTACAATGTGCTAAGCAATAGCACATTATTTTTGCCAATAAAGATAACTATTTGACATATTTTTAACAAAAACAGGCAGAACACATGGTAAGATGATACGTCCGGCTGCAATTAAACCTATTAATGCCACGATCGCTTGTAATCCTGGAAGCTTAGGGAACCAGCCACTAAAGATTTCTTTGAAATTGAATCTATTCCATTCCTGGTCAACATTGTGGGTGAGCTGTCTTATTTCAGTGGTTAATTGCTTAATAATTTTCCCTGTTTCATCAATTTGTAAGCAACAATTAGAGAGGTTAAATTTTCCACACACCCCTCCTTCCTTAGCCAAGTTGTAATCCAAAGCCAACCTATCCCAAGCTGTCCTTAGTTTATCTGTGGTTTAAGACAATATGTTCAAGGCCTTGTCTATCCTTTGACCGGCCAGGTCTAGGACTGCCTGTAACCTGATAATCCTGTTCAGCATATAAATAGGGGTTCTGTATCCATATGAGCCATCCTCCACCCAAGTGGCTTGTCCATATGTACATACTATTTGTTCAGAGTTCCAAGTGTTGGTTTTTTCATATTCTGCCAATTCTTTACATGGAAAATTAGAGAAGGCTGTATTCACACGTCTCTGTAGGTCCACTATGTCATACACAGGAACACCCAACACTTGTCTCGAGTGAATAGGCAAAAGGAAGAAGGATGGCTTAATCCATCCTAATACACAAGACCCTGACCAGTTCCAAGGTAGTTTTTCATATGCCAAGTTGCCACATATCCAGTACATGTTGTCTGGGGTAACCCATTCCTCCAAGGAATGGGTTACCCCCATACTATCAAGATAGTAAAGTAAGATAATATTAAATTTACTGGGCTCTGTCTTATTAGCAGGAGAGATCCAGCTTTTATACTCCTGATCCCAGTATCCTAGGCAGATGAGGTCTCCCACGGGCTCAGTTTGATTCCTCACAAAACAATTTGCCCCACTAGGTTAGTTGATAATGTCCATACAATACCAGAAAGGCGAGTTCTGGCTGAAATATTCCCTGCCTGAGACATATTATTGAAAACTTCAGGGCTTGCTTCCAAGGCTTCCTAAGGTCACTGTTCGCCCATATTCGTACCACCGCACACAAAACAGTTCCTTACTATCAGTGTTTTAGCCACTTCTTCTGCCATTTCTACAAACATATTGTTAACCTTGGTACTCATAGAGAGTGGATCATTATCCAATTTCTTTAGATTATCATATACAGACCAGCCTAAAGTTCTAATTTGCCCCTCATTAATCTTGTCCATTATTATGGTTAAGTAAATCAAAGGGTCCTGGCCTGTTCCATCAATTCCAAACCCATAGGCTTTTAAAGGGGAATGGGTTCTGGGTACTTCTAACCTAACCCAGCTATTGTTTCTGACTCTTGTGAATTCGCCCAGTCCCGCACACCCCTGGTATCTACCTCCTAAATAGTCACACACACATTCCCACCCTGCACATTTCACTGAACCTGCGCAGGGTAGCCACTTCTCATGTCTGGCCGTAATCCAGGTGGTATTGGTGCTACACAGATATTTATGGTCATGTTTGTATGTATCTTTCCAAGAGTCAGATCCATATCCCACTTTACCTGGTCGGCCTGGTTTATCTATAGCCGTACACGCATCAAATTCCAATATTATTTTCTCACTTCCCTGTATAAGGACAGTGGTATGATTCACATATGCATACAGCCCTTTATTTTCTCATCATAAAGTTGTCCAACCCTGTATACAAGGTGACATTCAACTTTTCTGGAGTTTCAGGTTTGTAACAGATCGCCTTACTTCCTAGAATACACAACATATACATGGTTCCATTTCTCTGACATGTCCTTCCTGTGGGATTACAATCTTTCGGGGTTTGAGTGTGATAAGATTAATGCAGTCACAGTGGCCAAACCTTGCCTCACCTGTGTAACACATTATTGACAATTATCAAATATGTTGGGTTTTACAGCTTCCCGACACCTACAGGTCCTACGAGTATTCTGATGTATAGCAATGGCCACTAGGGACGGGTGTTTCCGGACTGAGCATAAGCCTGCCCATCCTTTCCTTAATTGCCATGGGCTGATTGCACGTCTTACAACAAAGAAAGGTGGGAAACCGCAATCCAGACTTAACGGGCAGGCCAGTGTCTATTAAGGCATGTTCACATATACCAATTCGGAACAGCCTACCCAGATTCATACAAACTTCCGAATTTCCTGGCCCTTTCTCTAGGCACATTATTGAGAAATGTATATCAAAAGTTGTCGGGTCATCACATGGTGGGGCTACTTATCCTCCCAGTATGCTGGGTCTAGCCAAATTATGTTGTCGGTCTTACACTCTGTCCTTCCTATCGGCTCACTAAAAATAATGCTTTGCCTTTGGCCCCCCTTGCCTAAATTTTCAATACACACTACAGTACTTTCCCGTCGTGCACAATACCCTAATACCATGATTAGGAGTACTAGTCCCAGTTCCATTCTTATGCTGTGCATAGAGGGTCAGCTTCCAGTGTGACCCAGCAAAGCTCTTCAACACTGTGTGCAGGGAACTTATTGCCGGTAAGGTTCAACAGAGTGTCCTTTTCAGGATACAGACAAATAAAACCACTACCAATGTCACTACTGCAATTAAAAGTTTATATAGTTCCAATTCATTTAAGTTTGAACTTAAGGACCAATGGTATCTCAGTGGGTTGTGCCTCCCACTGGACCGGGTCACTTTTAGCAGTGCCTTTCAGTCTGGTCCAATGGATCCACGATTTGGATTCCACAGTTTTTATTGCAAGGGGAGAACACATACTACGGTATATGGCTCTTTCCATTGTGATTTAAGAGGTTTATTTTTCCAGTGCTTTACCTACACTCTATCTCCTGGTTTAAAGGGATGGCATTTTGTACTTAATAAAGGTGGTGTTTGTTCTCCTACATATGTCCTTATAGCCTCTATTCATGTATTCAATCCTTGCTATTGTTTAATTAATTAATTTCCTATTCCCTATTCCCCCCTCATGGGACAAGTCTAGCCAGCCCATCATGTCTCTTCGTAAAATCGTGGGGGGTCTTCCATGATGACTGTATGGGGTGTAGGATACGAGCCTTTAAATACTTAGTGATAAGTTTCTGAATGGATTCAGTGGCTTCTGGGGTATAGTATCTCTGTTTAACTCATACAGGGCAGACTCTTGGCTTTACATCTACCACCACAGGAGTGGTGGAATCTTGTATATCCTAGAGCAGCGGTTCTCAACCTGGGGGTCGCGACCCCTTTGGGGGTCGAACGGCCATTTCACAGGGGTCGCCAAAACCCTCTCTTGCCCCCCCATGCCTTCACTCACCCTCACTCTCTGCTCTGTTGGATCGCCAGCCGTTCGCTTACCCCGCCCACTTCCAATCTATTGCTGCCTCTTGAGTCCCAGCTGATGGCTAGAGGAAAAAAAACTGTTTAAATTCTTGCCGTGGGGCTTCAAAGGGCCGCCCTATAGCCAGTGGTGGGATTCTGCCGCTTCCGCCCCGCCCCGTGCCCCGCCCCTCCGCACCACTATTTATTACCAATAAATAGTGGTGGGTGAGGGGCGAGCGAGCCAGCAATTTAACAAACAGTTCGGTGTTTTTTTGTAATTTTATTGGCCCGCAGAGCTTCAGCATAGGCTAATTAGCCCTTGATTAGATCGGCTCCCTACTCTCAGCTAATTTGCTCTCAGCTGTTTTGCTCAGGGCTCTGCTGCTTGCTGGAGCAGATTTTTTTTTCCCTAGCTATGCTGAAAAACGAAACTGAAAGTAAAGCAGGCTGTTGGCTTTGCTGTTGCTGCAACGTTGGAGAATTAGGCAGGCAGATTTCTTTTCTTTTTCCTCACCAAAAAAGGTAGGTGCAAACAATGGGAAATTTAGGGAAAAAGAGGAGAGTTCAAGATTTTAAAACACAAAAGAAAAAAAGCTCTATTTAACTAGGGAATTGTAATAATTGAGATATTATTAATTTTATATTGTGTTGAAAGCAGAAATGGTTAAGTTGTGGTTTGGAGGAATATATGGGGGAAATTATTTGGTTTATTATTATTGGTAAATATAATTAATTGATTTGTAAGAAATTGGATTGCATGGAAATAATTGGAATATTCATGTTCATATTGATTAATATACAAAAAAGGTACTTATATAACTAATTGATTTATATTAAAATGTTGAATTTATATTAAACAACTGTAATATTACATAATTAACCAATGTGAGGATGGATATAAAAATAGATGACAATGGGAAGGGGTATAATATAGAATAGAAGGGAAAAATTGAATTTGATTAAGATTAGAGATGAGGATGAAGGGTAATATTGGTTTTTTACAAAAATAGATGAGGAATAAATATGGCAAAAAGGAAATATAAAAATTGTAAATTTAATTGAAATGACTAAACACTGTTTAAATTTGTGAACCGGCCAAATACTCTGTTCAAAGAAAATACATTGTATGTTTGTATGTGTGTTTCTAATCATTGTTATTTATTCATATTTGTTCTCTTTTATTCTTTAAAGTTTAACAATTCATTCTTTATCTTAATATCTTTATATTTGTTTGGGGTTGGCTTTCTTCCCTTTCATCTTTTTTACTGTACAGCAATCTTTCTCCTCAAACTTACCACCTCTCTCTTTTCTTTCCTTCTTACTTTCTCTTCCTCCCCCTCTTCTTCTCCTCCCTACTTCCTCTTCCTTTCTCCTTCTCCTCCTCTCTTCCTCCCTCTCTTACCCTCACTCCTACTCTAATTTCCCTTCCCTTCCTTCATCCCTCTCTATTGCTGTATCCTTTTATGCATATGTACTCAGAGGGCTGAAAAAGTTATTTTTGACTGGTCCTCGCACTTTTGACCAGTCCTCGAACTTACAACTGTCCTCACATTTTACGTTTTTGCCCTATCTTGTCACCATGGTGAAGAGAAGCAGTTGTGAAATGAGTGACATGGTTGTTAAGAATGCTACAATGGGCATAAATGATGACCAGTCATAAGTGCGAAGACCGGTCAAAAGTGCGAAGACCTGTCAGAAATCACTTTTTTCAGCCCTCTGAGTAGTCCTTTTGTGCACATGGACTACTCAGAGGGCTGAAAAAGTTATTTTTGACTGGTCCTCGCATTTTTGACCAGATCTCGAATTTACGACTATCCTCACATTTTACGTTTTTTGCCCTATCTTATCACCATGGTGAAAAGAAGCAGTTGCGAAATGAGTGACGTGGTTGTTAAGAATGCTGCACGGGCATAAATGTGAGGATGGTCATAGGTGTGAGGACCAGTCAAAAGTGCGAGGACCTGTCAGAAATGACTTTTTTCAGTCCTCTGAGTAGTCCCTATACACACAGCCATGGCCACCCGGTCATATGACCAGCTAGCCACGCCCACCCAGTCACATGACCTCCAAGCCACACCCACAAAATAAGCCACGCCCACAGAACCGGTAGTAAAAATATTTAGAACCCACCCCTGTTTGGGGGTCACCACAACATGAGGAACTGTATTAAAGGGTCGCGGCATTAGGAAGGTTGAGAACCACTGTCCTAGAGGATTGTCTTCCACCCATACTCCAGGGGCATCAAATTCTTGCCATTTCCCAGATTTCGGAGTCTCTTTAATAACCACTAGGCGCCAGGTTCATTCACTACCATCGGGTGTAAATGTGACCGTCACCCTTAATTTAGTAAGTAAGTTTCTCCCTAAAAGTGGGAATGGACATTCTGGCATATATAAAAATTGATGGCTGAGAGCCGTATTACCTAATTGACATAAAATAGGTTATAGTATAGGCCTTCCAAGCACTGTTCCTGACACTCCCTGAATTTTTACTTGAGACCCCGAAGCGGGGGGCTATCGGTTTATTAATTACTGACCGACTTGCCCCAGTATCCAACAAGAAAGTCATATCCTTCTTTCCCACCTTTACTGAAACCAATGGCTCTGGGAGTGGGTCCTCTAAGCCTGGTCCCTGTCATTCAGTCCAGTCCATTTCCGCTAATCCAATCAGCTCCCCCCTCTCTGGGGGGCGACTCCCTTGTCCTCTTATCCCATAATCTCCTCTTCCTCCCATCTTGTTTCCTCTCATGGCGGGAGGAGGCAACACCCTACCTCTTCCTCTTCCTCTTCCTCTACGCCGGGATCCCAATCACCGTGGGCATTCCCGCTGCCAGTGTCCCTCTTCTTTACACAGGGCACACTGGTTGGGTCCAAGAGTCACTCCTCCTAATGCGGCAGCAAGTAATTCTGCCTTCCTTTGCATTCGTCCCTCTCTCTCCTTCTTCTCTACCTTGTCTCTATTTACAAACACTTTCCTTGCTATTTCCACTAACTGACTGGTATTCATTCCCAATGCTCCTTCCTGTTTTTGTAGTTTCCGCCTAGTATCTTTAGCACTTTGGGCAACGAATTGTTCATTCAACATAGCCAAATTTTGTGGTTGTCTTATGTCAATTTAGGCATACTGCTCGTACGCCTCAATTAGCTGCTCTAAGAAACTTTCCGGGCTTTCATCAGGCTTTTGCAACACAGTGGCAGGTTTTGAAAAATTGACAGGAGATTTTCCTGCCTTGATCAGCGCTTCTATGGTGAGGGCACGGAAATCCATCAGGCAAGTCCTATGAGTTGCATCATTAGGATCCCAATGTGGATTGATTTCAGCAGCCCTATGTCTTCTTTTGGCTTGATGGGCTTGATCATTATCATTAGGGAATCTTTTCTTCAGGATTTTATCCCTGGCCACCCTCCATTTTTCTCGGTCCTCAGGTGTGAGAAGGGTTCCCAGGAGTTGGTGTATGTCATTCCATGTGGGCATATGAGTCTGCATTATAGTTTAAATCAGATCCACAACTTCTCTAGGTTTTTGATTAAATGGGCCACAATGTTTCCAATTTAATATATCTGTAATAGTGAAAGGAGTGTATTGAAATATAGGGGCTATATGGGACTGACCTTGAGCATCTATAAATTGCTGGCCGACTTATTTTAATGGGGCAACTAGATTGGGTGGATTGCCCTTACTACGGGTTCGTTGGGCCACTGGGGAGTCCTCCTTTGATTCTGACTCAGAGGAGGAAAGCTGCTTTTTCTCCTTCTTTATTTTTTTCTTCTCCTTCGGTCTTACTGATTGACCTCCGGAGTGAACTACCACAGCTCCCTCTTGTGCCTGTAAAGGCAAGGGCAGATATCGGGGCACATATGGAGGGGGCCTAGTTTCTTCCTCCATTCCCCCGCTTAAGACAGTTTTTGATCTTTTCTGACACAGAGATTTCTTTCTTTGACTATTCTCAAGTGTACGACTCACACACATTCGCATCCACTCAGCCTTGCATTTTCTTAATCACTCTTGGTTATTTTCTACTGCTATTTGCCACTGGTCTATATATTATAATAATTTTTATTTTGATATTGATCGGGATGACCAGTGTCAGGATCAGTAATTGCCTAATGTACTAAACCTATTATTCGGAGATCTAAGGTCCCCGACAAAGGCCACCCTACACCGAAGATGGGCCACTCATCTTTGCATAACTTCTGCAAAGTAAACTTACCTGCTTTCGGATCCCCATAATCTCCGCTAAAAGCCTGCTGGAAATTATTTAATATACATTGGAGTAGTGTCCTTGGGACACTACTCTTTCCACCCATTCCTAACACATTACCAGTGACCTGGGGTGCTGGAATTCAATGGTCACCTTCAGGAACTGCACTAGTTTAACCACTTACACCAAAACCTTACGCGGACTTCTTTAGGATTGACGTCCTGAGTCCAGGGCGGTGATCAGGCACCCTTTTCTACTCTCAAACAGAGTAGGTAACCAACACTATACTCGCCTGCCGGCAGGTCTTCCTCTCACATCCTGATCAGGGATTCGTTCAGACTTCCTTTCCTTTACTCACAAAGGGTCCTTGGACTGATTGGATGTACCCTTGTCGGTGGATGGCTCCCCACCCCGTCCCTCTGAAGTAAATGACTTTGTGGCGCCTTGAGGTACCTGGGCAAGGGATCCCTCCACTGCCGCGGGGTCCTGGTCATCCGCAGCAAAAATCACCTGGTGACTCCTGGCTGACTCGCCAGGAAATGTTACAGAAAAGAGACCACACCAGCTCTCTGAATCCCGAGGGGTTGTTACATACAGGTTTATATATTCTTTTCAGTCAGTATATTCATTTCCGGATGTATACATGGTTACCATTTATGGGTATGACATGCCCACTTCCTTGGTCCTACCGGGGTAGCTCAGTAATGGTGAGATGTCACGTATACTATGAGCGAGGGCTTAATCCCATCAGTCCTCTCGTTCAACAATGTCACGTAGGCATTGAGAGCAGGGATTTAATCCCATCAGCCCACTTTAGTATATTTCTTAACTTTGCAAATTACATATTTATTCTATTAACTTTTTCAATTACTACCTCCCTATCACCTTCACCCCATTCCTGTTCTCAAATTGGATTAAGAACATTGAGTGCTATTACATACTTCTGAGACCTTCACAAACTAAATATTAACCACTATCAAATTTAAGTCCAAAACATTGGGCCAGTTGTTATATGAATCACAGTTGGCCTATTAGTTAATAGTTCCACAGAGATCTTTTCTTTTTTTGTGCATTGAAGTCAGTGTTGACTCCTGGTTACCATCTGGGCTACTCCCTGCAGGTTTTTCAGGAAGTGGCTTGCCATTGCCTCCTTCCCAGGGCTACAATAGAGTGGCTGGTCCAAATTGACCTTGTGCCTAAGATAGGGCTTTAACTTGTAGTCTTCCACTTCATAGCCCAATTCCTTAATTACTACACCAAATGGGCTCTCCACAGTGGTCATACAAACTAAATTGCTGAAACCAATGCTTATTGTAGCCAAAAGCATTTCTAATTCAACCCTAACACTTGAAAGTAGGGGTGTAGGGAGTAGATTTGGACTAGTTTTGACTTACTAGGTGAAACTTTTTTTCCAGTAGGCCAAGCACCACTGACCTTAATTAATTAATAGTTAATAGATGACTGTGCTTGTCCATGGGCCTTGCAGTAGAAAATTCACCACCACTATCTAAAAAAACCATAATCTCTACTGGATACAATCAAACTAACATAAAAATATACCAAATATTGAAAGATGTAGAATTACAGACTGTTTCTTGGGTGATTACCAATTCTTATACTACAAGGGTATAAGAATCTATAGTGAAATAAAGGAATGTAAAGTAAGCACAGGTTATAAATTAAGATATAAATGCTTGCCTATAAGGTTTGCTTGGAGAATCAGAGCATGCCAAAAAATTGTCCAAAGTCAATCCAAGGTTTTAGAGTGGGTCAAGGTTGTCAGTCAATCCAAAGGAAGAATCTACATTTGAAGGTCCTGCATGTCAAATATTTCCAACAAAAAGAACAGACACAGAGCAGATTCTTATATAAGGCGCAACCAGCTGTCACTAACCAGAAGGTTTACTCCTTTGCTTGGCGAGAAGCCTAATAGAGCTTTCCTGTTCTGATTTCCTTTCTACTCAGGTGGGTTGGAGGTCTTACATCATGTTCTTCTAACTTGTACAGCTGCTCAGGTGTTGCCTGTGTTTAATCATCATTATATGATTTCTCCTGAGGCTGACGTTCCATAGGTTCAGTTGGATCTTCTTTTTCAGCATCAGATTCAGACTCAGAATCTAAGGTCTGAGCCTTGGCCATAACAATTACACTAAGCACCTGGAAGCACCTTCTCCTCTTCTTAATGGACAATATAATATAACACATATAAATGAAAGTCTATGTATGTGATTCCAGAGAAATACAAATAGTCAAACATGTTTTCCTTTAATGTATTTGCTATAGAGATTTCCAAAAGTAATATAGCATTAATCCTCCAGTAATTCCCAGGTAAAAATGATGTGATTTATACTAAACTATTATTAGCAGATACAAACAACATATAAGAAGATTCTACTTATTGGGTGGTAGTAGAGATGTCATTATCAGCTGACTGCTTCAACTAGTTTTACTTTTGCTCTATTATTTATATTTTAAACTTTAATTTTCTGATCTATGATCATAGTAAACATTGGTTTGGTTACTTCAAGAAGAAATATAATTTTTCATTAGTTGTATTAGATATATTAAGTATATTATAAAAAACACTTTCAAAAGAAAACTCCTTAGAAATGGAATAACATAAAGATTGCTTATCAAGTCAACTGTTCCTTATTATTTTTTACTGTACAATAAAAAAACCTCCTTCCAATTAAACTCAGCTCCTTGGAAGCAACATGGAAGCTTCCACTGACATATTTTCTTCCATGCATTCTACTTTTGACTGCAATATGTCCATAGTTCTTATGACTTGGACTTCTTTGCTTTTGAACTCAGCAGGTTCCAATAGTCTGTTTTTGTCGTATATAAATGCCAAACCATATACACATACCATAGGGCAAGGACTGCAAGGGTTAACTCCCAGAGACCCCTTCACCTATTGAGCCCTCCTTACCTTAGCTCCGCCCCATAGGTATTTAAAGCCCATCCATGTGGTCCTGGAGCCAGTTCCAGCTGACCACCTGTAATTGATAAACATGATGTGAATAAACAAGTGATTATTTAACTTTACAACGTGTGATGGAGTTATTGGGTCTGATCCTCGAACAATCCTAACATAATGGTAGCAGAGGATGGTTGACAACCCAATTACTCCAGGAAATGCCAGGAACCCCTAAGCTGACCGAAAAGAAAGGAAGGCCGAACACCCAGGCATTCACCAAAAAGATGGCAGCACAATTATCGCCGGCGGGAGCTATGCCAAGAGAAACGCCAGATGCGCACAAGCAGATCCCCAGCCCAAGCACCCTGACCAGAACCAATGGGAGACAAGCCGAAAAGGAAAATGGATCCGAAATCACCGCAAGCAAGGAAAGCGGCCTCAGAAAAAAACTGCTGGAATTAATAGAGTCGGCCCCAACCAACATGGACCTCGTCGCGGAACTCCAAAGACTGATCGGAGACTGTGGAGTATCGACCAGAGAAGACAAAATCCGACCGAATTCTACAACCAGCGACATGGTAGGAGATGTATTCCCTTACCATACACCCTTTGAAAAGGACGAAGACGAATTCGCGCCTTTTTCCGAGCGGTCATCTTGGACGGTGATGTCACCAAAGATGGCCGACCAACAACCAATGGGCTCCCGAGATTCAAACTACATGGCGGGAATCGAGGCCTACTCAAGAGCAACCAAAAAGAATAGCCCCAACAGCGGGGACGAACCAGAATCAAGCCCAACAAGCTCGCCTACCGAGCTCGAAATCAATAAGGCCATACAGGTACTGACTGCGGCCTTCAGGACTAAATTAAAACTGCCGGGCTCACACCCCGACATTCTGGGGGAGCCTGATGAGACAGCCTATACGCAGGGGGGCCACCGCCAAGGACTACCTGGGGAGCGCTAACACCAAGGCATGGGTACCACGCCAAATGCTTCCCGCTGAGAACCTTCCCCATGCCCCCATCGAGACCCACAGCGAAGCCTGATGGACGAACCGACCACTCACCAGTCCAACAATCCCATCCGAAGCAACCAGAACTATCGGCGGGCATGGACTTCAGTCCGATCCCAGCATGCAGCTACCGTGCCAGACCAGGTCTTCCGGATCTTCACCCGACTGCCGCGGGCCCTCTGACCCTCCAAGGCGACCCAAGGAGCATCCTAGCGACCAGAACGGCGTTCTGAGTGACCCTCGGCTACCTGAGGCCACTCAAAGCCGAACCGAGGATCCATCCGGGCGAATGGGGCCTTCATCCAGGAGCTATGGAAGCAAGCTCCTTCCCCAGTGAGCGCTGGACAAGAATGAATCCGGAGCATGCGCAGAATCCGCCTGCAGAGAAAAAAGAAAAGACCATAGAAGCAAGTCAATACAAACTGACACCAAACATTCCGTTGCCTTATTGCGAGTTCCCTTTCGCACAATATCATGGACAGCGACAGCCAGTAAGTAATCTCACACACAGCACAGGGACATTGCCAACTGACTTTCCTAAATTAAAATTAGATGGGACAAATTTCCTGGAGTGGAACCAGCAACTCCAGGTCATCCTTTTAAAGGAGAACTTACTTTTTCTGATCACTGACCCTCCTGAAAAACCATGGACATTTGAACTAGACTGCATGCATCATAAGGCGTACTACATATTGATAGCTAGTATTTCACCCAGTATATATCCTAGCATCAGTCATCATCTGACTGTTTCAGAACTGTTACATAAAATGTTTAGCCTGTTTTACAGTAAGAGTGTAGCCACCACTACCAGAATTTCCAGGGAGTTTCACTCAGCCAGACACCAGGCAGGGACCACCATGAGCGAACACCTACTAACATTGAACGCCACTAGGGCAGAACTAATACAGAGGGGGGAGATTATAACCGAGGGGAGCATAATAAGCATTATTATTAATTCTCTAGACCCCAGTTGGGACAATTTTATTACACAGCTAGATAGCCTTAGCTTGGAACAACTTACTTTAGAAGTACTGACCAACAAGTTGATAGCTGAGGACAATCTAAGGAGGGACCGCTCAATATGTCGAAGAGATCACAAACCGGTCAAAAGGGTAGAATTTCAAAGCAGGAATCACAATGCAACCGAATGTTTTCTGTGTGGTTCCAGGAACCACTATAAGAAGGATTGCCCCAGAAACAAGAGAGACAGGGACTACTCTTTTCGCAGGCCTAGGTTCCCAGACAGACACTCACCAGAAAGCCGACACAGGCGCAGGGACTCACACAACCCAAGAGACGGAAGGGGACACAGGGACAGCTCTAGAGAAAGTCAAACAGGCTCATTATATGGATTTGGGGACCAGGGACATGCCATTAATCAAACCAAAAAAGGGAGTACGTGGCTCTTAGATTCAGGGGCCACTAACCACACAACATACGACCCAAAGTTACTCACATCTCTCATGAAAGAGAACTTCATAATCAAAGTGGCCAATCAAAACAACGTTTTGGTAACGGGGAAGGGGAACATGCACATACCGGGAATAGGAGAGATAGAGGGGGTATTACTTGTACCAGAAATACCCTACAATATCCTCACCACATTGAAACTAAGCAAGGCAAAAACGTAGGAAAGACCATAGTCAGTGGAGGCCTACCATACTTTCACCCGAATAGTGATGATCACCCAAGAGTAAACGCCAATCTAAACTTTAATGTGGGTTCAGTACCCAACAAAGACGAAGAGGGTGAAAGTGAAGAAATAGAGGGGGTTAGTTGCAAATACATCTCTGGTGACTTGAACGTTCGTGAAGCATTTGATAAGGGGAAGCGCCCTCAATAGACAAGCCCATCCATGATGACTGCACGCATCTCTTGCATAGAAAGCTGGGACACAGTAGCTTCCCCGTTATACAAAAAATGGTTAACTGCTCTGAAGGCATAAAAGTAAAAAATTGTGAAAACTACATTGAGTGTTCAGTGTGTAAATGTTCCAAGCTCAAGACTAAACCCAGACCAAAAAAGTCAATCTGCACTACTGACTCCATTTTCCAACTAGTACATATGGATTTGGTAGGGCCCCTAAGGCCATCTGTTAAATACAAAAAGAGGTTCTTTCTGACTATTGTAGACGACTTTAGTCGTTACGGGTTCATATACACTCTTAAACGTAAGAACGAGGTATACCAAAAGTTCACGGAAATCTACAAGAGGGTAGAGGTACAGCACAACACTAAAATCAAGCAAATAATGACTGACCGGGGGTCTGAGTTTCTGTCAAGGGATTTTTCACATTGGTTAAAAGAACAAGGGGTACTACACTTCACATCCTCACCTTTCTCCGCTTTTCAGAACGGGGTCGCGGAACGTAGAAACGGTACCTTACAAATCATGATGAGGTGTGTCTTAGAGAATGCTGGCTTAGGACAACATTTTTGGTCAGAAGCAATTATCTACTCAAACTACACCTTAAATAGGTTGTGGTCTAGCGATAGATCACGATAGACAGAACCCCATATGATTTAATGTATAGGAGGAAACCACAAATAGCACACCTACACATTTTCCGGGTCACAGCAGACGTACACATCCCCAAACAGTTACGGCGCAAGAGAGACAAAGTGTCGAGAAGGTTGAGGTTTATGGGGTATGAGCCGGGGACCAAGAGATTTAGGTTCATAGATAATCACAATAAATTTATAGTGTCCCGAACAGCAGTATTCCATGAACATGCCAATTGGTCCAAGATACACCTGAATGAGGTATTCCCCAAAAGGGAACTACCCAATAGCAATCAAGACAAGGTAGAACAAACCAAAAAAGAAAACAAGGGAAAAGGGAAATCCGTACCAAACAGCCAGGGAATAGAAGTCAGGGAATGGAAGGAAAACCACCCAAGTATAAAGCTAGACTCACTAACAGAAAGAGCCTTGGTAGTACAAGGGTTTAAGGCACCCTGTTATTAAGCTGCTTAAGACCAGCTGCCTGCAATTACTGCAGGGTTCGAATCTCGCCAAGGCTCAAGGTTGACTCAGCCTTCCATCCTTTCTAAGGTAGGTGAAATGAGGACCCAGTTTGTGGGGGCAATAAGCTGACTTTGTATAAATATACAAAAGGATGAAGGCTATTGCTGAGCACATTGTAAGCCGCCCTGAGTCTTCGGAGAAGGGCGGCATATAAATCAAATTAAAAAAAAAAAAAAAGGGAGGCCAGGTTCCTACACGACACAGAAACACCTCCAGATAGGCCCATTAGAGCAAGCAGGAACAAGACTCCAAAGAAACTAGAGGACTATGTCCTATCCATGCATACTAACCACCTAACTCCTAACAACTACGAAGAGGTACTAAACCTACCCGAGGAATAAAGGGTCAAGTGGGAGTAAGCCATGGAGAGAGAAATGAGTAGTCTCCGGGAGTTGAATGTTTACACCCCAACCAAAGTTCCAAATGACAAGACACCAATTGGTACCAGGTGGATTTACAAGGTCAAGACACTAGAGGGCAATAAAGTGCTATACAAAGCCAGATTAGTAGCACAGGGTTTCGCACAAAAGTACCCAGAAGATTACACTGACACGTATTCCCCCACAGTCAGGGCTGAGAGTGTCAAGTGTGCATTAGTGATAGCATCCATCCTAGGTCTTGAAGTACATCAATTCGATGTGCAGACAGCTTACTTACATGCGGAGCTAGACAAGGAAATTTACATTACGCCCCCCCCCAGCAAAGATACACAAAAAGGGGAAACGTGGCTCCTCAACAAAAGCCTATATGGACTAAAGCAATCAGGAAAAAGGTGGTACGAAGTCTAGCCAAAATTCTAAGATCGATGGGCTTCTCCGCCACGTCTGCAGACACTGCTTCTTCACCAAAAAAGCAGGTGATTCCATCGAATATGTCCTCGTCTACATGGATGACATATTATATATCGGTGACCAGACGCACAAATGTGATAATTTTGCCAATGAACTAGGAAACACTTCTCCCTGAAGATATTAGGAAAGGTGGACAAGTACCTAGGGGTACAAATCACCAAAACCAACAAAGGCTTCTGGCTATCTCAAAAAGAAAAAATATTAGCGCTCCTACATAAATGTCATATGTTTGACGCCAAACCCTGTGAAACCCCAATGCAGCCAGATTTCTTGAAAAACATGTATAACGAAGCAGAACCATTCAATGACAACACTCTTTACAGGTCTACCATAGGCTCATTATTGTACATAGCAAACTGGACAAGACCCGACATTGCCTTACCCGTCAATCTACTATCCAGACAAGTTGGTAAGCCTACCACATACCATTGGGATGCTATCAAGAGAATACTCAGGTACCTGAAACACAGTTCAGATGCTTACTTATGTCTGGAGCCAGAAGCCTCCCATAAACCAACATTATTGTGTTACGCGGATGCAGACTGGGCTGGGGATGTAAGAAGCAGGAAGAGCACATCAGGGTACATATTCTTCCTAAATAACAGCCCTGTGCATTGGTATATGGGTAAGCAAAACTTGGTAGCCACCGCAACCACTGAAGCTGAGTTTATATGTTTGTCCAAGGCCAAACTTAATTTGGTTTGATGACCTACTCTCCAACCTTTGGTCTGAACCCGCATATCCCATCATTATCCATGAGGACAACAGAGCAGCCATCGAGATATCAAAGGCAGATGCAGTAGGTCAGAGATCGAGACATATCGATATCAAGCACAAACATGTCAGGCAGCTCTCCAGTATCTGATTCATAGAAACCATACATTGTGAAACGGAGGAACAAACGGCTGACATACTAACCAAGCCACTGCAGATCAAACAACATGCTTACTTAACCTCGAGGCTGGGTGTTCACCTGTAAATACCCCTTCGCATGCTCACCTCACACAAACATCTAGGCCAGGCATTTAGAGGGGGTTTTGTCGTATATAAATGCCTAACCATATACACATACCATAGGGCAAGGACTGCAAGGGTTAACTCCCAGAGACCCCTTTACCTATTGAGCCCTCCTTACCTTAGCTCCACCCCATAGGTATTTAAAGCCCATCCATGTGGTCCTGGAGCCAGTTCCAGCTGACCACCTGTAATTGATAAACATGATGTGAATAAACAATTGATTATTTAACTTTACAACATGTGATGGAGTTATTGGGTCTGATCCTCGAACAACCCTAACAGTTTTTAAAGAAGGTAATAAATGTTTGATATTTAATTGGGCTTTTTGTAGATCGAACGTTGTCTTACCTGAACGTTCCTTTTCAGCTCTCTGCGACTGCAATCCACCTCTGGGTTTCCTTCCTCCTCGCTTCCTTTTGACTGGGTGATTTTTTTCAACTGTCTCTCCGTGCTGTGGCCACGCCCACTTTCCCATGATGCACCAGTCTTTGAACGAAGGTGTGACCACCTAGTAACAAATCAAATTTCCAGAACAAGCTATATAAACCTAGAACACTGGAACCCGTAAAAAAACACAAGAAATCAGGAACCAACAGGGTGGGTGTGGATTGCAGTCGCAGAGAGCTGAAAAGGAACGTTCAGGTAAGACAACGTTCGTTTTCCAGCCCTCTGCTCCTGCAATCCACCTCTGGGATATACCAAAGTTCAAATCCCAGGGTGGGAAAACTACTTGGACTCAGACTCCTGGACCTCAAGGACACTTTGGAGAACACGTCACCCAAAAGATGCTTCGGCCGAAGCATACGTATCAATTCGGTAATGTCTGATGAAGGGTGTCACAGAAGACCAAGTAGCGGCCCGACATATGTCTGAAACTGAAGCCTGCGTAGCCCAGGCGGCCGACGCTGCCGCACTACGAGTAGAGTGAGGTAAGATGCGACTCGGCACAAGACGAGAACGTTGCCTGTAAGCTGTAGCTATGCATGTCTTAATCCACCTGCCCACTGTGGATGAAGAAATCTTTTGGCCCAAAGAAGGTGGATGAAACGACACCAGAAGAGCCTCAGTTTTACGGATGGATTCAGTCCTGCGAATATAACGACGTAGAGCCCTACGCACATCTAGGGTATGCCAGTCTTTTTCGCGTTGATGTTTCGGTGACGGGCAGAAATCCGGAAGGATAAGCTCCTGAGCCCGATGAAAATATGAATTCACTTTGGGTAAAAATGCTGGGTCCAGACGTAGTATTACTGTATTAGGTTGAAAAATACAGAGATCTTTTCTAATCGATAAGGCGGAAAGCTCAGACACACGTCTGGCCGAAGTGATCGCCAATAGAAAAGTTATCTTGAAAGACAAATACCTTAAAGGAATTGTCCCCAAAGGTTCAAAGGGGGGGTACATCAAGGCCTGAAGAACAAGGGAAAGGTCCGAGGTCGGGTATCTATGAACAACAGGCGGGCACAGGTTTACAGCACCGTGAAGAAATCCCTTAAGTAGCGGATGCATAGACAAAGACGGATATGGAGGACACCGAATGACCGTAGATAACACAGCCGTCTGACGACGAAGGGTAGATGGTGACAACCCCTTGTCTAAGCCGGATTGTAGAAAGCACAGGACGTCCTCTATCCGGGCTGAAGTAGGGTCCACCAGGTTAGCCGCACACCAGAGACAGAAGGCCCTCCAAGAAGATTCGTAGATTCGCGACGTTGAAGGCCGACGAGAAGCTTGGATCGTACTTATGACGGAGTCGGGAAGGCGGTCCTTTCGCAAGATAACCCGCTCAAACGCCAAACGGCCAATTGGAGCCATCCTGGCTCTGGGTGGTCGATGGCCCCTTGGTGTAGGGCGATGCGGTCCGGTGGAATCAGCCATGGTGGACGAGACAACAGGGCCACAAGGTCTGCGTACTAGTGTCGACGAGGCCAGTTGGGAGACACCAGGATCATTTCGGCCCTCTCCTCCAAGAGCCTCCGAATTACCTGAGGAATCAGGGGAATCGGGGGAAAAGCGTACAAGAGCCCTGGAGGCCAACGGCATCGGAGCGCGTCGTGATCCATAGCTGAATGGCACGGGTAACGAGTCACATAGAGTGGAATCTGGGCATTTGACGGGCTGGCAAACAAATCCACGACAGGCATGCCGAAAAGAAGAACGGCTTCGTGGAACAGCCTCGGATGCAGTTGCCATTCCGAGTGATCGAGACTTTGTCTGCTGAGCCAATCTGCCCGGACATTGTCTACGCCGGAAATGTGATCGGCCCTCAATGAAAGAACGTGGCGTTCCGCCCACCTGAATAGACTCTCCGCTTCCAACATCAGTGGCCTCGAATGTGTCCCGCCTTCTTTGTTTACATGGGCCTTGGCTGTAATGTTGTCCGTGAGCACAAGGACGTGGTGACCCTCCAACTGAGATTGAAAATGTTTGAGGGCCAGGCGAATTGCTCTGAGTTCCAACAGATTGATGTTGCGGCCTCTTTCTGGAATGGACCAACGACCCTGCACCACTTGATTTTGAAGGTGGGCTCCCCAGCCCCGAAGGCTGGCGTCCGAGGTCAGAGTCATTCTGTCTTGAATTAGAAAGTGCGAGCCCTTGAGAATGGCTGGTCCCATCCACCACTGAAACAATAGACGAAGTTGAGGTGGAAGGGATACTTTGTGAAGGGAATCGCTGCGTCCCGAGCGCTGGTAAGGGAGCAGAAACCATTGCAATGTCCTCGCGTGACGTCGTGCCCATGGCACAATCAAGAAGCATGACACCATCTTCCCCAGCAGTTGTGATAGCTGGAGAAGAGGAATGGAACGAAGAGACAGAATTTGACGTATCAGGTCTTGAATACTCAAAATCCTGTCTGGAGATAGAAAGACTTGACCTCGCATAGAGTCTATCACCGCCTCCAAGTGCAGCAGTGATGTGGAAGGGTAGAGGTGGCTCTTTGGAAAATTTATTGAGAACCCGTGATTCTGGAAAGCCATGATGACAAGATGAAGGTCTCGAGCTGCCTGACTCCTGGACGATGACAACACCAGGATGTCGTCGAGGTAACAGAGTACCCGCACCGGGATTTTCCGGAGAGACGCCGCCACTACCGCTACCAATTTGGTGAAGGTTCTTGGGGCAGAGGATAAACCAAAGGGCATTGCGCAATATTGATAATGATCGTCCCCAATTTGAAAGCGCAGAAATTTCCTGTGAGAAAGAGATACTGGGACATGCAGATATGCCTCCCTGAGGTCGACCGATTGAAGGAGGTCGCCACGACGAACCCCCCCCCCAAGATGGACCCCAGGGAGTGCATCTTGAATCTGCGATAGCAAATGAACAGGTTTAGTTGTTTCAAGTTCAGAATGGCCCGATAGCCTCCGGAGTGTTTCGAAACGAGAAAGAGTGTCGAATAGAATCCCAAGCCATGTTGTTCTGGCGGGACCCTCTCTATCGCCTTGATGCTGAGTAGATGGAGGACCTGTTCCTGTAGCAAGCGACCCAGTTCGGGAGAACGTGGCGCAGGGCAGCAAATGTGGCGAGAAGGAGGACATCCCAGGAACTCGATCGACAGGCCCGAAGACACCGTGTGAAGGATCCAAGAGTCCGTGGTCGACTGCTCCCATTGATGTTGGAAAAGTTGCAGACGACCGCCAATGGGATCCTGCGTCCTGCAGTCATTTCCCCCTGCGGAATTGTCGGTATCCGGATCCCCGAAAAGGACGCTTGGAGACAGTGGGGTTTCTGGTTCTGTCACGAAACCGCTGTCGATCGGAGGAACGGTCGGGGCCATAGAATTGTGAACGTTGCGAATAGGCACCCCCTGACCCCGATGTCGCCCGAAAGGACTGTCTTTGATAGTAAGGCGTATAGCGTCGTTCAGGTCTGCGATATGAGGAAGTTGGCATAATCTTCCTCTTATCCTTATCCTCGATAAGGACAGGATCTAGGGCAGAGCCAAATAGATTCGGAGCTTTGTAGGGTGCCGCTGCCAAACGCCATTTGGCCTTGGAGTCGGCCTTCCAGTTCCTAAGCCAAAATAAACACCGAGACGTAATAGACGAGGCCAATGCCCTGGATGTAAACTTCACAGAATTCAAAGATGCATCGGCCGAATATTCTGTGGCCGCCACAATTTTGTTTATGTCCTGGTGGAGGCGTGTGTCTTCTGGTGGTAGCCTGTCCTGAAGCTGCTGCAACCAAAGTAGAGTTGCCCGGTTAAAAAAGGATGTGGCGGTCGCGGTCTTAATCGCCCATGCCAGGGCTTGATGTTCTTTACGAAAAGAAAGCTCAGACTTCTTGTCCTCCGATTTCAAGCCGTCCAGCGCGTCTGTTGACAGAAAGGACGAGGAACACAGGTTGGCAATGGGTGTGTCCACCACGGGCAAAGACAGCATAGCGTCCAAGTCTGGCGCCGCACAATACAATTTCTTATCGATGCTATTGGGGCCCGTTGACGAAGCTGGTTGAGACCAAGGAGATTGTAGGACCTCAGAAAAAAGTTGAGGACAGGGAATGAAGTCCCTGCCCGGCTTGGAAGAGGAGAACAAGGCCTCGTGGGGGTTCGACGTGGACGCAGTCTCAGATGTTGCAGGAGCAGAGGCAGACATGTTAGTGACCTGACGAGCCTTATGTAGAAGAGATTTAAACAATGAAGGCCTGAACAGCCCGGTAAAGGCAGGAACATCAGGAGCGAGGCCCTCGTCCTCCGAAAATTCTAAATCCTCAACAACATTCTCCCCCTGATCGGACTCCTCCGAAGAATCAGGCGCCAAAAGGTGAGAGGGCCTCGGAGTCGGTGCCATAAGTGGTTGAGGCACCTGATGGGGGGCCATCTGTGCAAGAGGCAAGGGCGGTTGCTGGATTCCCGCGGCCAAAAGGGAAGACAAGGCGTTAGACAGCAAAAACTGTAAGTCCATCTGGGGAGGCGATAAGTGCCCATCAGCCCCGCGAAGACCAGCGGCGGTTGGTGTGAAAGTCGCCTCAGGACGAGAAGCAGGAGGGGGGGCGGGGTTGAACAAGCCCACCGATGAAACATCAGGCAACGAGACTGAAGCTCTTTTTGACAGCTGTCCAGAAGTACCTGGCTGTGGTGGATCAGACGCCTGGACCCCACCGGGCGTAGGCGACAAAGGTGGTGGATTCTGGCCAGTCGGAAAAACAGAGGACAAGGTGGCCTGCCTGGCCTTGTCATATTGGCGCTCCAGAGCCCTATGGCGTCTTTGTGCGTCCTTATCCGCCGCTGCCGACGATTTAGGTTGGCGGGAGTCCTCAGAAGCAGATACGACCCTGCTACGAGATTTGGACTTGTGCTTGGCTGGAGCCCTAGGGGGGCTGGGCTCACGCTCTTCATCAGATGAAAAATAGGCATCCGCCATGACTAATAAGATTAAATATAATCAATCGTTGTTTGGTTTTTTTTTTTTTTTTTTTACTATAGAAAAATGTAATAAAAAAATAACTTTTATAATATTTAACGTCTTTTTGTCTTTTTTCCTTTTATATATATATATATATATATATATATATATATATATATATATATATATATATATATATATATATCGAAATACAATCTGAACTATATACACTTAGCCCTCTTTAACTCCGAAGGTGGCCGAAAACAGCCCAGCCAGAGCTACCTTCGCCAGGAAAAAAAAAAAAGACTGGCAAAGGTGTCACAGGGAATTAATAAATACTGCCCAGGCTCCAATTAAATTAATGGGACAACAGACAACTGGTCCACTTAACTAGGCAGGCTGACAAGCAGGCGTACACCCCAACTACTACAAGGGTTAGAGAGAGGGTGACCCAGGAAAAAAACGGCCTTTAAAGAGCGACCTTGCCGTTCAAAATGGTGCCCACCAAAACGCTGCCAGGAAAACTGTGACAAAATGGCGCCTTGGACCGTCCAAAAATGGCGGCAACACAGGCGGTTGAAAGTTGCGCCCAAATAGGGATCAAGGGCAAGCTTCGCCGGACGCCGCCCGAGGGACGGACGTCAGTACAACCTCACCGCTGTAGCAGCCGACACTCTCCAAAAGGCTGCGGGCTGGAGCGAAGTCTCCGACTCTGCCTGGGCGCCTGAAGCCCCGAGCGGCAACTTTGAAAGGCTGACGATTGGATCGTAGCGCACACAAACAGCAGCGGTGAAAAAGTAAGTAACACGTCAGAGGCCGCAGGGCAAACCTTGCGGAGCACTCCGGAGCCGCCCTAAGAGAGCCAAGAAATAACGTGCAGAAAGTGGTGTGGGGGAGGAGATGCGGCAATCGCAAACCCCCGCGCTCCACACCGGCGGCTAGAAAGAAGAGAGGGAACCGCCCCGAAGGGACGGTAACCCGAGCTGCTGTCAGAAATGCGAAAACCCCCAGGCACCTATCTCGCGCCCCGCAGCTCACCAACAGAGGCTCTCACCGATCAGACAAAAATACTAAGAAAAATAAATAAAAAAACCTAACGCAAACTGCTAAATTCTCCAAAAATTGCACACGAAGAGAAAAGCACACCAGTCAGTCAGTGACTGAGTGAAAAGACTGGTGCATCATGGGAAAGTGGGCGTGGCCACAGCACGGAGAGACAGTTGAAAAAAATCACCCAGTCAAAAAGAAGCGAGGAGGAAGGAAACCCAGAGGTGGATTGCAGGAGCAGAGGGCTGGAAAAATTTGTGTTTTAAAAATTATATGTGATTCTTTTAAATTTTATAATTTTAGGGCTGGGGAGTGATATTGAAGTCCTGGAAAAACTATATTAAAATCCTGGAAGAAAAAAAAATGTCAACACTCTTGAGTAAGTTGAAAATATTTCAAAAACCAATTATAAAGACTATTCACAAGAGCTGGTGCCATGGAAATGATTTACAATGAAGATTCTTAAACTTACAGAGTTGGGATGGCTTATTTAGGGCATTGAATTTATCCCCTGTTCAGTACATGAATCAAAACAAAATAATTCCCTATAGGTGGCAGTCCAGCCTCTCCAGAGAACAGGAACTGATTCTACTGTCAACCTGTTCTAACATGGAGAATCTGCCTTTCTAAAATTTAAGAGCAGTATTCCTTGGTGTCCCAATTGTCTGAATTACTAGACCATATAAAAAGGACTTTATTGTATCTGCTAACTTCATGACTTCATGAAATAACTTCAGTTATTTTCTGAAAATAAACTCTGACTTTAGACATGATCTTAATACAACTTCACAATTTTATTACATCACAAATACCAATAATCTCTGCAAACTAAAAAATGCCCAGTAGGTGACCCTTCTCTTTACATTACATTGGAATTAGAAAGAGTCAGTCTGTAAGGTCTTGCCTCTACTCCCCAAATCAAGAAAGTACGGACTCTTGAAACAGTAGCATTTCAAAAGGAACCTTTTACTGAAAGGGAATGATTGCAAGACAAAAGCAAAGCAGACTCTAAGGTCTCCTTAGGCCATTCTGTTAGGATAAATGAGTTAGAAACCCCTCCCCTCAGTTGGATGTTAATGAGCCAATCCACAGGTGTGAAGATGTTGTGAAGACGGTCATCCTGGGAAGGAGATAAGGGACTGTTTCCAGGCGCTTCTTTCAGGAGGCTTCAGAACTGAGACAAAACAGATGGCCCCCTTACACATTCCCCAAAGGTAAAGCATAGGGCAGATAGGTGTCAGAGCTAGAGTTATAAACTAAGGGATTACAGGATATGTAGGAAACAGGAAGAGGGTAATGTGAATAAATGATCCAGGCCCCCCTCCCCACAGAAATGGCAGTATCAGGATAGGGATTTCACACAATCTCATAAGTTTTGGAGGAGTAGAGCTTATTACCACATGGGGTCTAGAAATGGTAGTAGCATTTATATTCTTATTAAGATCAAGAAAGATATTCTCAATCATCCAGGTCATTTTGTCCCAAAGGTGCTTTTCCAAAAAGCAACTGGATTTTCTTGAGTTTTTTTCTTTGAAAACATTTCACTGTGAGATATGAAGTCCAATGCAGTTAGACATGTACAGATCTGTACATTGAGAAAACGAAACAACTGCTTCATAAATACATGGCACAACACAGAAGACTCACCACAGCAAACTCATCAGAACAGGATTCAGCAGTCCATCTGCATCTGAAAGACAAAGACCACTCTTATGAAGACAACAAAGCTCACATTCTGTACAGAAAGAGGGGTCAAATAGGCCATCTATGTTAAAATTGGGAGGGATATGACACCATCAATCTCCTGTTTATAACACATCCTTTCAGCAGTCCCAAGAAGGTTCCATACCCATTTGCACTCTGATTTAGGTGACTCTGAATCTAAACCTCCAAATGGTCTCAAAGATTCTCAGAGAACTGATGACCGACCTTTAGAGTGATAAGGACCAGATTACTGCTAAGGAATATAAACCCTTTCATTCCCAACCAGTCAAGTAGAGCTGAAGAAGTATCTTGGATGAGTAGCAAAATATTTTCAAAGAAAAGAAACCAAGAAAGTCCAGTTGCTTTTTGGAAAAGCACCTTTGGGACAGGTAAATTGGACACTGTGACTTTCTCATATGGGGGTCTGTAGTGAGCAACAGCTGTAAGCAAATGAGCAAAACTAAATAAATTACCATAATTGACTAACTCATATTTGCTTTCATCTATCAATTTCCATTTCATTTCTACATAATGAAGACTTTATATAGAGTATGTCAAATCTGTTTTTCCACTGTTTTCATAATCTTTTGTGCCTATATATATTAGCATATTTTCAGACTACAAGTGTGTAGTTTGCCACATTAAAGATTCCCTGATAATGTAATTGTAAATGCTTATCTGCAGTTTCCGTCATTAAATCAATATTACTGTATATTAAGTCATTTATTACTTTGTGGATCAGATTATAGTATTGAAAGTTTAAATAAATATGAATTCAAAGGATGCTACAGTTGTCCTATGTGATTTTATATAGTATGTATCTCTAGCAACACAGGGATTATATGGTCTTTGCCAGTTATCACACCAAATCATTGTTTAAAAATGATAATTACTCCAAACTTCTAGCTTTATCCAGTTTTCATTTTAATCCATTGTAGCATATGAAAATATGACTAGGCAAACGTTCACGTTTGTAATAGGCAGACAAAAATTAAGCCTGCAGCTTATATTAAATCACATGCCAATTAAATTAATAAACCAGAGTTTGCTTCACACATTTCTTTCTTCAGAAAATGTGTAAATCACCAACTGTCTCAGGCTAAATTCACAATCCCTTGGATTCTGTTACGTTCATTAAATTACTGACTTTACTGAGTTCGCTCTAGTGGAGGAGTTTATAAATCATTTATAGGATATTTGTTTATAGAAATATATGAAAAAATAAAACTTCAATGAATTCTGCTAATCTATAATTATGATATTTTGATCATACATAAATGTGGCTGATATAGAAAATAAGTTAAATGTATTTTCATGAATTAAATGTAAAGTTAAAATTTCAATCAGTTAAAATGGCAAATGTCCACAATTGTTCAGATAAAAATACTTCGTATGTGGGTTTAAGATACAGATAATTATAAAGTTGGTCAGAGAAGGGTGTTATTAGGAAAAATAAGCATATTCCAAAAAATACCTAAGGGTGCAGTATTTTTCAGTATAATGACAAATATCTCATTCATGTCATATCTAATGCATATTTTCCTGTTCTGTGTCTTAGGGTGAAAAACAACGTTTTATTGACATATTTATTGCTGTTACATTGACTGGTGACTGCAACAAACAAAGAAAACTGAATATTCTATGTTTTTTTTCCTTACATTAATAATGGTTTGGAATTTATACTTCTAGTATTTTGGAATCCTGTTTTTAGTTGCTTGGACTCAGCAGCCTGAATGGCCTCTTTCAAAAAATGACTGTATTTTCAATTTCATATAATTATTAAATAAAAAAACATTTCAACACATTGTCTTTATGCAATTAAAATCATTAAAATAAGAACTTAAGACACAACAAATATTGCACACATCAACTCTTATTGATTTCAGTGAGGCTTAAGCAACTTGGATCATAGCCTTTGTATCCTACAGTGATTTAGTTTTCTGCTGGGTTTTATTGTAATTCATAGAATTCCAATATTTTTGGGGGCTGCCAAGTTTTCTAAAGAGTGAGCTGACATAAAATTTATTGAGCAATTGCACTGATTAACAAGGCAGTTGTGTTTCTTGATAATTCCGTTCCAATTTAAATGTGTTTATTAACCAGGTCTATTTTGCTCATAACTGCCTCACAAATATATGCACTGAACAGTTTCAGCAGATACCCAGATGTATGATTTGAAATGAAAAAGAACAGTTTTATCATTGTTTAGGAATACAAGGCCACTGATGTAAAATTCCTAGCTGCCCTGAAGGAATACCACAGAATCATAATGTTGGAAAGACCAGTTAGGCTAATTCTCCACTCAAGTGAACAAATCTAGGATTAAAGTATCTCAGACAGATGGCTCTGTAGCCTTCACTTGAATGCATCAAATGAAAGGATCCCATTATCTCTCTGAATAACACCTGCCCATATGTCAGCTGCTCTTTCAGGTCTTATAATCAGTGGTGGGTTTCAAAAATGTTTACTACCGGTTCTGTGGGTGTGGCTTGGTGGGCATGGCAAGGCTTGGTGGGCATGGCAAGGCTTGGTGGGCATGGCAGGGGAAGGTCACTGTAAAATCTCCATTCCCACCCCACTCCAGGGAAAGGATACTATAAAATCTCCATTCCATCCCTAATCCAGGGGAAGGTTACTGCAAAATCCCCATTTCTTCCCGATCAGCTGGGACTTGGGAGGCAGAAAATAGATGGGGTCGGGGCCAGTCAGAATTTTTACTACCGGTACTCCAAACTACTCAAAATTTCCGCTACTAGTTCTCCAGAACTGGTCAGAACCTGCGGAAACCCACCTCTGCTTATAATACACACTCAACTAACACTAGTTATAAAAAGTCTAGTATTAATGGATTTTTTTCAAACTTTGGATCACATATACAATTCTATGTGCAGCCTCATCCAACTAATACGGTTTTGTTGGGTTCACCTATATAGAAGTTTAAGCTTAATACAAATAAAAAGGCCCTACTTGAACAATGGTTGTGTACTGCTATTAATGATATAAAATTGTTCACTTGAAAAATTAATATAAGAGATGGTATAACACTATGGATAAAATTCTAATAAATGAGTTTGAAAAGTTTTAGCCTTGCAATTCAGATATGGATCAAGATGTGATTATGGTTTCAGAAGTTTTTACCCACTGAAGACAGCATAAATATCAGCATACTGTAAATATTAATAGTAGGTTGTAAAGCTTATTTTAATTAGGTCCTAAGTAATAATGAACATTTATAAAGCAACCAATATAAATTTTCCACTCAAGACATTTCATAAGAAAGCTTCCCCTTTATAAAACATGGATCAGACAGAATCAGTTCAAATGTGCATCTATAAATTCATACATAAAAAATTAATTGCACCAAATCTTTTATCTCTCGGTCATGTTATTCCTTCAGTTCTATAGATCATCTCCAAAAGTAATGCCATTTCCCCTTTAAAATTATATCTGTCTGCCATGTCTTGAGCAGAATACTCATTTGTAAACAAAATGGTGATTCATTATTGAAGCTGAAGGGCATCGTTTTACCTAGATGTAAATTTATCATTTTTAATGCCTCACAGCTTGATGTCTGAAAATCTCATCAAGTACTCGGAAAGCTTCCTTGACACAGATTAATGATCCAAACAATTAACTTAATAAAGGAAATGAACCAGCAAGTGTAGGTTGGAATCGGGTATAGGAAACCGTGGGCCAAAAGTGATCCTTAATGCAAATAAAAATTTAAAAGAGTTATATGCAGGATCTGTCATTTCTTTGTAGAAAATGATGACTTAGAGACTAGTATGCCCATGTTAAGATTATTTTTCCTTAATATATTCATATTTTGGAGGCAACTCCACTCTTTAAATTCTTGTTTCTAAAATTGCTAGAAATGTTGCACAAGCCCACCAGTTCTGCAGCATTTAAAATGGAAACATAATTTCAGATATTATTCAGCTGAGTCTGAAGTAAATTCACTCTGATGCCAAACCATACAACTCCAGAACTGATTATGGGGTACCACAAAGTTCCAGTATGGATGGGCCCCAAGAGCCAGTCCTGAAGAAAAATTCTCTATTTCCCATAATCCTTTTTCTTAAAAACATATTCTCATTGATGGTTACTTGAAATATCATGTTAACTAAAGCGAAAGGCACATTGGTGCAACCATTCCCAAACTGAAAGCTGAATGTTTGTTTATATCCTGTCTTTATTATTTTTAGAAATAACTCAAGGCAGCAAACATATCCAACACATCTTTCTCCTCCTATTTTCCCTACAACAACCCTGTAAGTGGGTTGGGCTGAGAGAGACTCACTGGCCCAAAGTCATCCAGCTGGCTTTCGTGGCTAAGGCAGGACTTGAACTCAGTGTCCTAGTTTCTAGCCTGGTGTCTTAACCACTAGATATTATAGTATCTTCTACCTTCAAGAGACAGAAAATTACTTTAAATTGGTAAAAATGAAGCCCACGGTCTGTCTTCTGTTGGAGAAACTTGATCATGGAATTTTAATAATAATGGGAATGAGAGACACTTTTTCAATGTAGCAAAAATTGTTTGTTATGGTGGGGGAAGCAGCTGAAGCAAACCTTAAAAGGTTACAACTTCTTTATAGACTTAAGGTAACTAAAATATGAATTGGATTAAGTAATGATTGAATATAGCAACGTAAGTTGATTGGATATGCCTGCTAAATATGAGAGGGTAGTAATTAAGGTGGAACTACAAAGAAATATTGACAAAGATAGTGTTTTTTTAATAAAAAATACTATTTTATATTGCTTTCTGTGTTAACTCCCAGTGGCTTTCCTTCCCAGGGTTCTCATCTCCTGGTATTCCTAATCAACATCCATGTGTTTAAAAGTATTATCCAGGAGCTGACAATTTATTGGGGGGGGGGAGCTGAATTTGGAATGGTGTAATTTATTTTATTAATTACATTAATTAATTAATGCCATTTCCGCCTTCACTTCCAAATGATCAGGAAGAAGATGCAGTCTATTTTCAATTTCTTCTAAAACTGCACTTTGAAGCAGCTGGAATCATTTATCCTTCTTAAATACCCACCCCCAAGAAGGTGCCTAGCATTATGGTGTTTGCAGGAATACCATATTTGCATTAACTATGAAGAAGTCAAGATCTCCCTCCTGCCACATTCCAAACAAAATCAACCTTCAAGATAACCAAAGCCAGATTTGAAGCTAGACTGAAACAGATATTAAAATATCCACATCATTTAAAAATTCCTGGAGCTAAGATGTTCCCTTATTATTACTTCCCAATAATGAAGTCTTGACATTGATTAACAGTATGCTGATGTTCAGTAAAGATGCATTCATCATTGTTCTTATGCATTCTGCCACTCCTTTTGTGTTTACATTTAGAAGCCAGAAAGAGCAAATATAAAAGATATAGCAGGTCTCATTATACCAAGGAGGCATACCACTTTCTGACTATGAAAAACAGGTAAAATAAAAAGGTAAAATAAACACCAAAGTTACATCTACTGAAACTATCAATTTTGGAATCCAGATTGGCATGTATATTAAGCAGTGTAAGCATTTCTTTCATTCAGAAATTATTGGTCTCCAATAGACATTTAAGATAACAAGAAGACACTCTAGAATTGGTAGAAATCCATTAGGCATACAGTATATTATCATTCAACAATAAAGCATTTGAACTGTCCATCATCATAAAGGATACTGAACAGATTATAGCATAATTAGTATACAACTAGTCTGGTACACTTTTTAGAAATTGAGAATCAAAGTGAAATAATGTAGAATGTCACATACTTTCATCTAGAAAGAAAATATGGAGTGATAAATACTTGGCACCTAACTGATGGTACTCAGGAGATTCTTCAACCGATGTTTCTGCAAGCAAATATATACTTTGTCTAGTCTAATTATACTGATCTTGAGAATTTCTGATTAAATTTGATTCTATGACTGTTACATTAAAAAGAATGCAACAGTTCTGAATTTTTCTTTATAGTTTAAATTTGCCCATATTGTAGATCTTTCAGTGAAACTACATTGCAGAATTCTTGTATTCAGACACTAAACTGTAATTAAGTGGATGATGATATCTCTGTAATTGCTTCAAAGATACTATCACATTTTTCTGTCACTGAGAAAGCCAATTTTGTTGAAGTGGCCACAAGCCATTGTAAATAATTTTCTATGTAACAGCTGCAATGATTTATAACAAATGACTTTCACACTTGTTTTATTAGACAAGAAGTGGAATGGTATTTATTACAGTTTTGGATACTTTAATATGAGATACTCTTGATAGATGAGTACCTCTATGTGAAGATTGATAGTATTAATTGATATGTTCTAATATAGACTTTCTAATTTTGCACTTTTAGCAAAGATTCAAATCCAGTGGAGAGTATTGGATGAGAGATTATTATATATAAGGTGTTCTTTCACTGATATTCTCCATATTGGAAAGTTCCATTCAATATTAATAAAGGACCAACAAATCTCATCTCAACTTCTGCATGCCATAAAGATTTCCTGCAGTACCTAAGCTAACAATTTCTCGGTTGAGCAATAGTATGGATTGAATTACAAATAACAGCACTGAGGCTTTATTTTTGTTTTGGAACCAAGAATGATGAATAAGTTGGATGGGAAATGAAAGTGTATGTTGCTCATTCCTACTTGGACTCATAGTTCACATCTCTCAAATTCTTCTGTATTCAAAATATAAAACTAGGGAAAATATTATGAATGGCTTAACACTTTTTAAAATTGCACAAATACTTCACATATTTAGGATGTGAACTTAGAAATGATTCTTCTATAATACATGAATTAGGGAAGTGCCCATGGTTAACTGTGGACAACATAGTTACATTTGGTCAGTGACTGTTATTTCATTTGGTTTAATTATAACATGCAGTGATATGTCATGAAAAGCTCATTATTAATCTAATATATGTATCTTATTTTTTTAAATTAGGAAATTATCAAACTTTCCTTGCTTTACAATAGAGCTATGTTTTCCCATATCTTGCATAAAGTGAATTTGCATAAAGCAAGACACTGAATTGGTAGAAAAAGAGGCGATTTTGGAGAATACACTGACAAATGTGCTTGTAAATTCCAAAGACTTATGTTCTTCAAATATATTTCTTTCATGTTGTAGGTTCTATGAGTGAAATTATTTTCTCCATCTTTTCTTCATATCTAATATGCATGGTTATCATGGCAGATAAGTAGTTACAGTAGAATGCATCGCAACACTATGATTTTTTTTGCTCAGCTTTCAATAGAAGCTCATCTTAGGGTGAGGTTCCTTCACCAAAGTCATGATTAGCGAGATCTTTTTCTTTTTAAGTATGAGGGTTACACAAAATGTTGATGCCCATTTTGATACCATGGCTATTACAGGTTCAGATATGGGAAAGAGGATATACAATTGGCACAACCACAGTAAATAAGGATAGTGAGGGCAGAAAAGTGATTTTGTAAGAAAAATATTCAACATATTCAAGTGATTTTTTGTGGAAGACTGTTTTGCATGTGTGTGCCCGCACACCCACACAGAATTATTGGATGAAATAATCAATTGCCATATTTAATTTGCATAAAGCAAATTTGCATAAAGTGAAGGGAACCTGTGTGTCATCTAAAGTCAGTCCACCTTTTCTTTATTTAAAAGACATAGCTTCTCTTTGAAGAGTTTTTCCTCTAGCATAAGTGCAAATTTGGAAAATGTGTGGTGTTCCAAAAAGGCATGAGGAAGACCAAATTTTGATAGGATGCTAATAGCTATCTGAGACCTGACAGGATCAGATGTGGGTTGGAGTTTAACATTTGAAATATCATGATTACTCTTCCCTTTAGAGATATGTATATGACAATTTTCCATTTTTAAATGATTGCTAGTCTCCAAAGTGCAGGAACACTTTGTAAACAAGAAAAAAACCTTCTGGTGAGGTTGGGTTTCTTTGTGGACTCAACACTGGAGGAAGGAATGTATATTTGAAGTTCTGAAAGATAAGAATGATATATCATAAATAAATAAAACAAGCAGACAAGCAATTTTTTAAATATTTCATAAAATACTAAAGCACTCTCCTGTCGTGCATCCATCAGGCTGATTTTCAGATCTGATATTTCCTTGATAATATCTTACTTAATGACATTAATACTGGAAAGTGTTCCAAGTATGTTCCAGATCAGTAAGTTTCTAGCTTGAGCATAGTGAAGCCAATGATACAACCAACAGATAAAGCAAGAAGTCTCACAGCCTAAGATTTAAAGAGGAACCAGAGAAGAAAATTCTTAATTCATTACCTATACCCCATTTCCCCTTGTGGTCAGTAGACTGTGGAGAAGTGAAACTATTAAAACTTATTTTTAATTGGATGAAACGTACTGTTTAATTAGTATTATAGCTGGCAGCTACAATTAGGAACAGCTATTGGAAAATCATACTGATCATTCTTTACTATTATGAAATCCATCAGTATTAATGCAAGTATTTAAGAACTGGAAATTTAAGATTGTATGATTAAACATGACTCAGTTTAGAAAGCTACAGTTAGATTTACTGCCTGATTCAAGATAACAGATATGAATTTATCCTAAAATAAAGAATCATGATCTTAAATTTCAGAAAAGAATATTCTGGTGGACTATCCAGAACAGTTTGAAAGCAGAACCAATTATTTAGAGCAGAAGGGACCATTCTTTTGCTAGATGTGTTCAAAGCAGAGGCTGGACAGACATTACCCATGGATAATTTAATCTATACCCAAGGATAATTTAATCTGATATCCTTCATGGAGTAAGTAATTTGATTCACTGCATAATAACCTGTTCCAGTTCTATGATTCCATTATTATATTGAATATGTAGAACTTTAGTGCTGGTACATTGTATGAAAGGAATGTATATAATCGTATGGGTCCAGTTTTCTGCAAGTATCTGCATAATTTGGATAGACATTTATATAATATTTATAATTTGATAAATATCTGGCATTTAAATAAAAAGTAAAAAATTAGTGTTTGAGAAAGGTAAAACTAACAGAACTGCAGTACCACTACCATTATCTAGTTTATGAGCTTCTCCCAAAGTTTTAAACTATGCAAATTACACCCATTCTGTATATAATTCATTTGGTGTCACTCTGATTTAACAATCAATACTTGCTGGCATCATTAACTCAGTTTACCTTATGCCATTTCTCTTGGCAAGATCACTGACACTTTGGGTTTTTTTAGTTTTCCCCTTTTTGATGGATATCTTGGTTACTAAATATCATAGTATTTTCACTTCCCCATGGTTTCCATAGTTTTTTCCATAGGCCATGCTATAATATTAATCTCCTCTTGATGGTGCTGCTGCATTATTTTGCACTTGTGTTTAAAAAAAATAAAAATAAAAGCCACTGTTTGCTTCCAAGTTTACCACACATTCATGCTTGAATGTTAGTTCACTCTGGAGAATGTAGATATTTGTTATCTGAACAAAAGACAGACATTGAAAGTTACTGTATAACAGCAATATACCACAGTTTGGTGGCATGATTTTTCCCTTGCTCAGAATCTACTTTAAAAATATGACTATTATATAATGAATGTTAAAGACACTCATACATACAGATAGACAAAATCTTCACTGTCACATTATCAGTCATTGTGAACCTGAGACTTCCGTATTTCATATAATCGTGAATATGAAACAGTCAGGAAACTTTCAATTGTATCTTAAAGAATGCATGAGTCTGAATTTCACAGCTGCCAAAAATTTACAACTCTAGTTGAGGCAAAGGAGTGAAAAAAATAAAAATCCCCACTCTGCATTTGTTTCTTACAAGCTTCCCAATAGAGTTCATATTTAATGCTTTTTGACATTCTGCTTTTTTTGACATTAAATAATTAAGGCCATAATTGCACGACCTAGGAATAATAACTTGAACTGAATGAATAGGGCATTTTCCCTTTAAATAAAGGGCATTTATAATTAGATAGTTAGATTCAGCTAGCTGGATAGCTAGCTAGCTAGTTAGCTAGCTATAGACAGATGCCAGAAAGGATTTAATGATATAATATAAATTGTGCATGCCTTTATTGTTTCGATAAACATTTTTTGGAGTGGCGGGGGAAGATATAGCAATTCATAGAATCTCACATCCTCTGATGTTTAGCACTTTGCTTGATTCTGTGCACAAAAAAACCTTTTTGTCCACAGGTTTATCTCCAATTATTTTACAAGGGGAACTATATCTGTTTCTGTTGTGCAATAAAAGCGGGGAAATCAAAGACTTTGGAGCGCCAAATTTACACAAAAGATAACGCAGGTAGTCCTCATTTTACAACCACAACTGAGCCCAAATTTGTTGCTAAGTGAGAAATTTGTTAAGTGAATTTTGCCCAATTTTACAACTTTTCTCACCACATTTGTTAAGTGAATCACTGCAGCTCTTACATTAGTAACACAGTTGTTAAGTGAATCTAGTTTCCACATTGACTTTGTCAAAAGGTTGTAAAAGGGGATCATATGACTGCAACCATCATAAATGTGAGTCAGCTGTCAAGCATCCAAATGTAAATCCCATGATCCTGGAGATGCTGCAATGGTCATAAGTGTGAAAAATGGTCATAAGTCATTTTTTCAGTGCCTTTGTAGCTTTGAACAGTTATTAAATGAACTACATGACTACCTGTATAGGGTTGGTACACTAGATCATATACTTTTCTGAATGGCAAATATATTTGAATTGCTGGATATTAGCAATATTTGGACATACATGATGTTTAAGAGAACAATATTTAATATTACAAAAATGTATTTTGGACTCATCCTGTTCCTCTGGAATTTGGGCCTTACTTCTCTAAGATTATACCAATTTAACAGATCTTACGGGATCTAATCTCTCTTTTAGACTGTTAATGGATCTGTTAAGCAAGACTATCATTAATAATGACACCTCTTGAACTTTACTAGACATCTTTTTGTCAGGAAACAAAGACTAATTTTAATCACCACTCACTGTTTGAAAATTATTGTTTGATACAGTTGATACAAGCAAGCCAGCCAACTCACCTGCTTAGCTGAAGGTGCCATATCATACCAATTATTTAAAAATTTCCCCAAATTTTTATTTCTTGAGGGCTACAATTCAGACTACTTGGATTGATAACAATGAATTATAGATCTTGATCTCCTATTTTAGGAGAGAGATATGTTTTATCTCCTATTTATTTAAAAGGTTCAATTTAGCTTTTTTGTTAGTTAGCAGATAAATAAGCACCCCTTCAATGTCTAAAAAAAGAACATAAACAAAGTTTTGTAACATAAAACTTTTCTGTGAACCAAAAATAGAAGCATTTTCTAAAAGGTAGACCAGGGTTCTCCAACCTTGGCAACTTTAAGACTTGTGGACTTCAACTCCCAGAATTCCTCAGCCAGCTTTGCTTTGCTGGCTGAGGAATTCTGGGTGTTGAAGTTCACAAGTTTTAAACTTGCCAAAGTTTGAGAACCCTGAGCTAGACATGTTTACATGAAATTTAATAAAACAAAACTGGTTATTGTTAATCCTTTTGTCAACCTTACAAAGTAGTCCAGAGAAGACGTGCACCCAGAAGAACTAGCTCTACCTTAAAAGAATCTTGCAAGTATGAAAGATCCCCCCTTTATAGTCCAAGAAACTAATGGCGGTACCATATGAGACTTTGCACCTTCCATTCTTTCTGCAGACTCAGCTGCCTCTTATCTGACTGTTGTCCAATCTGCAGATCTTCTTCCTGTCTTCCAAGGTCATTCCCACATATCATAATTTTTTTTCAGATTTAACAGTCACACATGTAACCTTGGGTCCTGCTACAATTATATAAACATATTTATAGAAGGGAGATCCCACACTGAGCAGAGGTTGGGTTTGATTATCTCAATGAACCTTTCCAAGTCTATGATTCAGTGATTTTGTCCTATTCCACATCTTTGCTATAGCATTAATGACCCTCCTAAAGCATTTCTAGAACACTACTGGATGGATTTGTTATCCTTCAACTGCCAGAATTTTTAGTGTGATCATTGCTGACAAATCTAGGAGTTAAAGTCCACGCAACTGTAGGTGCCACGTGGATGAAAACTATAGAGTTTCTGTTCTGTTCTGTTCTGTTCTGTTCTGTTCTGTTCTGTTCTGTTCACACTGTTCTGAGCAATGTGAGATAGAATGTCAGGCATTACTGGAGGAAAAAGAACAACTGAATACTTTATAGAATAATAGAATAACAGAGTTGGAAGGTACCTTGGAGGTCTTCTAGTCCAACTCCCTGCTTAGGCAGGAAACCCTACACCACTTCAGACAAATGATTATCCAAGATCTTCTTTAAAACTTTCAGTGTTGGAGCATTCACAACTTCTGGAGGCAAGTTGTTCCACTGATTAATTGTTCTCACTGTCAGGAAATTTCTCCTTAGTTCTAAGTTGCTTCTCTCCTTGATTAGTTTCCACCCATTGTTTCTTGTCCTGCCCTCAGGGGTACTTTAATTCTAACAACTTTGAATTATCTTATATTAGGCAACAAGAGTAATAGTCATGTGGCTTCTCTCTGTCCTTGGCAGTCCTTGCAATTTCCCATCATGCTTTGTTTAGCATCTCACTTCATCTAAAAACTGAAAGTTGCTGAACAAAATGGATGAAGTAGTCTTAAAATTTTATTTGCTCCATTAAAAAAGAAGAGGTGATGATTTTAAAATACAGGAACAATTCATTTAAATGTTCAAAGTTTAAAGTTACAACAGCACTGAAAAAAGTGACTTATGACCGTTTTTCACATTTATGACCATTGCAGCATCTCTACAATCACGTTATCAAAATTCAGATGAATGGCAACTGATTTATGTTTATGACGATTGCTGTGTCCCAGGGTCATGTGATCAATGTTTGCGACCTGACAAGCAAAGTAAATGGGGAAGCCAGGTTCACCTAACAACCATTTTACTAATTTAACATCTGCAGTGGTTCACTTAACAATTGTAGCAAGAAAGGTCGTAAAGTGAGGCTAAACTCAATGTATGTTTCACTTCGCAACATAAAAATTTTGGTTTAATTGTGGTTGAAACTCTAGTACTAACTGTATACTGTATCAAGGAATCTCATACAATGATAAACAATACATAAATGAGAAGAACGAAAGAAAGAAGAAAGAAAGAAAGAAAGAAAGAAAGAAGAAAGAAAGAGAATGAAAGAGATCTTCTTAATTAATTCTGTGCATTTGATACCATTGTCTTTTATGGCAGCACATGGACAAAAGACTTGAATTGCAGTTTCAGATAAGCTTCAGCTGGACTAATCAGAATGCATGACTTGAATACAAACCAGGCTACTCATTATTTTTATTGTTAGAGGGCTACATATCTTAATGGAGGGATTCTTGAAAACTTACTCCTATTAAATATTGATATTCAAC
This sequence comes from Pituophis catenifer annectens, assembly GCF_029215685.1. NCBI lineage: Eukaryota > Metazoa > Chordata > Lepidosauria > Squamata > Colubridae > Pituophis > Pituophis catenifer. Next base: position 35,002,760 of record NW_027256888.1, read on the forward strand.
ACATGCTTTCTAACAGGCAATCTATTATAGATATTGGCATGTTTCTGGCAGTCAATGTATGATCCCTATGTACAGAGCTGAGTATCAGCTTCTTTTCCTATTACTCATAAATTCATATAGTAGAGAAAGTATTCATTTAGCATAGTAAGACAGGATACATGAATGTAGTGATATTTTAGTATCAAAGCAAATAAAATATAAGAGAAGGATGAGACTATGTTATGGAAGAAAAGATAGAAGCACCAGTCAGATAAACTTTTGCAAAGTAGGATAAAAGCGACCAAACAAAATATAAAAAAATAGGAAAGTTGAAAAGGCAAAATTCTGAGAAAAGTGCACTAATGAAAATAGAATGGAAGGAAGCAGAGGTCAAAGGAAAGAATATTGGTTTTGTCATTTGTCTACAGTCAGTCAATAATGCATGGCCAAGAATCCTAGAACTCTCCAGATACTCCTGAATTACTAATCTAGCAATCCGATGGCTATGGATTATAGTGTTGTCAATCAGGCAGTTTGTATGAAAGTCTTATTGAATAGTCAGTCACATTCCATCTATCTCAGTGCAATGAGGATTTAGATGTAAACACAATTCCAAAGTCAAATATTCAAAAGCTGAGTTCATCTTGAAGTTTTTCTGCATAATGAGGATATATGGGCTGCAATCAATTAAATAGAAGACTATATATGATATCACCAGTACATATTAGAGCATTAGCAAACCTTGTTTCCTCCATTTGCACAATGTATGTTTATACCCTGTTCAATTTTATGTATTTATGGCCCAGTAAATACTTTCACTATGGTGCACCTGTTGGCAATACGGCTACTAGATAATACTAAAGTCATTCATGCGGCTTTACATTTTAGATTGCTAATAAAAATGAAGATAAATTAAAATTACCTACAGAAAAATTACCTATTGTGCTTCAATAGTTTCTTTTACAACAACTACATATAGTGTCAGAAATAATAAAATTTTTCCAGATCTCTGACATTTTTCTTATGAAAATCTGGGTCTAGATAGCTTTAAAAATATTTTAAGTGCAATGAGAATTAAGTCATGATTACATCTGACTTTCCCATCATAATAGAAATGGATTAAAGTGACAGGACAACCACATTTGACCAAATATGGATACACTGCTTTGCATAATCAGATATCCCTGAAATAAATTAGATGGGATTAAAATCAGATCGTTTCCACAAACAATGTATAGGAATAAGGGAAGATTGGAGTTCACATCTTCATTACTATTCACACTTGTAAGTTTTTAGACCTACAGAGGATTTTTCTTCAAGTATTAACAATGGCTAACGGTTTAGAGATTCATTATCAATTACATCACTTCAATTCTTATTTGCTTCCAAGATCTTTCAAGACCCTGTGTCAAGTCCAGTCTTTGCATCTATAATTAAAATTATGGCATGTCCTTTATTTGAAAATGTGATCTACTTATAATGAACCACTATCACATGGTCAGAGGCTTTAATACTCAATTTCTCAAAGCTTTGAAAAATAATTAATTTTTTACTGTTTAATTTAGCTACAATTCTCTCTCACTGGCACACTTGCTAAAAATGGATAAATTCATTTCCTTACCCTGCAAGTAAAAGTAGAAAAATGGACTGCTCTTTCATTTATGTCATTTTAAGTACTTTTAACTTCTGTGAAAAATAGATACTATGTTTGTAACCAGGCTGGCATATGTAGTTTAAGATATAGACTTTCAGATACACTCACCTGGAATAAATCCTAGTGACCCCAAGGACTCAAGAAAGCTTATTTATAGCATCTGATGCCAAAATGTGCACATTCCATACTTATGTTCTTTCAAAGAGACATTCCTCTGTTATAGAATAACAGACCACATATTAGAAGAGCTACGCCAACCAGAAGTGGACAGTGAAGATATCTTCACATTGCAACGATGATGGGGAGGTTGCTGATATGTCATTGGCTACATGGTCATAATTGAGTACTATAGACATCATGACAGATTGTCAGCTATGTTGGTAGATTACTGAGGCAGCAGGGTTGTAGGCTATTCTCCTGCCTCTGTAGTCCAGCTTGTAAAAATAGAGGATATCTCCATCTTTTGAGCCCATTACATACCTAGGCAACACTTTTAAAAATTATTGACGTCTCAAAAATATGATTAATAAACTTGTTTCATAAATATCCTTATAATTCTAATAGATATGTTACATGTATGATATCAGATATATCTTTGAAAGACAGAATAGACTTACAGTGTGTAAAATCAGTCAAAATGTTTTATAAACACAAACCACTAAAACTAATTTGAGATCTGGGGGAAGTTTTTTTTAAAAAATGAGTTCCTTATTTCTCACTTTCTCAGCTATTCTTCTTAATTGTACTACTGGCCTCTGACAGCTTAATGCCTTATGCATTCCTCATTTTCTGGGCAGATCACTAATTTGTGATGATAATTAGGGACCCCTGCTATTCCATCTGAGACTTAGATCTTGAGGCTAATTAAAATGAAGTGTTGCACATATGCAAGCAGCTGATAAAGTGTTGCAACCAGGCACCTGGAATCTAGGCATTTGGATGGCATCAGAAAACAAAAAGAGAGAGAAAATATATTGCTGAGCAACAATGTAAAGAGAACAGGCAGTAAGCCAGTCATGAATGGAAGGTTTCTATCACTACTTACAGACTGGGAATTCTTAACTACGCTCAATGATTGCTTTTCTGGTAATGGTTTGTGTCTGATTTTCATAAGAATATATATATCCTACTACAGGTAGTCCTCATTTAGCAGCCACAATTGGGACCAGTGGTCATTAAGTGAAGTGGTTACTAAGTGAAACCCCAACTGTGCTTCTGATCATATTTCAGCTTTTCTTTGCTTTACAGACCTGTGAATATTGATTGCAGTTATTTTTGCATTGGCGTTATAACTGCATATGGTTGATGTATAAGGTATGTCCTAAACACATCTACGAGGGACATGGTGGCTCAGTGGCTAAAATGCTGAACTTGTCAATTGAAAGGTTGGCAGTTCAGCAGTTTGAATCCCTAGTGCCACGTAACAGGATGAGCTCCCGTTACTTGTCCCAGCTTCTGCCAACCTAGCAGTTCGAAAGCACGTAAAAAATGCAAGTAGAAAAATAGGGACCACCTTTGGTGGCAAGGTAACAGCATTCCGTGCGCTTTGGCATTTAGTCATGCCAGCCACATGACCACAGAGACGTCTTCGAACAGCGCTGGTTCTTCAGCTTTGAAATGGAGATGAGCACCACCCCTTAGAGTCGGGAACGACTAGCACATATGTGCAAGAAGAACCTTTACTGTTACCTTTAAACACATCTAGGGAATTTTTAATTTCCCTGAGAAATCATCTGAAGTTAACATGTTTACTCTAATTTCAATTACAGACACATTTTTATAATCAATGTCTTTTAAAAAGTTGTAATATAGTAGAATATCTCTGGAGCGTACCATGTGTCTTTCAGTATTCAGTTTAACTGACTTACATCAGAACCACAGTTCTAGGTTTGACTAGAGAAAGACAGTCAAAGTCTAGAAAAGATCATTATTTGGGATGTCACAAAAGAGTGGCAGATGGTTATCTGTATGTAATTGTTGTAGATACCTTTGGGATTCATAACCTCATGTGTACCAAGAGAGGGCTGATTCTGAATGGCATACACTTCTGGGTGAGGACTGGAGATACAATTTTTTGCTGTGAAATTATCTCTGTTGCATCAAATATGAAATAGGGCATGCTTCATTGACTTTTTAGTGACCAAAAGATCACCCAGTGGACACATTCACAATTCCAGCTATATATAAATACCATGGGGACCATTGTAAATTAGGAATATGAGATTGCAATTATTTTGCTATTAGCAAAAGTAAATTCAGTTGAGGAAAATCAGCTCAACTTATTATACAATGATAGTTTCTACATATTTGTGCAGAAGTATGCATATTTTTTATTTTATTTTTTTTAATTTGATTTATATGCCGCCCTTCTCCGAAGACTCAGGGCGGCTTACAATGTGCTCAGCAATAGCCTTCATCCTTTTGTATATTTATACAAAGTCAGCTTATTGCCCCCACAAACTGGGTCCTCATTTCACCTACCTTAGAAAGGATGGAAGGCTGAGTCAACCTTGAGCCTTGGCGAGATTCGAACCCTGCAGTAATTGCAGGCAGCTGGTCTTAATAAGCTTAATAACAGGGTGCCTTAAACCCCTGTACTACCAAGGCTCTTTTTATTTGTAAACTGAAGTAAGAACAGGCACCAAAGTGATGTGATACACACACACACACACACACACACACACACACACATATATATACATACATACATACATACATATATGTATATAAGTGATATCAGTAAAAGATAATAATACTGCTATAAAGTGACCTTTGTCCTTCTGGGATATTTATTAATACAAAAATATTTATTGCAGCAATTTTTAGAGGACAGTTTTGTTTATCTCCTGCAGCAAAACAATGGATAATAATAATAATAATAATAATAATAATAATAATAATAATAATAATAATAATAATAATAATAATAATAATTATTTTATTTCTATACCGCCCTTCTCCCGAAGGACTCAGGGCGGTGTACAGCCTATTAAAAGCACAAAGACAAACAACAATTAAAATTATTTAAAATTATTAAATAATTTCGGCTCAATATTAAAACCCCCAAAAATTTAAAACATCCAATTTAAAATCATTACATTGATAGCCCGGCCTGGCGGAACAGCAGGGTCTTAAGGGCACAGCGAAATACCCTGAGGTCGGAGATCTTATGCATTTCCGGGGGCAGTTCATTCCACAGGGCTGGGGCTCCCACAGAGAAGGCCCTCCCCCTGGGTGTCGCCAGCCAACATAACTTGGCCGATGGCACCCTGAGGAGACTGTCGGGTTTCGATATCATCTCAAATAAATTGCACTCCCAAACAATTAATCCTTGCCGAAATATTCCATTTATTTGAGTACGACAGAACTGGCCCCGACTTTGTCGTAGCCGATACTAACCCTCTGACCCCCAAACCCTTCCCTTTCCGTTCCCCAATTCTCATATTCTCATTGGCCATCTTCCAAGTCAGTCTCTCCAGCTTCTGACCTCAACCCACAGGAATGTCCCCCCCATCCCATCTCCTAGGGGATATTATCTACAGAGAAAATAAGTAGGTGAAAAGTCAAGCCTTGTCTCCTCCTTTTTATGGCAGCATCAGAATGCTGACAGAGACCCTCTCTGTGGGAGCGAACTGGCCGGTGGGAGGCTACTGGTGGCAGAAGTCGGTCTCGAAGGTACCCGGGTCCTATGCCATGGCGTGCTTTAAAGGTGGTAACCAACACCTTGAATCGCACCCGGAAGACCACTGGGAGCCAGTGCAGCTCACGCAGGAGGGGTGTCACGTGGGCACAACGGGTTGCGCCCATAATCACCCGCACGGCCGCATTCTGGGCCAGTTGGAGCCTCCGAGTGCTCTTCAAGGGGAGCCCCATGTAGAGAGCATTACAATAGTCCAGCCGGGAGGTGACAAGGGCATGAGTGACCGTGCGCAAGGCGTCCCGGTCCAGAAAGGGCTGCAACTGGCGAATCAGGCGAACCTGATAAAAAGCCCCCTGGCCACAGCCATCATATGCTCTTCAAAAGACAGCCGTGTGTCCAGGAGGACACCCAGATTGCGAGCCCTCTCTGTGGGGGGCAGCGATTCACCCCCAATAGTCAGCGATGGCACCAGCTGACTATATCGGGATGCCGGAAGCCACAGCCACTCGGTCTTGGAAGGGTTGAGTCTGAGCCTATTTCTCCCCATCCAGACCCGCACGGTCTCCAGGCAGCGAGACATCACATCAAGGGCATCGTTGGGGTGGTCTGGGGTGGAGATGTACAGCTGAGTGTCATCAGTGTACTGATGGACTCTCACCCCAAAACCACAGATGATCTCACTCAGCGGCTTCACATCAATGTTGAACAGAAGGGGCGAGAGGACTGACCCCTGCGGCACTCCCCATGCAAGGCGCCTCAAGGTCGACTTCTGCCCCCCTGCCAACACAAACTACGAGTGGTCGGAGAGGAAGGAGGAGAACCACTGCAAAACGGTGCCCCCTATTCCTAACCCCCTCAACCGCTGCAGCATGATACCATGATCGATGGTATCAAAAGCCACTGAGAGATCTAATAGGACCAGGACAGAGGAGCAACCCCTGTCCCGAGCCCTCCAGAGATCATCCACCAACGCCACCAATGCCGTTTCCGTGCTGTACCCCTACCTGAAGCCCAACTGTTACGGGTCCAGATAGATAGCTTCATCCAGGTGCTGGGGAAGCTGTCGTGCCACCACGCTCTCAACAACCTTCGCCACAAAACGAAGGTTGGAGACCAGATGGTAGTTAGTCAATTCAGCCGGGTCCAGGAAAGGCTTCTTGAGGAGGGGCCTCACCACTGCCTCTTTCAAGGCAGCGGGAAAGGCACCCTCACTCAGAGAAGCAGTTATAATCCCCTGGAGCCAGCCTTGTGTAACCTCCCGGGAGGCCAGTACCAACCAGGAGGGAGACGGGGCCAATAAACACGTGGCAGCACTAATCTTACCCAGAACCCTGTCCACATCCTCGGGAGCCACAGGATCAAACTCTTCCCAGATAATATTCTCAGGACCTACCCTCGTCTCCTCCCCTGGACTCATCCAATCCGAGTCCAAGCCTTCCCGAATCCGAGCGACTTTATCATGCAGGAATTGCACAAAATCCTCAGCTCGACCCTCTAAGGGGTCTTCCCGCACTCCTCCCCAAAGAAGGGAGTGGGTCACCCTAAACAGAGCGGCTGGGCGGTTCTCTGCAGATGCGATAAGAGCAGAAAAACGGTTAGATTTCGCCGCTTTTATCGCCACTAGGTAGGTCTTGATATAAGACATCACCAGTGTCCGGTCGGAATCAGATTGACTACTCCTCCAAATGCTCTCTAGGCGTCTTTTCCGACGCTTCATCTCTCTCAGCTCCTCGGAGAACCAAGGAGCCAATTGAGATTGGCATCGGGTCAGAGGACGCAAAGGCACGATGCGATCCAAAGCTCCGGCGGCCGCACTCTCCCAGGCAGCCACCAGCTCTTCAGTCGAGTCATGTGCCAGGGTCTCAGGAAACGGCCCAAGCTCCATCAGGAACCTTTCGGGATCCATCAGGCACCTGGGACGGAACCATCTGATCGGTTCCGTTTCCCTGCGGCGGGGGGAAGCGGCTGGAAAGTCCAAGTGAAGGAGCGAATGATCTTTCTATGACAAGGGTTTGATATCTAGGTCCCCTCTACCAAGATCATTCAACTACTGACCAGAGACAAAAATCAAGTCCAGAATGTGTCCCCCTATGTGAGTGGGGCCTTGAACTAACTGGGTCAGGTCCATGGCCGCCACGGAAGCCATGAACTCCTGAGCCGCCTCTGACGCCTCACCTGCAGATGGTAAGTTGAAATCCCCCATGACAATAAGTCTGGGGGTATCAACCGCCACCCTGGCAATAACGTCGAGCAGCTCGGGGAGGGTCGCCACCACGTGGCAGGGAGCCAGGTACGTAGTCAGCAGACCCATCTGCACCCCACGGCCCCACTTCACAAAAAGGGACTCATATCCGGCTATCTGAGGAATAGTGGTCTCCCTCGGACAAAGACTTTCCCTAATAATCGCCGCCACTCCCCCCGCTCCCCTGGGCCCTTGGCTGATGAAATGCACAGAAACCTGGTGGGCATATTTCAATGAGGGGGACCCCCCCCTTGGCCCAACCAGGTCTCCGTAATACCTGACAGGTCCACACACCCCTCCATAATAAGATCACAAATGAGGGGGGCTTTATTAACAACCGACCTGGCATTACAGAACATCAGCTGCGGACCCTGGGCCTGAGATTCTGCGCAACCCAGGATACGAGTCGCGCATTTGGGGCCGGAGTGCGCAATTGCTCGTAAACAGCGTGTGCGCACACATGATATGGCCCCTAACTGACATCCTAAATATTGTTTCTTTTATTGTGCAAAATGCCTCACATCATTCATGGAATGTGAAAGGGATGCAGGCAACATTATTTTCTGTCTGTTAAGCTTTCTACGTTATCCTACTTTTTCCATTTCACACGCATGTGAGTTGTAAAGCACATTTTAACTGACAGCATTACTAGCTATCAATTCAGAAGCATCCTTAAGTTTTTTGTACGTTCTGTAAAAGCAGAGGCACTTTTTCTTTGTCCATGTAGCAACTATTTGTTGTGAGGAAACTGTGGGAAGAAGGTACAAGCATATAGTCTAAATTTTCTTTAAGAGCATCATGACAGGCATGCAGAGAAGGACAGCTCTTCAATTATTCTAAGACTAGATTTAGTGCACATTTGACCAAAGTAGAGCCACATTTGATGGGATGAGATTACAGTACTATTTCTACAAATGCTACTTCTCACACTTATGGCCCAAGGCATATTGGAATATTGCTGGTGACAGCCAGGTTTCTAATAATCTTTGGGGGCAACTTGAGATCTCTTTGCTTCAAACATCCCAATATAATAAATCTTCTGTAAGAAACAGAATACTCTGATTTTCCACAATATATGTATAATATCTAGGAAAGTGATTTTATGATCTTATTTCAAAAACAATAAGAAATGTGATCAAAACACTACAATATAACTATACTCACATATATAATGAATTGCATTATATGACACAAATTAAAACTACCAAAATACAGGTACTCCTCCATTTATTTATTTATTTATTTATTTATTTATTTATTTATTTATTTATTATTTATTTATTTATTTATTTATTTATTTATTAATTAATTAAATTTTTATACCACCCCCTCTCCCGAAGGACTCGGGGCGGTGAACAGCCAGAATTAAAAACACACAATACAAATATTAAAATACATTAAAACGAAATTAAATTATCTTTGGCTTCTCCAATTTAAAACCCCTTACCCATAAAATTTATGGCCACAATTGAGCCCAAAATTTCTGTTGCTAAGCAAGACAGTTTTATGTCCCATTTTATGAATTTACTTGCCAAGTTAAGTGAATCACTGCAGATATTTAGTAACATGAATCTGGTTTCTCCATTCACTTTGCTTGTCAAAAAAAAATCGCAAAAGGTGATCACATGACTGGGGACACTGAAATCATCAGAAATATGAGATAAGCGTCTGAATTTTGATCATGGGGATCTGCAACAATTGTAAGTCTGAACAACTTACAATTAGGTCATAAATAACTTTTTTCAGAACCATTGTAACTTCAAATGGTAACTAAATGAATGGTTGTAAATTGAGGACTATCTGTAATCTAAAAAATAAAATATGAAATATGCTGTGTTGACAGTTTCTCCCATTTCTTGTCCCCTCCTAGGGCCTTGAGATAGGAGCATCAGTTAGTATGACCAGAAAGCCCGATTCAGAGTCATTTTAAAAGGAGAGACTGATGGGGAGACTGATCTAACAAATGCAAAGGAGCAATGAACCTGGACGTTTTACAAAATGTAAAGCTTGGACTTGTTTTTCCTACAATCTGATTGTCCCAATTAAAATAGCCAGCTTCAATTGCTCCTCTTTTAAAAGATTCCTTTTTTCCTTTTTTTAATTTCCACCTTTCTTCCGACTACAAGTCACATTCCTTTTTACAACAATCTTGTTAAGGTACAATAGATTGAGATGACCTTTACTGGGGGAAAAAAATCTCAATATATTTTACAATCCAAAAGAAACCTTTAACCTGAGGCAATCCAAAACTTGGATGCAGGGAGAAGTTATTTTCGTTTTCTTACTGGCAGAAAAGGGGTTCGACTGTTTTACATTGCCCATGAACTTCGAATGAGAAGGAGCACATATTATGCTTCAGAAAGGAAAATAAGACTCACATCCGGAACCTGCAGTTCAAAAGCTCTTTTCAGGCCAGACTCCCACGCGCTCTCCCTGCTTGTGTTTGTGAGCTCACCAAAAGCAATTACGAAAGAGGGGCGGCCTCGCCTTGGGCGAAACAGCCATGCAGGAGCGGCGGCGCGAAATTTGAACAAAGCTTCGTCAGACGTTTTTCCTTTTTTTTCCAGTATGGTGGAAGGTCCCGGTTGCAAGCTGAACGGGGAGAAAATCAGAGGTCGAATTGCCCCAGGTCAAACCGTGAGGTGTGTGCGGGGAACTGCAGTGGTCCCATCTGCGCCGCAAATTGGAACCTTAAAGAGAAGAGCCGCTGACGGCGTCTCCGATAGGGTTAGTAGCGTCCGAGCTTCTTCCACGGAGGGTCGTGCAAGAACTTGACATTCCACCCCACGAGCTGTTGGGTTGCAATTAGGTAGGCCAGAGCTGGATGGGGCAACTTCCCATTCTGCGCTCTTCCCTGAGACAAGGGCAGCAAATCACACCGAGTGCCTGTTGAATGATGGAATCTTTCAAAGCATGTTCTTTTTTGTGCGGAATTGTAAATATGAAATTAATAGCATTAGTTAGGACCAAGAATCCATGTTGTTTAATTGCCCTAACTCATTATTTACATGAGGAAAACTGGTTATGGCAATCATGCTCTGGTATTGGACTTTCCAGAATTTGGGTTCAGGCCCTGGGATGAAGTCTGTGGAGAGTAAAAAGTATTCATAAGTAGCAGGTTGGTTCCCATACCGTTCAGAGACAGGTACCTGTTTACAAATACTGTTAATGACTAAAATCCAGAGTAGCAGAAATAGACTGTTAACTGCTAGAATTCCTGTCTAAATCATTTCTGCCAAGACACCAGTGCCATTCAATAGACAATAGGTAACCCATTTAAGATTAGCTAATCTAATCCTTAGTATTTGTTTTACCATTGGATTAAATCTATTAATTATTGAATCCAAGCTATTTACAACTTATAAAGTGGAAAAGGAGTACATGCATGGCTCAAGTAACTCTAATTTTAGGCATTCCGATTGGTTCTTTCATTAATAATTGCATGGCGAGCCTGGCCTGAATTTCATCTACATCTGATTGGCAATGTTTTGCAGGCTACTATGGAGTTTGACAGCCTCTATGCCAGTATCTTGTTCTTAAAGATTAAGCATATGCAAGCTGCCCAGTTAGTAAATAATCCTTTATCACAAGAGTTCTTTGCATATTAGAATTGCAAAAGACGTAACTGATTGATATGAGGTTAACATAAGCAGCATAGTCATCTCATTCTCAGTAATCATACGTTTTGACTATCGGAGTTTTTCTGGCAGATTTTTTTGTGTGGCTTTTTTCTCTCCTTGCACAAAACACTTAAAAAGAAATAACCAACATCTGTAATATATTCCTGCCATTAACATAATAAATCAACCATAACAAGTCTGATTAATATGAAGAGTTGGAAGAACTCCGGCAAACATTGAACACATGTAAGAAATAATGAGGAAAGTGTCCTCCAGTCACTCAGTCTAATTAGAAAGATGGCAATTTTATTATATTTGTTTATTATAAAGGAGTCAGTTGCACAACATCCACTATAGTTATCTGTCGTTAGCATGCGGAAAGATCACATTCAGAAATTGGCATATATATCTATATTATGTATATAAACTGGGTGGGTGGACTTGTTTATTTGTTTAAAAATGTGCTAATGAGGAATACTACTGGTATAAAGGCTTAGGACAAGAGGATTTTTTTTTCTTTGCTTCCCATGTACACAGCATGCCACTTCTCTGCAAGTTTTGATCACTAGTGTTGCCAGCATAAAATTACCCTGTTGGGGCTTGTGGAACTTTATAGGGGGAAAGATGTTGGAATATAAATGAGCAGCTTGGATTAATGAGCTGTGAAGCTAAGCCTGAATTCTGGTTGGTGGGATGAATATACCAAGAGAATTGCTGCCTCTGTCTTTGTTTGAATGCAGGCAAAGAAGTGTCATTAGTGGGAACATGATCCACAAAGTGTTCATGGATTTTTAACTAGGGGAAAATATTTGGTAGATTCTATATTTTGGTTTGTTGATTGTAGCTGAAGGTCATGTTTGGCATCCATTTTAAATATCTCAGTGCTACTATTTTGTAGATAATTTACAAGTACGTTTACATTAAATGTGTCCTGGTATTGCTATCTTGCCTCAGATAGTCCTATGACTAGGTCCACTGCTAGATATCAAACTCCTAGAACACTGGATATTTAGCTAGATTTAATCAGAGATCAGTCTGCACATATAGCAGCTTGTCCAGCAAAATTCTTCCTGGTCCACTTAAAATTCTTCCTTAATATTCAGTATGAGTACCTATGGTATTCTGGTCATGGTTAAGAGGATGGTTCAACAAAGGGTGGATTATAAACTTTCATTTTTTGTGGATTGGGTGGTTTTTCCTTATTGTAGCAGCAAGAAAGCATGAAATTCTACCATTTTCACTCTGTAGAAATATATAATTCAGGAACATTTTTATATCATTAATCTACTGTTTGTTTAAAAGTGAGCTTCACTCATACGTAACATTCACAGCAAGAAAGCCCTGTCATATTTTTCTAGTCTGCTTTATTGAGTGCCTGAATATTCATGGTTAAGTCAGTTGTGAGATGTGTTCCTACCTGATCACCACTTGCTGGGAAGGGAAGCTCTTATAGGGATCAAAGAAGCTGCAGAAGTGGATGCAACTAAAAAAAGAAAAAAGAAAGCAATGATCTATCATACCACTTAAGAGGAAAATACTAAGAAACTATTCCTGTGATATTCCATTGATTTATATCTAGCTATTCACAGCTGATTCTGGAACTGAAAAATTATATTCAAGAAAGCTTAAAATTATCCCTATTCACTTTCTGCTTTCATGAACCCAATGCCAATGTCTAATTGTGTCTGAAATAATCAACTTACACCATGACCTTCAGTTTACAACATGCTTATTTCACAAAGGCATTTAAAAATTCAAAAGGAAATTAGCAACTGCAAAAACAGCAATCTTGAGTCTTTTAATTATTTACTATTGTGTATGTAGCTGGGAAGATACTTCATAAAGAATGTCAGCATATTATAGTAGAATGGCGAATACTGCTAAAATATTGCTAAATGAGTTGCTAAATGTCATGAAATTTGGGTTCTGCTTTTAAAATACATTTTCAAATGGTTTTTTCCTCTAAATAATTTCTGAAGGATTAAGAAAAATATATCTGCATTTTGGATATATGGAATCTTTGCATTTTGTATATATGGAATCTTTGCCTAACACTCTTACCTCACAATTGCAATTTTGATATTAGAAAACAAACTTTCCTATAGTCCCTTAAAATCAACCTAAAACTTAAATAAGCAGTATTATTTAGTTATTTGAATTTTTAGACTTTCTGTCAATAGTGGCAATTGCTCTGAGCGAATGGATAAATTTCCTTTCCTTTCTCCTATGTTTATGAGTTTCATAGGCAATTAGCAAATAAATATTAATATAGTTCATTACCAAGCTATGTTTACATATTTATATAGGTATTCAACTATAAAAATAGATTATGAAATAATAAGGTAGAATCTGTATTGTATCTGAAAACATCCTCAAATTCCATATTTTGTCCTGAATTTTTTTGTCTGAATTGCTTGGGAAAAAGATTTTTTTCCTTGTCTCAGATATAGAACTACAACACTTGAGAATAGTATTTAAATATGGTTTCTTTAACAATTCCAGAACTGCTTGATTCATTGATATCCAGCTTCTAAACTATGAGCATAGCTATGAATAGCATTTATGTTAGCACTTTTATCAAAACTTGTTATTTATTAAAGTATTAATGAATCACCTTTCAAGCCATATATCTCTATAGGATACAATATTAAATATATACAGTATCTTCTACACAGTAGTCACATATAAAACAATAGCCAGTGTTTATAAGTAGGACATTAGTTTTCAGATTCTGCATAATTTGAATTTGGGTTCCCACATGAAAATTTTCCACAGTGGGCCTCACAATGGAAAAGGTCTTGTTCTTAGATTACACAAAAATAACATTCCGGACGGTACTGGCATAGGAGGGCCTCACCTGATGAACATAAAAGACAGACAAATCGATATTATAGAATCTATATTGAATGATATTATGAATACTGTGGCTTTTTCATTACTTGCACTTAGCTACGACACAATCATGCTTTGACCTCAGCAATTCCTATGATATGCATTTGCAGCCATCAATGAGATTTTTTTAATAGCAGACATAATATTGACATCAACATGTCTCCAGGCTTCCAACTAGGTAGATGACAGGTCAACAGACCCCCAACTCTTTCTTTTGAAGGAAAAAGAGAAGACAAATTTGCACTTGTTTGCCAAGTCTCTATATTCAGTCACTGCCTTTCTTGCCAAGCATGAAATCCTGTTCCTCAAAAGCTAGCCAGCTTCAGTTATTCCTGCTTTCTTGGATAGAAATAATTATACAGCCATAATGAGGTCTGTTTTTAGCTCCATTGGGCCTATTCTGCCCTGAAGTCTTTCCATATGTTTTGTGATTCTTAATTATTATAATGTTAATTATTTTAACTTGGGTGATACCCAAATGGGATATGGAAGAAGGGATACATGCCAGCCAAGCGGAGTTTAAGCAGAGTTTCAGTGAGACCTTTTGGATTCCTGCTGTAAAGCACTGGATGGTGTTTTCGATGATAGCTGTGATATATTGAAAAGTAATGGCAGCAAAACCAGAGAAGCAAACCAATCATTTTGGCAATGACTTAGAATAGATGCGGCCAGGGTAGAATAGGAATTGACAAAGAAAACATCAACTATTTTGTCAGCATTGTTTTGTACTGACTCAGACTTAGGCAACCATTCAGTAACTGTTCAAAGTTACAACACACTGAAAAAAGTGATTTATGACAATTTTTTCACATGACTGTTGCAGCATCCCCCTCCCCAAAGTGGGTGGAAATGTCTGTGCATCTTACAGAGTGAATGTTGCTGAAGCCACGCCCACCTGCCAGCCCCCACCCTTCAGCCTTGGCCTCCCGGAATACTGCCTATCAGCTGTTTCAGGCTGCCGGGATCGCTGCCACCTCTGCGCGCCCCATTTTCAGCCTCCCTGCATCCCGTTTTTGGCTTCTACATGCCCCATTTTTGGCCCCTTCCAGGCGGCGGGGATAGGCGGCTTCCCTGCTGCTTCAAACAGGCCAAAAATGGGGCATGCAGAGGCCTAAAATGGAGTGCATGGAGGCAGCGATAGGTGACAGCGGCAATCCCCACAGCCTGGAACAGCCGATAGGCGGTATTCTGGGAGACCAATCTAACCGCCAATCAGCTGCTCGTGCTAAATCAGGCTGTGCTGAACTGACCAGGTTATTTACTGTTTGCTGCAAGGAGGCAAATTGCTGGGAGGCAGAGGCAGATATTTTTTTCTTGTTTTCCTCCCCAAAAACTTAGGTGTGTCTTATAGTCTGGAGCATCTTATAGTCTGAAAAATATGGTATATGACAATTGCACTGTCCTGAGTTCATAGGATCACTATTTCTAACCTTCCAGTCAACGTCTGACAAGAAAAATCAAAGGGGGAAGCCAGCTTCACTTAGTGACCATATGATTCACTTAACTGCAGTGATTTACTTAATAATTGTGAGAAAAGAGGTCATGGAATAAGGCACAACTCAATTAACAACTGCCTTGCTTAGCAACAAAAGTTATGGGCTCAATTGTATATTGAGAACTACCTGTAATGAATTATGTCTCATAAATGGATAAATGTGAAACCAAAGTTTAAACTTCTTTCCTAACATTTATTTTGTTAATATTTTCAAACTGTTTAGATTACCGGAAATAAGAATTTGTGCCAACATTTCTTAAAGGTAGTTAATGGATGTGTGTACTGTGGCGTGGAAACTTTGGGGAAAGAACTTTTCATATTCTTTGGAGAAAAAGCCTTAAGGTGAGAAAGATATATTATTACCTTGTATAATTCAAAGGAATTATTGTGACTTATTTATCTTTCTCAGAATATTATTTTCTTCTTGCCCAGATACAAAGTAAACATTTGATCATACTAGCTATACTAAAGACTATGAACTTCATAACTATGAACATGACTTAGCATAAAATTGTAGTTCTACAGTAAGCAAATAGATGCCTCCTCTGCCATTTTGTGGGTCATGAGCCAAACAAACCCATTGTATTTTAGACCCCACTAAAATCATATGTGAATGCTTAAATCTTCCAGTAAATAAATTTTTAGTTTAGCTGTCCCACACTTAGATATTTATATGAATTAGCTTAAACCAACCAAACAATTTCTAGAGCTAAGATAAGATTGACATTAATAGTTATCTTCCTTTTATTATTTATGTCTCAAATTTATAGGGTCACACATCTCACACAAAGTGACTTTTCAGACACATTCTTGCAGGCATGATTTGTTGAATCACATGCCAATATTGAGGGTACTTTACTGTTTGGGATCTAATGGTCACATTCTGTTCCCTACTATCACTCCACTTAAAAAGAAAAAATCAGACATCTCTTTTTAAAACTAGTTAAGAGGGAGGGAACGAGAGAGAGAGGAAGGAAGGAAGGAAGGAAGGAAGGAAAGAAAGAAAGAAAGAAAGAAAGAAAGAAAGAAAGAAAGAAAGAAAGAAAGAAAGAAAGAAAGAAAGAAAGAAGAAAGAAAGAAAGAGTGTAGTGGCGGTGGTGGTATTAGGCTGAAGGCCACATGGAATTAGAGCAACAATTATAGCATACTATTAATCACAACCAGGATAATTTATGATTATCATTGTATTTGAGTAGTCATAAAACTAGAAGTAGTTCTGAATAAGATATATTTTAAAATACATTTCTCTTCTAGGATCCACTTTGGCATGAATGGTTCTTTGCGTATAAATCCAGATGCAAGCCAAAAGAGAAGTGTAGCACTAACAGCCTTAGAAATACAATTTACTACTGATTTGATTTGTTTCTACGATGCAACTGTAGAGCTTAGGTAAAGTAACATATGTTTTACTGGAATATCTTTCATGCAGGAAGGAAAATATTACCATTCTAAGTCAACAGTGGGGAGCTTGCTTAAATCTACTGAAAATATGCTTAATTCTAGTAGTTCACTTCATTTGCTTTATATAGATTGATAGTGACTGGATGGAGAAAAGAGGTTTTTAAAATCCCACTGCATGTTTAAATTGTATTTTTAATGACAAAAAGCCACTCCCTTGATTCATACTTGGCAATCTCTATCATAAGTTACAATCCCCTTTTACTCATAAATGTTTGTATGTATTAAGCTCTAGTGTTGTATTCATAAAAAAGTTGGAGTAATTGATTTTTAAAACATGTTTGATTAAAAATGCACCTAAAAATCAGCCAGCAGAGATTTTGTTTAAGCTATTAATATTTAGCATGAGTATTATAAAAATGAGCAGGTGGCAAATATTCTTTATAGATGCATGCCTTACTTCTGTGTCTCTCTAAATCCCCTATACATTGATTAACGGCTTGCTCTTGATCATGCTTGTTAAGAAATCATTCCTACTGAGTTCTTTGCAAGCATACTTGGGAGTAAGTCCCATTCACTTATATCCTGTTATGTTTTATGGGGTTAATTATTTTTAATTTACCACAGCTTATATATTTACATATGACATGATTTCTGCTTTAGGCATTATGGTTAATTGAAAACAAGAACTAAAACTGATTTTTCTCTGTTCCAACAAAGGAGGAAAAATAGGAAAGCTATGAAAATCCAAGGCCCAGATAATTGTATTATTACTGATAAACCATTGTTTGTTGAATTATCTTTGAATTTAGCTATTCTATGATTGAGAGATCGGCTGTTCTGAGAACACCTAAGTTTTTGCTAAATCTTGTCCTCTTGACCCATTTTTCATTTTCCGGTCCAGAAGGTAAAAGCTAAAACAAACAAAAAGTAACCATTCCCCTCCACCCGCCTTCTATTTTAGTTCAAGGCTCTTGCTGCTTTCTTCTCAATTCAGCTTGGTTTTGATAATTTTAATCATTTTTACAATTTCCATATCTACTTCTTAATTCTTTAATGTTTTCATAAAACCACAAAGGGATGTTATCTGTCAGTTTGTGTTCTGCCAATGCAGAGTGGCTGTAGCAATTTGTACCACTGTTTCCAGGGACTTTCTTTAATCTTGAATTGGTTTATACTTCTCCACTTGGGTCTGGTATGAATCCCATGGAGTCATTTTGGATTCATAGCTCCAGCTTGATGTTGTGGCTGAAGCACCACAGAAACTTATGTAGTCTACCTGTTAAGATTCTTCAGATAGACACTTATTCTCTAGTCACCTCACAATGGGCTCTTGCAATGTGCTTTGCATAGCTTGCCCATGAAGACCTGGAAGCTACAACTAGTCCAGAATGCAGTGCTGCAGGCAGTGATGGGTATATAGTGTTATGCCGGTGTGGTGCAATTAAGCAACTACCGTTTATGCCTGGCCAGTGAAGTCGGGCAGAGTAAGTATGGTTCAGATCCTTTAAAACAGAATCACTTATTAGCACTCAGAAAGCCTGCCTTCGCTGTTGCAATCCTGACCTCTGGAATGGCATCCATCCAAAGACCCGTGCAGGTATTATCTGATAACATTAAGAAAGTCAGTGAAAATTTGGCTGTTCTTTGAGGCCATTGGGGAAAGTGGTGGTTAGTCTTCATAAGATATTATATTTTAGGCAGAGTTTGCCTTCTCGGCAGTTATGATCTGACAATCATTTTTATTTTTAATCTTACAGAAACACAGTTGAATGTGAAGAAAAAATTAGAATGCTTGGAGATCTAGATGTCTGCAGTACAAAATTTAGCTTCCAAAGAGCAGAAAGTGAGATTAAGAAGCAAAAGGGCCGTATGTTATGTGATGTATTGCTTGATCAGGCAATCCTACCTGGAGTGGGAAATATCATAAAGAATGAAGCACTTTATGACAGTGGTCTACACCCAATTGTTAAAGTATGTAAAATATTTCTAGCTGCTTTCAGTTGTATTTTACATTTTACTTATTATGATTTAGGTCTTGAGCTCTTAAAAGAAAATTGTAAAGTACACAATGACTGTTCTATTACATTGTAAATAAAAGGTTTACAATTCCATAAGGAATTCATTGAAACATTACCTTCCATAGATAATCCCAATAGATCATTTATATTCAGAATCAAAATCATATGGTCTTTGACCAGTGATTACCAATTTCATAAGAAAATGTTAAAATACAAACAAATGTGAGTATCATATGAGAAAGTCAATTATATTTTCCATAATCATGAGTCCATTGTGGATGTCTAGTACTTACTGCATAGCTGCAAAAAAACTTCCATAAATGAAGCCTTAATCATATTTATAGAGCAATTCTATATGTAGTGGTTCAAATGTTAGTTTCATGTATAGGATTGCTGTATTAAAATCCAAGTAGGCTTGTTATTGTCAGTGTTTCCTGTATTATTAAGTTAGGTTCGTGTATCATCTGGTCATCAAAATCTCCTTAATGAAAGAGACTTTATATAGCAAAAAACCCAAGCTTCACTGTACTTTTTAAAACCAATGTTCCAAATTACAGGTTTGTCAATTAACAGATGAGCAAATATGCCATTTGGTGAAAATGACTCGAGATTTCTCACTTCTCTTTTATAAGGTAGGAAAAAAATTCTTTTCTAAGAGTTTGGCAAAAAGAAAAAAAATACAAGCTGAATATACAGCCTTAAAGTAACTGTTACTTTATTTATTTTTTTTGCATTATTCCATCAACTGATGAAAGGATTTTTTTTGTCTCTTGTACATTGTTAAATACAATCCTGTTTTAAAAATGTGTGAATTTATACATTAAATAATAGTGAAAATAGCCTTTTTGGAACTATGTCTTTGAATACCAGAGAGAAGAATCCTATGATATAATATTCCAAATAATCAAAATTATCTTTCTGAAGAAAAGTTTGCACTTCCAGATAAAGGATTCTAACCTAGTCTGAAATATGATGTTTTATGTTTGAACTTTTATTAGAGCAGAGATACGTAATTTTTAAAAACCTTTGCAGGCTGCACATGTTCTATTAAATTTGGTTGATTGGAGAAATGCTACTTAACCCATCATCTCCTGGACAATGTTTAGAGGATTTTAATGCAGCTGGGAGATATCACTAGAGAACCTCTTCCCCTGAAAGAGGAAAAGAAAAGAATAATTTATTTTGTCCAATACACCCAAAAATAAAACAAAGTTTTTCAATTTATTTGTAAGTTCTTTCCAGTTATTACAAGACAAATATGATTTGAGATGAACTGCATCTTTGGCTTTTGAAGACACATAAATAATAATTGTCTGTTCCAGTGTTGCAAGATGGGATTGGCAATAAGTAAACACTATAGAGTGTATAATCGCCCCACTTGCCACCAATGCAGCGGAAAGATCACAGTATGTCGATTAGGAGAGAACAACAGAATGACCTATTTCTGCTCACAGTGCCAAAATGACAAACCTCAGCCTGGGGATTTGTGGTAAGTCTTTACAGGTAGTTCACTTAGTGACCGTTCAAAGTTATAATGGCACTGAAAAAAATGACTTATGACCATTTTTCACACTTATGACTGTTGCAGCATCCCCATGTTCACGTGATCAAAATTCAAACCCTTGGCAACTGACTCTAAGTGTTCCTGGGTCATGTGATCACCTTTTGCAAGCAGTCAATGGGGAAACCAGATTCACTTAACTGTGTTACTAACTTAACAACTATAGTGATTCACTTAACAACTGTGGCATGAAAGTTAGTAAAATGGGGCAAAACTTAACTGTCTTGCTTAGCTACAGAAATTCGGAGCTTCACTGTACTTGTACGTCAAGGGCTACCTTATTACCTTTAAAAGCATTTCACAATTTATCTCAGTACAATTTAATGTTTGAATTTTGAGGGGGATTTTTTTTTCTTCTTCCCATATTACTTGAGTTGTCTGCTCAACCAGTGAAATCCCAGCAGCTTATATTGAACCATTACAACTGGATGGAATAGGAATGGAACAGAAAGGAATGGAACGAAACAGAACAGAATAGAATAAAATTCTATATTGGCCAAGTGTGATTAGACACAAAATGAATTTGTTTCCAGTGCATAATTTGTAGAGCAGTAGACAATTCTTCATTTGCCAAGATAGAACCATAAATATTCAACGATAATTTTGTTAATGCAAGTTTTGGATTTTGTTTAAAGAAAATCAAGTGAGCTCTGAGGAATAACACTAGTCCAGTTCCTTTCACTGAATATCCAAGCTGGTGAACTTAGCAGCAGACTATTTTTCTTACAAATGGCCAAATCACACATAGGGCAAAATCTAACTGTATTTGTTGGGAAAGGCCTCTTGTTCAAGGCTATCAAAATCCTTCCAAACCTTGAACCTTTCCCTGAGGTATTAGACATTCCTTATAGTATAAGTAATTATAAAAATGTTGACAATCACCACGCCCAGGACAGAACCTCAAGTACACTGCATATTTCTTTCCATGTAGCATTGAACCATTAAGGACCATTCACTGAATATGGTTGTTCAACCAACTGAATCTATCTGCATATTTATCTGCAGTAAATTTCTCCTTCCTTCATCCCACAACAGGCAGCCAAGAAGAAATAGTTTAAGTGGTTGGCCATTCAACAGGGAATTTTGTTCTAGAGAGGTTGCTCAGAAGTCAGAAGAGGAGTGGGCCTGCAAACTCTGTACTCTATTAAACAAGCCTTCTGTGAAAATATGTGATGCGTGCCTGACAACACGGTCCGAAGGTATTTCATGCTTTATGACGGCCTGTTTGCACCTCTAATGTAACACGACAAGATTATTTTTATTTTCACATGTAACGTGTGTAATATGAAATAACACATTAGGATTTCAGTTCTGCATTGTGATTGTATTGTTTTATCTGATAGTTCAGTCTGAAATCTTACATCAATTGACACATATATCATTAATTTGCTGTGTGTGCAGCTCCATATAATTTATTGTTGATATATGGTTTTTCTTTTTGCTGCAAATGCTTTCTAATACGTATGTACTGCATTTTGTATTTTTATTACAACAAACTTTGGCCCAATATTACTGCTATTCTACATGCCATTAGCAACATGAAGTTCTTATTGTTAATTTTAATTAACAATAAAATGGCAAGTGTCTGCTTATGGATCTTGTAAAAGAGCAGCATAGGGGTATAATTTTGTTTCTTAAGGAAGAAAATTTAGAAGAAATTCTATTTGAAACAAACCATGATGAAGAAAAATAAGGTATCTTGAGCAGAGACTTGTGCTTAAAATCTGAATTATAAACCCAGACACTAGTCACTTTAGAGAACAATTGTTTGCGTTAAAATGGAATGTTCTTTTTGTAACTCAAATCTATACTTTCACAGCTGTTCTATGATCCTCTGCTGAATGAATTATTCACTTGAACCTTCTGTACTTTTTGTATACCTCAGCACTTTCTGAATTGCCAAACCAAATGTTTCATACATTTGAAAAGGAATACATTTGCAGGAAGGGAGAAAATCTTTCCTTTTATAGCTAGAAGGGGCCAGAACTGTATTTCACTTTATTGATATTTCTGGAATACTGGAGTCTGCGCACTGAGAAGTCTTTAATCCTAGCAATAAAATATTTGAGATTTTAAATTTCAATCCATAAAATGCTTAAGATTCTGGAGCACTGAGATGCTGAAGCATTGAGATTCTGAGTGGAGATAAATTTAGACTGTCTTTGCCATTTGTAGTATATCCCACTCTCTTCACAATAGCTGTGTCCAATATTGCCTTCCACTACCTGGGGCAGTATTCAGCAGTAGTCTTAAGATTCTAATCTTCAAAGCACACTCCTTTTTTACTCTGATTTTGCTTCGTCTACTTTATTCTAATAGTTTTCTCCATTTGCTTTTTTTTTTTAGTTAGTTCTTCTCTTTCCAAAGTTTTAAATGCCAAGTCATTTTCTTTAAGATCTTTTGTTTAAAACATGTTGCCCTTTTTATTTGTGTATTTTCAATTAAATTCTTTCCAGCCTTTTCTTACTACTGTAAGTGATTTTCTTTCTGCCTTAGTAGTGCTGAAATAGTCTGTGGGCTTCGAGAAGAATGCCTCTAATGATGGATGCTGTTGGAAAAGTATTTGATAAGGAATAAGCAACTTTGTGGTTGTGGTCATCAGTCCATTATAAATATCTCATCAGAAATACCTGCCAAGAAACCCCTAAGTTAATTTTAAAAATTAGTTTAAAATTATAAATAGGCAGTTGGCATGCTGTGAAGCACAAGCAGTCTATCATGTTTATCTTAAAGAACAACTCTGTTGGCATTTTTTGAATATAATAGTGGCTAATCAAAAACAGGTCAGGTTGGATGATATAGGTAACGTACACCCATGAAATGGAAAAGATCTTTGGAAGTGCTGTGGGCACACTTGATGAACTTGTCAATACTTCTTTTGACATTCAATTACATTGAAATTATTTCATAGAATCAGTTGTTCAAAAATGTAGTAAAAATGCTCTTGGTTTACATATGTAATATTTAAAGCTATTACAGAAGGCATTCACAACTAAATTTATAAAATCCAATGACTGGCATGAGAAAAAATGCAGTGTTGGGCCTAAGAGCGTGAAGGACTGTTTTTTTTTTTTGCTTTAATTTATATGCCGCCCTTCTCTGGAGACTCACGGCAGCTTACAATGCGTTAAGCAATAGCCTTCATACTTTTGTATATTTATACAAAGTCAGCTTATTGCCCCCACAATCTGGGTCCTCATTTCACCTACCTTTGAAAGGATGGAAGGCTGAGTCAACCTTGAGCCTGGTGAGATTTGAACTTGCAGTAATTGCAAGCAGCAGATGTTAATAACAGTGCTTTAGTCCACTGTAACTACAGGCTCTTTCACTCTGTATTTGTATCAGCTGCAAAGTATGTTCTTGATTATCTTTTCTTAGTTGATTCTTTAGCCAGACTCAGGAATCTAAAGATTTTAGTCCCTTCAGAAAATCAAATTCATGAATTAAATTAGCCCCTGGAATTTATGTGTCCAGCTGGTGATCTAGAAGCTGAAACAAATACTGTGCAACAAAGGCAGTAAAGCTTAGGGCTCTAGAACAAAATCACAATAATTATTGGATTTTAGTTGTCATCTGAAGACTTCTTTACAGTGTTTTAATAAAGTAACTTTATCCCCTTCTTCACCACCACCCCCAAATAGCATTCAGTATTTTGGGGGGGTATTGTGTATCAAACACTTCGCTCTGTATTTATAATTAACACCATCTTATCTTTATTTTTACAAATATTTCTCTTGCTTTGCCTTTGCTTTTTAGTTGGTTAGCAGTTATTAAAATCAGCTTTGTACAAGAAAAGGCCAAAAAACCCCTGCAACCAAGATTAATATCATTTCTCATGTCTTCAGTTCAATTAATGTCTATGGGGATGTTCATGACCATAATAGTGGAGTGCTCTTCTGAGACCCATTGTACTACTTTAATGCATATCTTTATATAAATGGGAATAAGCATTTCTATGCAGAATTATGACTATAACTATTTCTGTATTGCTACAGTAGATTACTTGAACTATCAGGATCATAAATTGAAGCACTATGTAGCGTGTTATTGCTGGAGTTATACAATTTAGGGAGACATGGAAACAGTTGATTCATTAATACTAACCAGGATATTTTTTATCTATTTCAACTTAAAAAAAAAAAAGAAAGAAATGGAGGTTTAACAACAGATAATAGCTCCTTAGTCAAATATCCATGTTACAACTTTGGAAAATCAAGAATGGAAATTAAGATAAATAGGAAGACGGCATTTGGGACAGCAACTCTAGTATTGACAGATTTTGCTGGTAAAGACATTCTACTGGAACGTAACAGAAGTGAAAGTCGAACTCCAGATGGAGGCTCTCTGCATGATCCTTCAAGAAACGATTTTAACAGTACCAACCACTATGAAGTAAATTCATCAATACCTTTTCCCCATCAATGTAATTCTTTAAAGCCAGCATCAAAGAAACAGAAAATTGATTGTTCAACTTCATCTGTTGGAAGCCTTACTGAGAAATTTGTAAACAGGTTTGTTAATTTCAACTACATATTGAGGGGTAAAATTGTTCGTATGAAAAACTGTTTGTATTATATTTTTGCTTTGAAATGTGCAATGTTACTTATATTTTGGCAGATAACGGTCCATGAAACAACTTTGTCTGCAGCTGTGTCCTAAAGTGTTGTAGGCTTGTGGCCGAGGCAGCTTACTAGATCCAAAGAAATGGTTAGAAAGGGTTGTTTGCCAGGTGCAGATAGATTAAAGCATATACAGTATATATCTGGGATGTACTTGTAGAATGGAAACATTTGAAAAATATTTGAAGTCCGCAGTCACCAATCACTTAATAAAGAAGCAGCAAGGGAGAGCTGAGTTGGTAGGCATAATGGAAGGATGAATAGGAGTTACAGCCTCACTTCCTTCTTAAAATGTAGAATTGTTCTGGCAAACTGACAGGAAATGTTGCAGAAGAACCTTTGGAATAAAATAGTATTTTTAAATGCATTTCTATAACCTGTTTAAACAAATTGAAATTTTCAGGCTTCCAATAATAACCACTCTCATATGGCATAATAAATTTTTGTATTTGCATTCTGTTGGCCAGCAGTCTTATTTAAGGTAATTTAGTCCCTCTTGCAGAAAGAGAAACTAGAGGAACCTCTACCTAGCTCCATAGAGGAATATTCTAGACAGCTGGTGGATCCGTTCACAGCTGGGCTCCAGCTGTGCAATTTCCCCTCAGATTCCTGAATGTCAGAGAAAGCAGGGACATTTTACACAGGCAACATCAGTAGAATTCTTGTCATTCGTTATGCAAAGTTGAGAATCTGGGTGAAGAGGGCCAGCATTGCTTGCACTGTTGTAGCTTTCACAAGATATCTAAAGAAGGTTCCAAATTCCCTCCCAAGTTTTACAGTATAAAATTTGCTCATATTTTGGTTCAGTAGTGGAGTATGAAGAGATTGCTTCTGAAATATTATTTGGTTAGGTTTGACTTTTAGATCTTATACAGAACATTAGGTTAGGATTGGAATATTTGATTTCTGAATATTATCATTTTTAATCTGTGATTTGTACCCATTCTTGTGAAGTCTCATTGACCTGTCTAACCATATGTAAGTGGCAGAAGGACGATGTTGCCAGGTAGCATAAATCATGTTGGGAAATGGACAGATGAGTCAGTCCTTAATGGTATCACTGCAGATGAGAGATGGGTGAATGCCAAATTCAGCTGTTTAATATGAGCTTCAGTTTCCTAAGAATAATGAAAGATAAAAGAGATACTGGAAAAAATAATAATTGTACTTTACACTACTACAATTATTAGAGGCAGTCTTATAAGAGATAGCTGCTAGATTCCATAGTATAATGATTAGGGATTTTATTTTATTGCATTTGTTAACAGTGTATACTGTAGGCTGTCTAATGGCATATAGGCTGTGTTCAAGAAGCTTCTGCCAAGCTTGGTCTAGAGAGGAAACTACATAAAAAGCCATCAGGTCACAGTAATACTGGGGAGAAATGCTGCTTACATATTCATGTACCCTAGAGTGAAATTACCTAATGCCTTTTGAGCTTGACTAGTAACATATTTGCCAAAAACCCTGGCTGCTGCCAAACCTAAGAAACAAGAAGCAATCTAACCTTGTTTAAACATTAAGAGTCAAGGCAGATGCCCTTGTGCATTGTAAACAGACACTATCCAGCTATTCTGGTGATGCTAACACCAGAGGAGAGCAAAGCTTTCCTATCACCTTCATAAAATACACTTTTCTGCTCTGCCAGTCAGACTTCCTCCTCTCTGGTATATGATGGGGATCATTAAAGTAGCTTTGATCAAAGAGCATAGAAAATTGTCTTGAAGCAGACAAGTAGATAGATATCCCCATGGTCTGGTCTAAGACACGTGTAATAACTTTCCAGAGGGGAAGAATATAATTGGAAGGAATTGGTTTTCTAGTACATCTTGCTGTTGCCAATTCAGGATGCCTTTTAAACTACATGAAAGTACAAAATTTATGCTAGCAATGCCAGAATGGTACAGTTTACTTATTTTAAAAAGCAGCAAGAGAACTTTTTAAAAATTTGCTGCTTCCATTTCATTTCAATAGAATGGATTTTTGACATGGAGTCCTTCAATTTCATTTTAAAAAGAAAGTAAAGCAGATAAAATTGCTAAGTGCTCTGTTTGATCAGATGTATCATTGAAGCAGAAGAGTTTATATGGACTTTGGAGCTGTGGTATTGAGACTAAAGATGCTGGTTTTGCTGTAACTAATCTCCTTAACTTTATGCAGGTTTTTATCTTGTTACTTGTCATTACAGAGCACCTCCAGATAATATGACAGATGGCTCTTGCACATTAAATGCTGGCAGTCCTCGCTGCAGTAAACACAGTCGCTTATGTGTTCTTCGCATCGTGAGGAAGGACGGAGAAAACAAGGGCAGGCAATTTTATGCTTGTCCTTTGCCAAGAGAAGCCCGGTGTAACTATTTTGAAGTATGTGAGCTTGTATAGTACCATACATCCTTGAAAAAGATAAATTGGTTTCTCAAACAACTGTGATTACTTATGGATTTCACTTATTCTTTAATTTTAGCATAGTGGGAAATGAATTGCTGTGATGATAGCTTCGTCTAAAGAGGATCTCAGTGCACTTTGAGAAGAATAAATGGGTTCTCTGCTCTCTACAAAATTATTTTCTGTATCAAGCAGTGGGACTGTTAGGCTTTGAGTTAGTTGTTTACACTAAGGTTAAAATAACTGTTCTTTATAACAATATTGTTTTATTAATTATTCCATTTCTATCTTGGATTTCTTTCTTACTGATGTACTTCCCCAGCTGTATTTGAGTGATTAAAAGAGTACTTTGGAAAATAATTATTGTCTTTCATTTTCACAGTTCTAAAAACAAGTGACTATATGACTTTATTCTATTGATGCATACTATCCTCTAAGCAAACTTAACTTTCTTGCCTAGCTAGTTTATTCTGAACATTTCATCTAAATCATATTATTTTTCTTCCTTCTTTTAGGTGCTTTTTAGATTACTGTTGTCAGGTAGTAACTTAACAATAGTACAGTAAGCAAAGACAAGTAGGAAAAAGAACAATGAAAATTGCAGTATTAGCTAAACGTTAGGAATACATTTACCATAATCAAAATGATTCAAACTCAGTGTGAGTGAATCAAACTCATATGTTCATACTTCCTTTAATCTTTTATAAGCTAGAAGGAATAACACTGTTAGGCAACATAAAGCAAGAACCATCAAAGGAGACACAATTCTAGTGTAAGAATGCTTAATCAAGTGTGCAAAGATTCTAGGGCAAAATTAATGTAATAAAACAGCACAACTGAGTCTGAGTTCATATTTTCTCTAATGACCTTGACAACATAAAATGAGTGCTGGTGTTTTTCTTGTATTTGTTCTCTTCAGCTCAGCTTTGATAATAGATTCTGTTCCACCATATGGTAACTAATGCAATGCAGTGTCATTTTGACCTTCAGATTTTCCAAGGGAGAGAGACATTAGAGCTTGGGGAAGTGAGATCTATTGCTTTGAAGCCATAAGCTATCAAGAGTTTTACTTGGATAAATTAAATCTGTGTTTCCTCCAAAAGTCAGATAAAGTTTTTTACAACTGTCCTCCCACAAAGTCAAACAAATAGAGTTTAGGTAGTGGAGCAAACAGAATTTTAGAGAAAGTTGCTTAGCTTGATTACTGTTAGTCACCACCTACCTTGCAGAATTAACGGGGAGTTTGTTGCTTCCCATCTAAAACAGGAATTTGGCTTCAGCATCTGGTGTTAACAGAAAATGATTTCTCTCTGCAGTGGGCAGACCTGCATTTTCCTTTCTGCAATCATGGGAATCGCTGCATTATGAGGACAGTGCTGAAGATTGGTCCTAATAATGGAAAGCATTTCTTTGTGTGTCCTCTTGGGAAGGATAAACAGTGTGACTTCTTTCAATGGGCTGAAAATGGTCTAGGAATGAAGATTATCCCAGGATGCTGAGCTATTCAACTGCACTGGACTATCTGGTGCTAATCTTCTCAAACTGTGTGTGCTCTACTGCTCTTCTGTAGGAGATATTTTAGTAGGGTTATGATCAAGTGGCAGTTTGTGATTACAAATCCATTTGTGTTATATATTTGAACGTTCCTTCTCATACTCCTCTTTGTATTTCTGCTATTTTCTGTTCATTATTTGTTGCATTTTACCTAATACTAGAAAATTTCAGACTTAATATCTGAACAATAGGTAGTCTTTTTCTTATCTTAGTTGTTCCCTCATGCGTACATACACACACACACACACACACATGGATATCATTGTTTGTTCATGCCATTTGCCCTTCAACATTTTTCCCTCTTTGTCTTTATATAAAATTTTTATTTCAATGCATTTAATATGAATAGATTGTATAACATCTTTTAATCAGTTATGAAAGATTAATATTTTTAATAAAATGTTTCAAACAGTGATGAGTGTTTGTTTGTTCTTAAGAATAAACAGTATGAGATTGTTGTCAGAACAGAAAAATAGTTTAGATCTATTTATTTACATAGCTGCCCATGCCACAGTTGTGACTATGTGGTATACAGAAGTTTAAACAGAAAAAAACAACAAAAGCAATTTCATATGCAACATAAACATCCTGAGAACTAATCAGAAATAACAGTAATGCTAGTATAACATATATTCTGAATCTAAAAGTCAACTCATTTTAAAGCAGCGTAGACCAAAAACTGGGGGGGTGGGGTGGGGCACCAAAAGGGCTAGTTTAATCTTTTGGTCCAAATATCTGAGGGAACATCCAGATCTTTAATATCATATGAAAGCCCAAATGTTTGTGGGCTACCCAGATTCTGGGAGGACTGTGATTCATCAGTGGGTGAATTTATACTGATGGTTCTTATAAAACTGATTTGAAAATAATAGACATTAATACGTAACATTACAAATAAATCAGAATCTGTACTAAAAATAATATAGCTGAAATCCATTTTAGATACTGTCGAATCAAATTCTGTTTTAAGCTCAGTTAAATTTGGTGCATAATTAGAAAATAAAATTAATTTCAGTATGATTACATCTAAATTGTCATAAAAGCTGAAATTTTGTCTTTAAAATGAGGTATATTTTATCTAAATTACATCAAAATCATCATTTCAGTGGTGATGCTAATTAATGTTGGACTTCAAATCCATCATCTCATTCTTGGAAAAAAACCATTAGGCTTAGTAAATGTGGGACCCATAGATACTACTCTTGACATTCTGCAGCTCCTGCCTTACTTTTTCATTCTTACTGAATATGTCTAATTAAAAACAAAATAAAACCTGGAATACTAATAAGCCAAGGATGAACTCTTCTCTCCCCCTCATAGTTTTACAAAAATGTTTTTTAGCTTTGTGTGCTTCCTTTGCAAAGAAAACAGACGACATTGCGGCCTGGTTCATTGCTTAGTACGGTGACTAATCATTTAATGTTATTGTGTATAGAAATGCAAAATTCATTGTTCAAGGATGGGATATTCTAAAATTATTCTAAGTGAGTTTTACATGCAACTATTGTGAGGATATATTATATCTGACCCTGGATATCTACTACTTTTTTGTAGCTGATCAAGAAGGGACGAAATGTGATTTTCAAGTTTTAGTTTCTTTGATCCCCTTCTCTGCAGTTTGTTAGCATGAACTTCTTTTGCCATAATTAAATTACAAGTAATCCTTATGGCTGCTTGTTTATTGGTGGTTTGAAGTTAGGACTGCTTCAGGAAAAGATTTATGAACCATTTTTGAAGTTATGACTGTTGCACCACCCCCTTGGTCATGTGATTGCCAATCCTGCTTGGCAATTGGCTCACATATACAGTGGTTGCAATCTCGCAGATATGGGATTATGATTTGAGACCTTCCCAGACGGCTTCCAACATGTAGTCAACTGGAGAAGCAAGATTTCCTTAACTACTGTGGTGATTCGCTTAACAATCATGGTAAAAATGGTCATAAAGTCAGGTCTGGTGACTTGATGCTTAATGATTGTATTGATTAGCAACCCAAATTTTAATTGCAATTGTCATTTGTTGAGTACTACTTATATAACTTTATTTTTTAATTGTAAGCTCACTTCACTGCTTACAGCACTTAATGGGTTGAAGTTCTTGAATATTCTTGGAGTGTTATATCTGCATTCACTATTTTAAGTGCATTTTTATGCAGTCTGAATCAAGGTTCAAGATGTTCTAAGCAATTCTAAGCATGCTGCTCTTAAAATCAGTGACAGGGCTTTTACAAAAAAAAATCTACATGTTTCACTACCAATTACATTTGTTTAGCTTAAAGAGAATTTTTTTTTTTTAATTTCTTTTAAAGGACAAGAGAATTTCAGTAGATTTCCCAAGTTAAAGTGTGATGTTCTCATGCTGTTACAATGCAGTTATGTGCTGTATATGAATATCTATCTTTGAACAATAATATCTTCAGCTTCCTGGAATCTCACATTTCAATCAACTCCTATGGGAACTCTTCCCATGTATTTCTTTAGACAAGAAGCATGTCAGCAGAAAGCAGTGATGGAAAGATGTACCAGTATAACAGGAAACAATAAATAGGAATTGCAATCACTGCACCATCTCGAACAGAAAACAGTCTGAAGACAATTTTGAAATTCTAGATATCCTGGAAATTAGAAATAAAGAATCTTCTTTTGCATAGAAAGACTACTTTTGAAAAACTGCAAGTCCTGTTTTGGCATGGCATTACATTAAATATGTCTCTGGTAAAGGAGAGAAGGAAGCTTTGGAAAACCAACATTATCTGTCCTCTGTGTATTTATGTTTTCCTTATAATTTGTGGTAAAGATTTTGGTTATAGAATCAACAGATCCATTTTGTAACTTTAGTAAAATGAAGATAATAATGAAGATTATTATGCTGATAGGCAGTCAATTACTACAGAAATTTCTGTTTTCAAAAGCCTCTGAATACAATACTAATAATGTGTCTCCATATACAGGTATTCCTTATTTTATCAGTCACAATTGGGACTGGCAAGTCATTTAAGTGAAATAGTCACTAAGTAAAACCCCCACTGTACTTTTGATCCTATTTCAGCTTTCCTTTGCTTTACAGACCTGCAAAAGCTATAAATGTAACAACTGATTATAAAGTTACTTTTTCACCACGACTATAACTTCAGACCATTGCTGAATGAGGACTACCTGTATAAGATTGCTCATTTAATATCTTTAGGACCACTTTCTTTAATCAGAACTCATCCATTTATTGCAGGGTTGAGGAACTATGGCCCTTTTATGACCTGTGGACTTCAACTCAGAATTCATAGCCAGCCATGCTGGCTCAGGAATTCTGGAAGTTGAAGTCCACAAGTTATAAAGGAATGTATGATGAGTGCAACTAGTGCAGATTAGATTAAGCAATAATTAATCTGGAAAATAGGCTGGATTATTACTTTATCCAAATCTGCTGAATATTTGTATTTTTCAAAGTTTATCTAAATTTGCAGGCAAGATGACCTTGGCTGAGATATGCAGGAACTGTGCTTAAGCAAAAGAGGCTGAGGGATTTTTGAAAGTCCAGAAGAGTGATAACATTCAGAGTAGCTCAGACAGTCCCATCTCCTGTGCACTGCTTGGAGTGTCCAAGCCTGGGTTCTTGTCAGTCAGATATGATGTCACTGGGTTAGAATTTCTTTGGCCACGCCCTCCATCTTCCGGCCGAGCCTTCAGTTTTTCCAACTCAGTCAGAGGAAAGTCTTGTTAGAGTTGGCTCTTAAATTTGTTTAAATTTAAAGGTATTTTTCTTAATTTGGCCAATTTCTTTAATTCTTTTAAAAAAAAAAAACACGAGCCTTTTGAATTTGGCTTGGGTGGCTGAGTGAGTGAGTGTGAGTCAGCAGCTGAGCGCTCTGCAGAGGAGGCTAATAGATTGCTCCCAGCCGGCCTTTTTTCTCTAAGTGCAGCCAGGATCACAGGAAAGGCTTGGGGAAGCCTTTTAAAGCATCGGGAGAGTCCGAGGCTACAGATTTCGCTGCGGATTGCTGCAGGAGAGAGAGCGTGCTGACTGCGTGGCCAATAGTCACCATTTCGCTGGTGGCGGCCATTTTGTTTGGGCTTAAAGGCACAGCAAACGATTGTGGAAGGCAGCTGGGCGAAAACTGAGAGGATTGCAGCTTTGGAGAGCCAGATCTGCTTCTGCTCACGCAAGTAAACGTGCTCCAGTATTTTTTTCTACAATTGTGGCCTTGGCAACAGTATAACTGGTCTTCTGTGCCTGTATTTACTTGGGCTGCCCTTTCTTGCTGCTGCTGCTGCTGCCTGATTATTGTAAAAAAACCGTGTTGCCGGTTCAGCAATTCATTATAAGCCCTGAACTGCACAGTGAGTAATCCTTTTACATTTGCCTTATTTTGATTGTTATATTGTGTCCATTATGGCCAATAGTAGTGATTCTGAGGAAACTTATGCTCCTCAACCTCAGCCTGAAGGCTCTAGAAGATTGAGATTCAGCAAGCCTTCTGCTAACACCCAGGCTAAACAATCTAAATCATCTGCAGCTGCTGATAAAGATGCCTTGAGAAGACAAAAAAGCTTTAAAAAAAATATTTTTCAAAAGCTCAACTGCAGGCTGCTGCTGCTTCTAAATCCCCTGTGGAGTCAGGGGATCAAGGTGGGGCTCCCCATATTTTTCCCACTTTTATTATAAATCAAGGGCCTCAAGAGGAGCAACCTAACTGGTCTCCCACTATTGTTTAGGAACAACAGGAGTTTCACGCTGTTCCTTTTCAGGAAGGTCATGTCTTGCCTAATGTTCAGCCCACTCCTGTGCCTTCCCAGGCCCCAGATGCTCAGGGCCCTGCTCCCTCAGCTACTTTTACGCCCATAGCAGCAGGGCTCCGCCCGCAGGAGCCTGCACAGCAGGTTTTGTCCTCAGACTTACGTTTTGCCTTGTGCAAACCATTACTCAGGGCATTGATGAGGCATTAACCCAGAGGGGTTTTTCAACTCTCTGGTAGGTGAGGAGGAATTAGGTGAATTTGAGATGTCTGGGGATGAAGGCCTTTCTCAGGATAAGCCTACTTATTCTGGTTTATTCAAACCTCACCTTTTCAGAACATTATTAATGAAGGCTAAGATGACTGCTAATATGGGCCAGGTGGATAAATCTACTTCTGCCCCTAGGGATTCTCAGGATTTGTGCACCAGCCTGTTTGCAGAACAGGTCACTATTCAGGAGGTTATCTCATCCCCACAAGACGCAATGGGAACACCCTATTTCTGTTTCTCCTCCTAGTGGCATGGATAAGAAGTTGTTTTCTGTAGAGAAGGAACTTGAGGATCTTCTCCAGATTCCTACTGTGGATTTCCCCTTGACTAATTTGGCTTCAGCCTCTATTCTTCCCTCTGATAACGCAGAAGGATTAAAATCTGAGGATAGGAAGGCAGATTTGGCCGCGCGCAAAACTCATCAGGCCACAGCTTGGGCGATTAGATCTGCTACTGCGGCTTCCTTCATGGCCAGAAATTCGCTCCTCTGGTTCAAGCAGCTTCAGACCAGGGTTTCCCCTAAGGATACCCGCCTGCAACAGGACCTTAGTAAGTTGATTGCCGCTACTGAATACACAGCTGATGCCTCCATTACTGCGGCAAAATTCGCATCCAGGGCTTTAGCTTCCAATGTGGCGTCTAGATGCTTGTTATGGCTATGCCAATGGCAAGCAGATGTTAGGTCTAGCTGGCAACTGCACCTTTTAAAGGACAACAGCTGTTTGATGATGTGTTAGACCCCATCCTAGTAGAAGGGAAGGACAAGAGGAAGGTGTTGCCACAGCTGAATAGGAGATATGATAGGAGACAGGCTCCTTACTATCGTGGGCAGTCCTTTCGGAGTGCGGAGGTGGGGTTCTCCGCCTCCCAATCTCAGCGACCATATTTCCAGGGAGGAGATAGACCTCATGACAGATCAGGATTCCGAGATAGATCTCGGCAATCACAGTCCAGACGCTCCTACAGGGGTTCAGGGAGACGCCCCTATCGTCGTTCCAAGTGACTCTTGGGCCCACATTCCCATTGGCGGCAGGTTGAAGGTGTTTGCCAACCAGTGGAGGGATTCCACCACAGACGCGTGGGCTTACAATCTGTGACTCTCGGACTAACACTAGAATTTTGTTCCAGACCCCCTCATCGTTTCATTCAGTGTCCTGTTCCCAGGGATGGCACCAAGAGGGCCATGATGGAGACCAAAATTCAGCATTTGCTGGATATCGCTGCCATAGAACCGGTACCGATTGGTCAAAGGGGTTTCGGATTCTACCCCGTACTCTTTCTGGTGCCAAAGAGTTCGGGGGGGCCAAAGGGTGTTATTTTGAACCTGAAAGACCTCAACATTCACATTCAATACAAGAGGTTCAAGATGCATTCTCTGCATTCGATCCTGGGAGGCCTCAGACTGGGGATCTCTTAACATCAATAGACTTCAAGGAGGCTTACCTTCATGTGCCCATAAGGTTATCCCACAGAAGGTTTCTCAGGTTTGCCTTTGCGGGCCTACATTGGCAATGTAGGCCCGCAAAGGCCCCCTTCCCTTCGGCCTATCATCAGCACCCCGCACCTTCACCAAATTATTAGGCGTGGTGGCAGCTCGTTTGCGGGCCCATCCAGTCCGCCTGCAGTGTTACCTGGACGATGTGCTGATCCAGTCATCGTCTTCCAGTCAGGCACAGCGAGACCTTCATCTTACCATCCAGACCCTGTAGGATCATGGCTTCTCAGTAAACTAGAAGAAAAGCCATCTGACTCCATCCACCAGACTGGTGCATTTGGGGGCGGTAATAGACACCCAGTTATCTCAGGTGTTTCTGTCGCAGGAACGCAGGGACAGCATCAGACAGTTGATAGGGCAGATTCAGGAGTCTGGCACTGTGCCCCTTCTTCTCCTGTCTCAACTATTGGGAAAGATGATATCTTGCCTTGCCATAGTTCCCTGGGCTCGGTTTCATACCAGAGCCTTACAATGGTTCCTACTTCCCAGTCAGAAGTCAGGGAGCAGCAATTCTCTAGGCAAGGTCAGGGTTCCTCCACAGGTGCTTCGCTCCTTGGACTGGTGGCTGTCGGTAGCCTTGGAAAAAGGATGTCTGTTTCAGGACACTCCCAGACTGGTCTTGACGTCGGACGCCAGTCTCTTCGGTTGGGGAGCGCATCTGGGAGCCTCCGTGACACAAGGGCGTTGGTCTCAGGAAGATCTCCAGAACAACATCAACTGGCTGGAGCTGAGGGCAGCGCACCTGGCGCTTCGACACTTTCGGGCCGAGCTGTCAGACCAACATGTTCTACTTCTCACAGACAATGTCACGGCCAAGGTGCATGTCAACCAGCAGGGCGGCACCCGTTTGAAGGTCCTCATGCGCGAGGCGAGGTGGCTGTGTCTCTGGGCGGAATGACATCTTCAGTCCTTGAAAGCAGAACACATCACCAGGACGTCCAACTCCACGGCGGATTGGTTGAGCCGGACTACGATAGACCAGGCCGAATGGCGTCTTCACCCGGATCTGTTTTATCTCATCACTGTTCGTTTCGGGGACCCAATCCTGGACTTGTTTGCTACTCCTCAGAATGCTCATCTTCCGGGGTTTTTCACCAGATTTTGGACTCCAGCGGCCGAAGGGGTCAATATCCTTCGCTGCCTGTGGCCGACCGGGTTGCTGTACGCATTTCCCCCTATTCCCCTGCTCCAAAAGGTGATCGGGAAGATTCTGGTGGAACAGGCGGAGGTGTTACTAGTGGCGCCATACTGGCCAAGACGTCCATGGTTCGCAGACCTCATGTCCCTTTCGACGGAGCGCCCCTGGAGGTTGCCACCGCACCGGGTCTCCCTCAATCAGGGCACTCTTCAACATCCAGACCCTCAATGGCTCCAGTTAACCACCTGGCGATTGAGCGGGAAGCTCTTCAGAGGGAACACTACCCCTCCGAGGTAATTTCCACTATTTTAGCTTCTCGGAAGCAGTCAACGCTTCGCATCTACCAGGCCACCTGGGCGGTGTTTTGTCGCTGGTGCGCAAAGAATTCCTTCATACCAACAGCTGTGACGGTCCCGCAGGTTCTCGCTTTTTTGCAGCACGCCTTGAAGAAGAAGCTGTCCACTAATACGCTGTGTCGTCAGGTTGCTGCCTTGGCAACTGTTTTATCAGGTGAGGGTCCTATTCCCCTTTCACACCATCCGAAGGTTCGCAGTTTCTTGAAAGGTGCTGCCAACTTGTTGCCGCCCGTGGTCCACCGTTACCCAACTTAGGACCTTTCTCTAGTTTTGCAGGCGCTCACCTCGCCTCCTTTTGAACCTTTAAGAACTGCCACTCTTTGGTTATTCACATTTAAAGTTGCCTTTTTAGTGGCTATTACTTCTGTACGCAGAGTTTCTGAGTTGGCGGCGCTTTTGGTCCGCCAGGATTTGTGCATTTTTCATCCGGACCGGGTCATTTTAAGACTGGACCCTACATTTGTTCTGACAGTTAATTCTTGGTTCCATAGGGCACAGAAACTTATTTTACCAGATTTTTGCCCTAATCCTAGGAATCAGACTGAGAAGCGCTGGCATACCCTTGATGTGCGCAGAGCTTTGCGACACTACATCAAAAGGACGGCCTCGTTTCGACGGACGGAGGCCCTGTTTGTTTCGTTTCAGCCCAGGTCAATGGGGAAGAAGGTTTCACCATCTACAGTTGGTCGCTGGCTCAAGGCTTGCATCGCATTGGCCTATGAACATCAAGCTCGTCCAGTGCCACGTCGCATTACGACACACTCTACTCGTAGTGCGGCCACTTCAGCTGCTTAGGCTACGCAAGCCTCCATCTTGGAGATCTGCAAAGCCGCAACTTGGACCTCTCCTTCACCGTTCGTGAGGCACTACAAGTTGGACCAGTTCGCATCAGCCGAAGCAGCGTTTGGGAGGCGTGTCTTACAGAGAGTCCTACCGGCCGAGGGGACCCTGGACCGATCTGCTTCCCTCCCTTCTTCGACTTAGCTTGGGTATATCCCAGGCTTGGACACTCCAAGCAGTGCACAGGAGATTGAATGTTGGGCTTACCTTGAATGTTCCATCTAGGTGCACTGCTGGAGTGTCCAAATCCCACCCTGGCTTGTGCTGGTCTGGGGTCCAGGAGTGGTCGGTTTTGATCAGATGGCGTCTTCCATGGTTCTGGTTTCGTTGAAAAAACTGAAGGCTCGGCCGGAAGATGGAGGGCGTGGCCAAAGAAATTCCAACCCAGTGACATCATATCTGACTGACAAGAACCCAGGCTTGGACACTCCAGCAGTGCACCTAGATGGAACGTTCAAGGTAAGCCCAACGTTCACTTCCCGATTCACTGAAGTGTAAGAAGAAGGAAGAAGTACAGAACAATACTTTCATGATTCTGTTGTTAAAGCCAATCTCAATAAAAGTTTTAGCCTTCCTATAATTTATTTTTCTTGTCTAGTCCATCTAATGGACTACATAGTTGGCTGAGATACATCTCAATTAAAATCAATGAGGATTATGTCTGAATAGATAGGTATTGACCTGCAGATTTCTAGAATTGTTAACATAAGTAAACTATTAATCTTGTGACCAAAATTCTCAGATATTTTTAAATAAAGAACAAAGTCCATTTTTCATATTATATGAAGCAAAGCAGGCAAAATATACAATAATCAGACTCATTAAGCTAATAAATATATATGTCCCCTGGCTAACTAGAAAATATGGAAAAGTTATAGATTAAAACAGCTTGTTGACAACTGTACTTACAAAAATACAATGCTCTATGCTTTTACATTATATCTATGCTACATTTCACTATATCTTACAGCACAGAATGACTCAAAATCTTAATGCCTTTGTAGTTTTAGTAAGGATATCAGAGCATCAAAAGACTGGGAACGTTAGGTTATCTAGAGGACATATTTGCAAAAGAAAAACAGATGAACAATCATGCCACATTTAGATTTGTTTTTCTGCAATCAATTTGAAAGGGATAAAGAAAGTAAATATGATAAACATGACAGAAAGACTTAAAAGAGATATATAAAGTGACAAAGACTTATGAATCTTGGATTTTCGGTACATTGAAGAACTGTTCATTTTAATATTATCCAAATAAGAAATTAAACACATGTACCAAATACAAACTTCTTTTTCCTGAAAAAGCATGCAGAAAATGTTTCTTTCTCAGCAATCAATCAATCAAATATTTATTATGATCATTGACCAAGATAAGAGTGGGATACAAATATTTTTAAAAGCTAAAAAGTTTCAAATATTGTCTCTCAGCATTATTTGAATCCTGACAAGTGATGCTGATTAGTGCACTGAAACACAAT
Source organism: Pituophis catenifer annectens (assembly GCF_029215685.1). Lineage (NCBI taxonomy): Eukaryota > Metazoa > Chordata > Lepidosauria > Squamata > Colubridae > Pituophis > Pituophis catenifer. The sequence goes on from NW_027256888.1 coordinate 35,042,129, forward strand.
TGTAGTGTAAGAACAATTACATTGTTCTTGGGCATCCTCTCCAAAAAGAGTACAGAAGAAAAGAATTAAAGAGGCATTCACACTCATGACACAAAGTTAATAGTTATATAATCAATGAATAGGGAACCTGAAGCCTTGCCTAGCCAGCAAGGTAGCCAGACCAAAGTCAAGAGATTGTGAATTGTAGTTTAAAACCTTTCTAGAGAATCAAATAGCCTAATCCCTGAGTTAGCAACATATATCAAAAAGTAAGTCTGCCTAATGAGAAGAGACTTGGGCTGGTAGCCAATTATGTTAATTTTCTCACTAGCCCTTAATAGAGCAACAAGAGCCTATTTCTAATATTAGCATAATTTTAACAATAAATACATAGTAGAATTTATATAGCACGCAACTCTTAAGTCTTTACACAACCTTTAAATGGGTCTCTGCAAGTAAGTATAAATGTTACTATATACAGCCATAGCAAATTGAGTTTATGTCTTTCTATAATCTCATATGCAGTAAACTCCATGAGGAACATCTTTAACTTTTAGCTTTTTTGTATTTAAATGAATTTGCTTATGGCACACAGTCATGCTGGTCTATCTCATATTTTTGAACTCTCCAATTCCACTCCATAATAAAAACTGGAAATAAAAAAATCATCAGAAATAAAAACAAGCATGCATTGGCAGTTTAAAATAGGTGATGACCAAGTGTTGGAATGAGAAAGGCATAAGTGCAACTTAGGCAACAATTGTAAGCATTAGATTTCAGGATGTTAACAGTTGAGAGATGGAAGCATTTATGGCTAAAACCACAAAAGCCTTTTAGCTGGCTGATAGAGCCATTCATCTTGTTTGGGCTTCTAGGAGATGATTGGGGAAAAAAAGAGGTGAATATAATGACTATAGCATATTAATAGTCAATTGTGGTTTGCTCTGAAAAAAGAAAAGGCACTTAGGATTGAGGAAAATACGTATTTAAAAAGCTTTTTGTTGTAATTAGCATGTACGTCTGCCAGTTTTAAAAGGTTTTGTTATACCACTTATTCATCTCATTTACTGGAAGGTTTCATTAGATGTTTTTAGGCCAAACATCTACAAAGTTGCCAAGCTCAAAATAAGTGAGGATCTGTTTTAATAGTTCACTAGAAGGGAGATTCCTTTGCATACTACTATTCTCATGACGGTGGGCAGGGCAGTCATGCCTGGGAGTGACACTGCATTGCTCCAATGAGACCGAGTCTCCTGTAAAATTCTTAAGTCCCACCTCTTCCTGTGTAGTCCAGTTTTTTGACTTGGTCTTCTCTGGGACAGTCGTGTCTGTAGTTTCTCTACTATAGAGTATTTACTTTGCTTTTTTATTTTATTTTATTTTTGTTATTTCTAATTGACTCTAATTGGAGCGAGAAAGGCTTTTGCCAGACTCCGCTCTGAGCCGCTTGAGTGGCTTCGGTCTGCTGGCTGGCAGAACCATTGGAATTTTTCTTCCGCCCACGAGCTTGCTCCGCGGCATTTCTGAGCCCATAAAAATCATTGGAACCTTGTGGAGCCGTTTTTTGGCAAGTCTGGAGGATTTCTGAAGGGCTGTGAGCTGTTTTAAGGGCTTCGGCTCTACAGCTGATTGGCGCGAAGTTCTTTCCGCGCCTGTGTTTGTCGCGCCAAGCCGGACGGCTAGTGATCTCAGCGTTCTCAAAACAAATACAACAGCAAGTATTTGGGAATTTTTCTATCAACTTGGCTCCTGTAATCTGTTATTTGGTGGCTGTTTTCTCTAATTTGTGCTGTGGGAGGCTTGTGTGTCTTTAAAAATCTCTGGAAACTTAGATTGGAAATCCAAAATGGCTGACGCTATTCCTTCTAAGGCTTCTCCCAAGTCATCCAAAAGAAAACAACAGCATGGGCCTGACCCAGGGGAGGGCTGCTCTTCCCACACACACCCTTCTGCTAAAATAGCTCGATCATCTGCCTCTAAAGGATCTAAATCCTCTAAAGATGAAGAAAGATGCCACAGAGCCATGGAAAGGGCTTTTAAAAAGGCTCAAGCTGATAAGAACAAAGCCCCAGGCCCATCCCAGCCTTCCTCCCTCTCTGTAATGGCTCCTCCCACAGATGTTCAAGATGCTAGATCACAGCCATCTCATACACCTTCTCTATCTCCAGATAGATCATTGCAAGGTGATACAAATTTGGTAGATGCTTTCACTGTTTTTCCAGTGTCCACAGCAGAGTCCATCATTAATCAAGCTGAAACTCAAGATGTTGCTCTGACTGCACCTGCTCAGTCAGGTTCTGAAATTGGGGGGTGGGGTAGGGTGATCATTCTTCTCCTGCCCAAGATGTTCCAGAAATTTTTCCTGCTCTAGCCTCCCTCATTTCTATGGTCATCCACCAGGGTATTGCTGAAGGTCTTCATCAGCGGGCTCCTTCTGAGGCTTCACAGATGCAGAGCCATCAGGGCCATTCTCATAGGCATCAGGAGTCCAGAGGTACTGTAATTCATCATGAGGCTCAATCTGATAGTCAGGATTCACTATCTGAGGGTGAGATCATTCCAGATCAAGAACTTTCTGAGGATGAAGGCCTAGAACCAGACCAACCGGCATTTGTGGGCCTATTCAAACCTCAGATGTTTAGATCCTTGTTATTCAAAGCTCAAACCACTATACGTATGGGTGTTCCCAATTCCAGTTCTGGTTCCTCTTCTTTGTCCTCTGATCCAACAACATCTGTTTTTCTGGAACCCACTGTCCAAGCTGAAGTTGTTCCTGCTCCCAAGCTGTTTTCAGACATAGTTCAGAGACAATGGAACTTCCCAAGTACAGGTCCTCTTCCTAATTCACTGGACAAACGTTTCTATAACTTGGCAACTGACTTTTCAAATATATTACAGGTTCCTTCTGTGGATTCTCCTGTAGTAGCTTTGTCTTCATCGTCTCCAGTTTCAGGCCCAGCTGAAGAGGCTTTGCGCCCAGAGGGCAAAAGAGCGGAGCGAAGTCTCATTAAAGGACATCAGGCTTCTTCCTGGTTGGTACAAGCTTCTTCTGCAGCCTCTTTCTTCAACCGCGCTACCATCCTGTGGCTGAAACAACTCCAGGAGAGAATTCCAGCCACTGATCATAGGTCTCACCAGGACTTAAACAAAATTTTGACAGCGGTGGAATTCTCTGCAGATGCCACCTTCAATGCAGCTCGATTTTCTGCTAAAGCTATCGGTTCTGCAATTACATCCAGGCGTCTCCTCTGGCTCAAAAATTGGCAGGCAGATCAAAGAGCCAAATGGCGCCTAGCTTCTTCTCCTTTCCAGGGTGACAAGTTGTTTGGGGCTCCTCTAGAATCCCTCCTGGTTGAGACTAAAGACCATAGTAAAATCTTACCATCTATTTCTTGGAGGTCGGATATCCGCCCACAGACTTCCTTTCGTTTGGGATCCTTTCGGGCCCACGATTCCAGTTTCTACCAACAACGTTCCACTCGGTCATTTCATCCATGAGGATCTCAACAACAGGACTCTCAGGTCAGACAGGGTACAGGTTCTCCTCCAGGAGACCATTCAGAGGCTCCAGAGGCTGGCCTTTTCGCCGAGCCCGTTAATTCTCCTCCTGATTCTAGGATTGGGGGCAGGTTATCCTTTTTCGCTGACATATGGGATAACACAGTTTCAGATTCTTGGGTTAAAGATACTATTAGATTCGGCCTAGCTCTTGAGTTCCGCTCCAACCCCCCCCCCCAATTGTTTTCTGCGCTGTCCTTTGTCTTTGGATAGAGCCAAACATGCTTGTGTTATGGCCGCCATTGAACACCTTTTGCTGATAAAAGCCATCCAACCCGTCCCCTCCAACGGGGTCAGGGATTCTATTCCCATTTATCCCTAGTGCAGAAACCTTCGGGGGATTGGAGGGCTATTCTAGATTTAAAATCTTTGAACTGGTATATAATTTACTGCTGGTTCAAGATGCAATCTCTCCACACTATTCTTTTAGCGATTAGAGAGGGAGATTTTATGTCCTCTATTGATTTAACGGAAGTTTACTTACACATTCCTATTCTCCCTGTCCATCGTAGATTTCTCAAGTTCTGTTACAATGGTAAACATTACCAGTACAAAGCCCTTCCATTTGGTTTATCTTCAGTGCCTAGGGCATTTACAAAAATTATGGCGGCCTTTATTTCTCACATTTCCTCCATTCCAGTCAGGATTCTTTTTTACTTGGATGATATACTCATCCTTTCCCGATCTGAGCTTCAGGCTTGTCGGGATGTGGCCACATCTCTCGATATCCTAAGGACTCATGGGTTTTCCATTAACTGGAAGAAGAGTCATTTAACTCCTTCTACCCATCTTCAGCACCTAGGGTCTGTAATCGATACGGTGTCAGCTAAGGTTTTCCTATCTCAGGATCGACAAGATAGTCTCTGTGATATGGCCCGTAGGTTTGTTCAGTCCAGGTCAGCTTCCCTACTGAGCTTGTCTAGCCTGCTAGGCAAGATGGTGTCCTGTTATGGTATTGTACCCTGGTCTCGTCTTCACAGCAGGGAGTTGCAGTGGCTTCTTCTACCCTACCAGCGGAACCTCAACAGTCCCTCAACCTCCCTCCTACATCTGACCACCAACGCCATCGAGTCTCTCAAATGGTGGACACCAGAGAATGTTTCCAAGGGCTGCTCATTCCTGGAACCGGAATGGTTAGTCATAAAGACGGACGCCAGCCTAGTAGGTTGGGGAGCTCATCTGGAGACGCAAATGATTCAAGGCAGGTGGTCCCCTCCGGAATGCGACCTCAACATAAATCCCCTAGAACTCAGGGCGATCTTCCTCGCCCTTCAGGGATTCCTGGTCCAGATCCAGGGCAGAGATGTCCTAGTCCTCACGGACAACATCACTGCCAAAGCACATATAAACAGGCAGGGAGGGACCCGTTCCCGAGCTCTCCTCCAAGAGTCTCTTCGGCTGGGGCTCTGGGCCGAGTCCCACCTAATTTCTCTCAGGGCAGAACACATTTCAGGGGTGTCCAATGTTCAAGCGGACTCCCTCAGCCACAATCCAATTGACCTGGCAGAGTGGAGCCTACACCCTTGTCTATTCCAGGAGCTTTCCAGAAGGTTCGGCCAACCTCAGGTGGATCTGTTCGCCTCAGCAGTCAACCATCAACTACCCCGTTTCTTTTCACGTTTCCAAGCTCAGGGGGCGGAAACAGTTGACGCCTTATGCAACCCGTGGCCAAAGGGAATCCTTCTCTATGCCTTTCCTCCATTCCCTCTGGTAGCCAAGGTGGTCCGGAAGCTCATCAGGGAGGGGGCAGAACTGGTACTGGTGGCCCCCCATTGGCCTCGCCATCCTTGGTTCACGGACCTAATGTCCCTGTCAGCGGCCCCTCCCTGGAGGATTCCCGACAGTCGGGTGTCGCTGCTACAAGGACGGCTAGTTCATCTAGATCCACAGTCCTTCCAGCTAGCCGTCTGGAGATTGAGCGGTTCTTCTTGACGGAAGCTCAAGTTCTGCCGGATGTCATCACAACCATTCAGGCCTCTCGACATGGATCTACAACTTGTATTTACGACGCCACATGGACTGCTTTCTCCAAATGGTGTAGGCGGCGCAATATTGTTCCCACGTCAGCATCAGTAGTTCAGATACTTGGTTTCCTACAAGACGGTTTCTCTTCAGGTCTCTCTCCGAATATAACGCCAGGTATCAGCAATTTCATCTATTCTGTCTTACTCATCAGCTGTATCGCTGTCTAAAGATCCTTTGATTCGCAGTTTTTTACATGGAGCTACAAACCTCAGGCCTCCAGTCATACACAGGTTTCCTACTTGGGACCTTACCAAGGTATTGCCAGCACTCACTAGGCACCCTTTTGAACCTCTTTGAGAGGTGGACCTCAAATTTCTGTCTTTCAAAGTCTCTTTCCTGGTGGCCATAACCTCAGCCCGCCGGATTTCAGAATTAGCGGCCCTGTTGGTCCGACAAGATCTGTGTATTTTTCATGTGGACAAGGTGGTCCTGCGTCTGGATCCAGCATTTATTCCCAAGATCAACTCTGTCTTTCACAGATCGCAGGAACTTGTTCTTCCCAATTTCTGCCCTTCTCCTCAGCACTGTCTAGAACGGACATGGCACACTCTAGATGTTCGCAGAGGCCTTAAGATCTACATTGCCCGCACATCTTCTATCCGTCGCACAGAAGCCCTGTTTGTTGCCTTCCAGCCCTCGTCCATGGGCACCAAGCTGTCTTCTTCAGCCATTGGCTGGTGGATCAGGGCTACCATAGCTACGGCGTATTCAGTCCAGGCCTTGCCGGTTCCCCGGAATATTATGGCACACTCCACAAGGAGCGTGACCACATCAGCGGCCTGGTTCACCAGGGCCCCCCTGGAGGAAGTTTGCAGGGCGGCCACCTGGTCCTCTCCTACTCCGTTCATCCGGCATTACCGGTTGGATACCTATGCCTCGGCTGATACAGTATTTGGAAGGAGAGTGTTGCAAGGAGTACATCTGGAGACTGCTTCCCGGGTCTGGCCTGATCCCACCCTATAGGACATTGGCTTTGGTATGTCCCAGGCATGACTGCCGTGCCCACCATCATGAGAATGGGCATTGGTCTTATCTGATATGCCCTTTTTGTGATAGGTGGGCATGGCAGTCAGCCCCTCCCTGTTGGTCCGTTCCCGGGCATGGGGGTGGGTGGCAATCTCATGTATGTTCTAATTTTCCAGACACAACAGTCTGCTGATCTACCTTGTCTCAAAACTGGGCTACACAGGAAGAGGCAGGACTTAAGAACTTTACAGCAGACTCTGTCTCATTGGAGCAAGGCAGTGTCACTCCCAGGCATGACTGCCGTGTCCACTTATCACAGAAAGGGCGTATCAGGTAAGACCAACGCCCTCTCTCTCTCTCTCTCTCTCTCTCTCTCTCTCTCTCTCTCTCTCTCTCTGTGTGTGTGTGTGTGTGTGTGTGTGTGTGTGTGTGTGTGTGTGTGTGTGTAGAAGCCTATAAAGGCAGAGATCTCTGTAATGGTAGTTTAACACTCTGGCAATGTCAGCAGATGGCTGATGAAAATTTAGTAGAATAAAATTTTAATTATTTTAGTTCCGGAGCTTGGAGAATATATATATTCCTAAATACTCCTTCCTAAATATCTTCAAACATTGTATTGTATTATCCTGTTGAACTGAACAACTATTACAAGAAAATAGTATACGGTATATACAGAATATGCCAGGTTTAAGGCTCCTGGCTGAAAATTTTGCAATACATGTCTAATTAATATGGATATTAAGTTTATAGAGGGTAACATGCAAACTTTATTACTTAACTTATTGACTCTGGTACCCTTCCAACCACATTTGCCTAAAGTCAGTGAACAAGTACAGTTTAAAGTGTAGAATACTTGCAATGTAAAATAGCCCTAAAACTGACTTTAAAAAACCACCACCAACAACCTAGGACTTCTCCATAATAAAAGCCCAGTAATTAAAGTCTTTGCTATGGGGAGGACAAACACATAATCACATCCATCTATATACTACCATATTGACAATCCTGTCATTATCATTAACTGGACAAACAGTGGATGAGAGGGTAACAATTTTTGAAACAAGATATCTCCAATGGTCTAAAGTCTACAATGGTCTACATGGCTTAGGCCCAGGATATTTGGCAGACCATCTGCTGCCAGTAACAGTTGCCTATCGCCCGGTGCATTCTCACAGGGAGGGCCTGCTCCGGGTGCTGTCAGCTGCTCCGGGTGCTGTCAGCTAGTGCTGTCACTGTCAGCTAGACAGTGTCGGCTGGCGACCCCTAGGAGTAGAGCTTTCTCTGTGGGCGTGCCCACCCTTTGCAATCAACTCCCCCTGGGGCTCCGGTTGGCTCCTGACCTTCGCACCTTCCGCCACGAATTAAAAACATGGTTGTTCACATCGCCCAGCCTGGACTGAGAGGGTTTTATATTTTGGGGGTTTTAATATAAATTATATACGTACATTATGTATTTTATAATTTTAATTGGTTGTTTTATTGTTGTAAGCCGCCCTGAGTCCTCGGAGATAGGGCGGCATATATATATATATATATATATATATATATATATATATATATATATATATATATATATATATATATATATATATATATATATAAAAATAAATAAATAAATAAATAATAAATAAATAAAGTACCTAATGTGTACAAAATTAAGGATCCATGACTTCTGAAGGAATGAAATTTGAGGAAGTTCTGCCTGCTTCCGGCTGCTGAGTTCAATCCTAACTGGTTTAAGGTTGACTCAGCCTTCCATCCTTCTGAGTTTGGTAAAATGAGGATCTAAATTGTTGGGGGCAATATGCTGCCTCTGTAAATTGTTTAAAGAGTACTGTAAAGCACTATGAAGCAGTATATAACTCTCAGTGCTATTGCTATTTTTAAATTGACAGCTTCATACAACTCAATGGAGAAGCTGTCAGAAATTTACACAGTAAAAAAATATTTAAATTATCATCAGCATAATTATGTCATATTGAAATTGAGGGAGAGGGAGAGAGAGAGGGGGAGGGGGAGTGGGAGGGAGTGGGAGTGGGAGAGGAATTCATGAAGTTTCTTGCCAGCTGCCCACAAGAAAACTCAATTGGAAAGACCAATACAATTAACAGAATTAAAATAAGTATCTGTAAAGTCAGTAACAGCTAAAGGCTTGGTGAAAAAGATGCCCTTTTGCTATTCTTTTAATGAAGGAGAGAAGGTGAAACACAGGTTTCCAAGAAAAGTATTTTTATAGAGAAGTACATAAGAGAAGCCATCTTCCTAGCCTTGAATACCTAAGGTAGTGATGGCGAATTTTTTTGGCACCGAGTGCCCAAACTGGAATGCATGTAAGCATGCATGTGCCGGAGCACCGAAAACCCAAAGACCATCTAGCCTGTGCACAGAGAGGGCTCTGCGTGCCACCTCTGGCCCACATGCCATAGGTTCTCCATCACGGACCTAAGATCTCCTTTTCCTGCTCATCTAAGTTAACAGATGCAAAATGGCAAAAGTGGTCCTTGAGAGAGACAAGCTCTAAGTTGTTTAAAGCTTAAAGTTTAATACCACCACCTGCATGTTATGCAGGAAACCTATATTGGAATTATAAAAAACTTCAATGTCTGCCAAAGAGAAATTTATTTCTTTTTATGTATGTCATGCATAATATTGTGAGAGAACAGGGTGCCCAGAAAATGGCCAGCACCTGTGCTGTTGTCCTGTCTCTTTAAGATCTCTTAAAGCCATGACAATGTTAGCTATAAAAGCTGTGCTGAGAGAGAGCTGGGTGTAGTGGTGGGTGAAAATAAAGCAGCCTGAAGCAGAAAGAAAAGAGATAATTTTCTATAACAATACTTACAAGGAATAGAACTAATAGGATCCTCAAGGAGTAGCATCAGTAGGAGTGGCAGTGGGGAAGAGCAGAATAGTGATGAGTGGTGAGTACTTGTGTTAGCTCTATTGTGTCTTGAACCCACTGAATTGGGTAATTCATAGGTAAAAGAACCTGTGACAAAAGAACCTGGCAATAGTGGGACATCCAATATAGGTGGCAACTACACAGGTGGAGGTGCCTTAAACTCAAAGAGTTCATTAAACACTCAATGAAAATGTTAAGGATATTGTTGTTGTGTTACCAACCAGCAGAGTAAGTGCACAGAGAAACGGTACTGAGAGCAATGAATACAATACATACAAACTGGTTTAACAGTGAAAAACAATTGCATAGTCTTTTAGTCAATCCAAGTCTTTAGCCATTCAAATCAGTCCGAAGTTACAGATATCTTCTTACCATACAAACAGCAGTAGGTAATAAACAGCAATTCAACGCTGGTAACAAATCATGATGGTAGCAGATCCATCCACTTCTTCACACACGACAGTAACTATAGCTCGGCTCTCTCCTTATATACAGTTTACACTAGTAATTATCCACTTAAGATAAGTGGAGTCAGCAGTGCAATGACTCAACAGTACAATTAGGATAATTGCTGTCAGCAGTCAGTCAGCAGTCAGTTACAATGACTCATCAGTACAATTACTCAGCATTACATCTTAAAGTTACAGAATACATTTAAAGTTATAGCACACATATATTGCCTGGACAACTTGTTAGGCTTATACCATATCCTAACAGAAAAGATGTTGTGGAGGTTAACAAATCAATAAACCGTGAACCTCTATCTCTATGAAACTCTACTTAAACAAATGAGCCTCTGAAGCAGCCTACAGCAAATGTTTTTATTTACACAATAAAAACATAATAATATATATACAATTAACATCACTAAGTTACTATTATAAATTATACTGTCAACTATCTATCTATATACATATCTATTCTAAGCTATACTATCTATGAATATTCTTCCTCAGAAAAATACCACAATATACCACAGAACTGCTCTTCTAAGGACTTCCAATCTGCTCACAGTTATCTAACTGAAGATCCTATAAGACAATACAATACTAGACAGAAGATCAAACTGAACAGCAAGGTAAAGAGCAAACTGAATACCAAACTGAAGAGCGAGGTTTCTGTTAAGAATCTCCTTTTAAACTTCTGTGACAGTTAGGGGAGGGCCCAGGAGATTCAAACATATTATCTGCCCTCTGATTGGCCCACATTATTTATACATTCCAAAAGCCATCAATAGGCACAGCTATAGAGAAATATTTTTTCTCTAACAAAAGAAAACAAACCCTAGTTGCAAAGGGAATGGAGTTTGGCCCTCAGAGCTCAGACTTTGCAAGAAATAGCCAACATCTGGCTGCAAAAATCAGATCTTAGAGAGTCTACACCAACCAGACATGAAAAAGGCAGATGACACATTCTCCCTTTAAAGAGACTACTACTTTGGTAGACACAGCTATCTACCCTATGCCTCTGGTTAAACCAAAGAAAATAACAGACCAGCCAGAAAAGGGGTTAGATTCAGATATTGGGGCCAATATCATTACAAAAATGTTAAAGGAACAGGGGAACAAAAGGCTTCAAATAAAGAGGAAAAAGAGTAGCTTTGGGGGGTGCCAGAAAGGAAAGATAGGCTGGAATGGGAAAAGAGTGAAAGAGAGGCAAGAAGAGAACAGTTTGAAGGGTTGATAGACCACTTAAGGGAGTCCAGTCATCAGAAGACACACACTAAAATTTCAGAATATATATGGGGGGGGGGAGGTGGCTCCAATGACATAAAAATCCTTAAATTGTCAGAGACCAAGAATTATGTTTGAAAGAATTGCTACCACTTGTAAATGGCATGAAAGTGAGTGGGTAGCTGGAATAACCCTGTTGGAAGAAATGTCCGTCTTGGTTCAGTTCCAACTGGGAAGAAAGACACTGGAAACATGGAGGTTGATTGGAAAGATGGTTTAATGGTGGACAAGACCACATGATTTGCGGTACTGGGCAATTGAGCACATGGATGAGAGAGAGAGAGAGATTTATACCCTCTCTTGGGCTTTGAACTTGCTTCCTGTTCCTTTGAAAGAAATGTATTTGGATTGGTTGTCAGACTCCCATGGGGCCATGCAGGGATAACTTTGTAGGTTGTCTTGAGCCCCAGGCTTGGTTGAATCTTGCTGGGTAATGTAATGAAGGGGCTTTGGGCAATTCCTATTATGGCTTAATGCAAGGGTGGGTTCTAATTTTTTTTACTACCAGTTCTGTGGGCGTGGCTTATTTTGTGGGGGTGGCTTCGAGGCCATGTGACTAGGTGGGCATGGCTAGCTGGTCAGTCATTTCTGGAAGGTCCTCGCACTTACAACCAGTCCTCGCACTTACGACCCGACTCATTTGTTTGCTTTTAACACTGATCAGCTGTAGGACGGCCCTTTGAAGCCCCGCGGCAAGAGTTTAAACAGTTTTTTACCCTCTAGTCATCAGCTGGGACTCAGGAGGCAGCAATAGATTGGGGGTGGGACCAAATAAAAGGTAAAAATAACGTGGGGGGGTGAGAGGGTGGGGGGGGGAACCAGTTCGGTGACATCATATCATCACTGCTACCGGCTTGGCCGAACCGGACCGAACCGGGAGGAACCCACCACTGGCTTAATGGCTTTGTCCTGGTTTGGATCTTGAGTGAGGGCTAATCCAATTACCTTGGAGCTGAAGGTCTTTTGTCTGGTAGATAAGCTGGCCCAGTCTTTTGTCTTGTAGATAAGCTGACACCAAAATATCTGCTGGGGCTGAGTTTCTGTGTCCCTTAAGATTTCTATTTCTCTTTTAGGGGAAATATTCTGCTCTTTTAATATTTCCTAGAATATTTCATTTTTCTAGGAGAAGGGTACATGTATGACAAACATGGAGGGATTTGTGAATTGTGGAAAGATTGAAATACTTAAGAAATGGTTAAAGCCAGAAAAAATGAGCAAAGAAAAATTAGTAGAGGAAATAATTTTAGAGCAGCTTCTACATATACTCTACAAGTTATTCTAACTACTGGAAGAGAAGGCCAGCCACAGCTCCCCAGGAAAAGTATTCCTTACAGAGAAATACATAAGACAAGCCATCTTCCTAGCATAGAGAATACCTGAGCTCTCCTTTTCCTTCTATCTAAGTTAGCAGATTCAAAACAGCAAAAGTGATCCTTGAAACTGTCAAACTTTAAACTGTTTAAAGCTGGATGTCCAATACCATCACCTGCATAACATGCATATTATGTCCAATACCATCATCTGCATATTATAGGAAACTATATTGGGATTATAAAAAACTTCAATGTCTGCCAAAGAGAACTTTATTTCTTTTTACGCACTTCATACAGAATATTGTGAGACAGGTCTGCTTAGAAGATGGCCAGCACCTGTGCAGTTATCCTGTTTTTTTAAGCCCTTTCTCCAGCCAGCATGACAATGTTAGCTATAAAAGTTGTGCTAGGAGACAACTGGGTGTGGCGGTGGCAGCAGCATGTGGCAGTAAAGAGCCTGAAGGAGCTAGAAATAGATAATTTTTCTAGCAATATTCATTGGAGGAGGAGGAGCAGCAGCAGCAGCAGTGGGGAAGAATGGAGTAGTTGTGAGTAGCAAGTAATAGCATGTGGATGGTTGTGTGTGTTGTCAAGGGATCTGTATTGTGTTGGATTGTTTGTGTCCTGAGCCCACACAGTTGGGTTTAGTTATACATAAATGCTGTTGAAGGAATTTTTTTAATACTTTGAGGCAGTTGCACAACCTTTTCGGGTGAACAGCCCCATTTGCAATATAGTGACCTGCCAAAAACTATGTAAAATAAACTTATGATTTAGACTGAATAAAGTTAATAAAACAAATGTGATTATGTTCCATGTATTCATGATTTCTATATTATTAAAATAAGTTTTATAACAATTTTTAGAAGGATTGGGAGCAAATTTGAAAGTTTTTCAAGGCTCATGGAGTCCTGGTGGTATTTGGGTTATGTATTGTGGCTTAAAGGCAGAAAAATGCATGTTGGCCATTTTTAAACTCTATTGGTAGAAAAGCAGGTTGCAAGCAAGAGTATTTACTTATATTCAAATTGTTTTAGACACATCATTTTCTTTTAGGAAAGAAAATCTAAGAAGGGTAATACTACATATACAACATACCTCGAAGACAATTCAATTTGCTTTAACAACTTTTTCTCCAGGTTAGGGACTGGTTTTCATTTTACTTGCACATCTATTTTAGTATTTGTTTTATGCAGAGCTCAAATGCTTACAGACCAAATTTGCAAAAATGCTTGACATTATTGTAAATCATTTTTGTCAGTTGACAAAATAATTTAAAACAAACACAAATCCCTGAGTATTGTCTTTGTATCAAACAAACTTCAGAAATTGTTAGAGAATCTTAAATGCTCATATTGGTCTATCGTACAGGTGATCGATCATCTATTTACAACCACAATTGGCATTGGAATTTCCATCATAAATTGTTGCACCATTGTAAGTTAAGTCAGATCTGACTTTACAAAATTGATAATGGCCATTAAGCAAATCACCATTGTCATTAAGCCAATCCAGCTTATTCTCAATGAGTGGTTTGTGCTGTTTTTTGTCAGAAATAGGCAAAATAGGTTACAAATCATCTGACAGCAGGATTGCTGTAGCTTGTTGTATTGCAAGTTGGTTGCTAAGCACCCAAATTGCAATCATGTAACCACAGAAGTGGTGCAGTGCAAGCATAGATCATAGGTCACTTTTTCCAAGGTGTCATAATTTTAAACTGTTAAATGGCCATAAATTGAGGACTATCAGTACTTGAATTTCCAAATTACAGCCTTGAGGTTTTTTAAATTCAATTACTGTAAATGACTTGAATTTAAAACAAATATCAGAATTTTACAGATATATATTTTATGTGGAGCTATTTTAGTTTTAAGGAGAACAGTATCTTATTTTTGTACAATCAACCTGTGCATTTTGTCCACAATGGGGATACCAGTATGATTAAAATACCAGTATGATTTTTAACCATGGCCACCCAAATACTAGGAATCTCTGCTAGAAATGAAAACCTTGGCATTAAAATATAACCATTCTCTTTTGTGCTTAAAATGCCTGTTGAGCTTTGCTAAACGGTTGATTCAATTATAGTTTAGAGTATTTCTAACCTTTTCCTTCATTAAGTTTTTTTCCCTATGAAGGAAACTATTGCAGAGAAAATTAAGCTTGTCTCCCTAAATTGCTATTTTTAATGTGATAAAACTATTATAAATGAAAAACACTCAGCAAGTGTTATTAAAAATGTGAATAAGATATGCTATTAGGCATGCCATCCATCCATAAGTGCAGTTTATATTAACCAGGAAACAACTGTGAAGTCCCTTCCAATTTTCTAGGAACAAGTTGAATTTGAACTCCTATAGTCTGTACTGTAGGTCTATATTATGCCTAATAAAGTACAACCATGCCAGTAAAAGTTGTATTAATTTCAAGTTCATTTTGGAGCTAAGTAATTTAGAAAAGCTACCCAAAACCAGAGGTAGGAAACAGTACAGATTTTATCCAGTGATGTAACTTATTTTTTGAATGAATCATAGCTTATAGAGGCTGCCTGTTAAAACACCTTTCTTCAATTTTAAGGGCTGCATAGAATAGAATCACTGGCAAAGACATAGAAGATACAATTGACAAGACATCTTTTTTGCTTCAATATTGAAAGGTACAAGGGAATTAAAACACATACTGGTTCTTGTATCCCAAGACTATGCCTTTAAATTGAAGAGAGATCTGAAATAATGATGTCATTCCTTCAATAGCATACATACAATTACATTTCATAATATCTAGCCATTCAGGGCAGGGGTGGGTTCTACTTACCTTTACTACTGGTTCACAGCGGGCCTGTGCACATGCACAGAAGCGTTCTGATGATGTCGGGGTTGGTAGGTGGAGCCTCCCACCAGTTTTACTACCAGTTCTATAGAACTGGTGCGATCCGGGGGCAACCCACCACTGATTCGGGGTCTCCAGAAATATAAGTGAGATGGTTTGGTGGAGTTATTAAAACACATTAGTCAGGAGAACATGAGTCCTGCCTTGGAACAAAGCCAGCTGGGTGATCTTGGCATGCTCTCTCTTGAGTCCCAAGGAGGCAATGGCAAAAAACTTCCAAAATCTTGCTAAAAAACCTGCAAGGATTTAGCCAAGCTGTTGTCTGGAGTCAACATTGATTTAAAGGTTCAATGAAACAAACAAACAAACAAAAAATCTAAGAAAGTATGGTTTCCCTCTAGGTTCTGAGGCAGCTGGAATTGTTTTTGTTGAAATTCAATGATACCTTTGCTTGATTAACAGAGGCTTTATAAAGAGTACTGTCTAGAATAGGGGTGTTAAACTCAAGGCCGGGCAACCGGATCCGGCCACAGGGTACGCCCTGGAAACCGCAAAGGACCAGCTTGCGGTGCCTCTGCCAGAAAAAATAGAGCTTGGGAGGGCTACCTATGGCCCTCCCAAGTGCTTGGGCCACCATAGACACCCCAGATACAAGTGAGGTCGAATTGGCCACACTCACCCCATCCCCCCAACCCTAGTGTGGCCCTCAATGAAATCGAGTTTGACATCCCGGGTCTAGAAGATAGTAGTGGAATTATAAAGTTTAAAATAGGAATTACCGGTATATATTTTTTCCAATCTCACACCACCCATTCATTCCAAATAGCAATGAAAAGTAGTTTAGAAATGTCAACAGCTTCAGAAAAAACCCAGTCTAAGGAAGATACATTTTTTAAAAAAGAAACATGTTGTTTCAACTGAAGAAAAATCTTGTCTTTCTCATATTAATGATTTTACCTGCAGTCAATCTATGAAAGGATCTAGTATTACATTCCAAATACCTTGACTTCTCCAATTTTAGTCATGCATAATTGAAATCTTGTGTGTAGACCTTTTGTGCTCACAAGCTTTTCCAACACTTAAACCTCAGTCTCACTGGATTCAAGGGAAATCTATATAAGTAGGTATCACAGTGTTGAATACATGGAATTCAGAATCAGAACTGAATATAAAAGAAGTTCGTGTGGCATTTTGCTTCATCAAATAACTCACTTATAAAATTCAATTATATAATATATGGCAATGCCTTTCAAAGTTGGAATAGGATGAGAATAACTGGTTTAAATCTCCATTAATTCTCAGATTTAACATAAACCTTGGACACCCACCATGAGCACAATCTCATTTTGTTATGGTGGATAGGGTTGAAGTACTATGGACATTTGAAGAACATGTTAAACATGTGTTTATAAATTAACTATATATGCATTCAGGTACATTACAATGCTTGTTACATATCAAATATTTTTACTATGAAAATCAACATCACACTAAGACCAATATGTACACTAAATGAGATTGAATAATTGATTGTATCTTTGAGTCAGGTTTGACTCCTGATGATTATCTGGACAAGTTTCTGAAGTTTTCTTGGCAACATTAAATAAATTCATTTCTGTTTTTCCCCCCAGTCTAGCATGGGAATAACAGAAATTGAGGGCGGCATTTCTTTTATACAAACTTTTCTACCACTGAGTTATAAAACTTTTGCTTTTCTTTAGTATTAAAAACAAATTATAACTTCACTAGCCATTCTTATTTTCCTTTAATTAGTTCCCTAAAGCATACTAAAGCAAAATTCTAATGTAATTAATTATGGCACAAAGACAAAATTATTGTCACTGAATGTAGTATTGTGAAATACTGGTATAAAGTCCATTAAGAGATACAGAAATTTGTATTGTTCCACAATATGAAGTACTACTTGAAAAGTACTTATTTCAGGAAGGTTAAAAGGAATAAGGTAATAATAGAGTTGGTAGTTTCTTATCCTTAAAAGGCTTCATGAACAATAATTTTCTTCACTATTTTACACAGGGCAATTTGTTCTTTTTCTTTTTTAATGCAAGAGAACCTAAACCTTTTTCATTCCACAATAGATAAAAATGGAGATTCAAAGTAACTGACATAATTGGCTCCTTAGGGCAAATCCATACAGTGAATTCAAAAGAATGTGCTTACCTACAATTACAAATAGGTTTGCTGCTCGTAAGTGGCATAAAGGAAAAATTCCAAGAAATGTATAAAGGCTATTATGATCTATTTCTATAATGTCTCTATTAAAGTGCTAACATTCACCAAATCTCGCAAGTCAATACATGGTTATACTGATTAAAAAATATTTCAAAATTACCTTTTTGACCCCCCAAGGCGTCAAAATACTATAAAATCATAACCCAAAAAAAAAAAAAAAAAAGGAAGAAGCAAAAATATAGAACCTTATTTAGAACAGGCTAAGACAATGCTGTTTAAAATCATTGAAAATGATGGATTTATCAGGTCATGGTCAAAAGACTAACACAATGGAAGTTGTGGTCTCAATATTTCTGGAAAATGCCAGGCTGTAAAATATTATATTTAGTATTAATATACATATATTGAACCATAGTGTTTTTAAAATCTGGGTTTATCCTTCATGGTTTAGTGTAATAAAATGTGACTAGCTGCTCAGGATCTGGTTAAAAATTTAAAACAAATGGAAAAACAACCTTTTTATTATAAGAATTTGAGTTTTTAAAATTAAATTTGTTTCAGGAAATAATGACTTTGTTTTACTAGCTAAATATGTGAAGTAAAATTCTCTATTCTTTACAATTATTTATTTATTTATTGGTTCGATTTATATGCCGCCCTTTTCCGGAGACTCAGGGCAGCTTACAATGCGTTAAGCAATAGCCTTCATACTTTTGTATATACCTGTTTAGTGGGGCTTTCAGCCCCCCCTAAGCAGTGTTCTTTTTTATACAGTCAGTTTATTGCCCCCAGAATCCGGGTCCTCATTTACCTACCTCGAAAGGATGGAAGGCTGAGTCAACCTTGAGCCTGGTGAGATTTGAACTTGCAGGCAGCTGGTGCTACTTTAATAGCACTTAGTCAGCTGCGCCACCAAGGCTCTTCCTTATACTGCTTTTTTTGTGAATAATAATCAGAACATAATTTGTTTTAAAGATTCACATATCATCTACTGTATATAGTAGAATAACTCACTTGAAGTCCTTTATCTGATAGAAAAATTGTAGTTAAAATTATTGATCTCATTGAAACGTAATACCGACAAAAGGGAAAACATAAAAATCACCTAAATCTTTTCTTTAAAATTGTATAAAGTGATTTTTTTCAGCCATTTTAAAAGGAACATTTAATATATTTTTATGTTGAGGGTTACTGGGATCCATTTAGGTATAATTGGTCCATAGAAGTCACATTTCCAACTCCAAACTAGTAGTCTTAAAGATAAACAGTACCTGGGTATCATCCAGGTATTTTCTCTTAAATCCATATCAGTTCCAATAAACACAACTAATGGAAAAGATGGAGAAAAGCAGTTTATTTATACCGTATGATCTCATTCAATATTTGACAATTATTTATGTGAGTCTACTTTAAAAAAAAATCAAAATAATTATCCCATTGATATAGTTGCACCCTGGGTCAAAATCTTGTAATGTCTTTTAACAGGTATGTTTCTACTAAGTGTCTGCATTGATAGTCCCCAAAGACCTTTGAATAATGTTTCTTCTATTGAAATATTAGTAGGCCTATTCTTAAAAGATTTGAGGAGCTGAAGAGAAAAAAACCCTACAAGACACTTATGAGGTTCTCCTTTCTATTTTTTTTTCTCCTAATTCTCCTAATTCAACTGATTGGCAAAAAACCCACCAAAAACAAACCAACCAACCACTAGCATATCTAGTATTTTTATTTATTTGATTGCTACAGCTGTCTCAGTAAATTACTCTGGGCAGCTTACAATTTAAAACATATATTACTATTAAAAAAACAACAGTAAAAAACAGTAGAGAACTTTTTAAAGATCTAATTCAAAGCGTATAAAAGAGCAAAATATTTGGCCCATTAACAATATAGCTAGGAAGCGGGGCCCTTAGTGGATGAAGCTGAGCCAGGTTTTTAAATCTTTACAAAAAGTTAACAGGTAGGAGCTATTCTAATTTCCAAAGGGAGGATGTTCCATAGAGCAGGGGCTGCTGCAGAAAAAGTTCGTTTTCTAATCCCCATCAGCCCAACATTCTTTGGCTGACAGGATCTGCAGCATGTTAGTTTGACGGGTAGAAACTCTGGAAAAAAAAGTGATCCTTCAGGTTCAGCTCATAATCATTGAGTGACACAAAAGCTAGTACTTTGGCCTTCTCATCTGGATGAGAGTGACCAAAGCCCATCTTCTAATCAACCTGGAATTATGATTGAATCTCTTTTGAGTGGTTTTTTAAAGACATCTTCTAGGAGTTTTACCATTTAGGATCTAATCCTTCAATTGACTTCTCCCAAGTTTTCTGGTTTCCCCACAATCTCTCACAATTAGGCCATACTTTTCTTTTGAAAGCCACAAGCCAACATTGTTGATTTTGCCCATTGCTGCAACGTAGGTCAGCCTGAGCAATAATTACTGGTTCATGGTTCCTCAACACAAATTATGGTAATTAAATAGATTGTGGCAAGACGATGTTTAAAGAAAGCACTGGTAGTTATTTGAGAGGAGTGGGAATAAGTAGAATGCTATTGGTTTCATGGTCCAACTTTAATAGCAGAAAAAAATATTTCATACAGAATGTCAGAGTTCCAAGTAATACCCCGCAACGAAAGAAGACTCTGAGGCTAGAAGGTCCTCAAAGTTCCATTTTATTAGAGATGTCACATTGGCACATCTGGGAAAACCCAAATCTGAAAGCTTCCAGGTTTTCCCCACCCAAAAGAAAGTCCAAGTCCCTTCCCCTGTACCCACATGGTCCAATTAATACACTGTTCCAACTGGAGATGCCTCCCAGTCACGCCACTCCAGGTGCAGGCCAAATGTCCTTGACTTTCAGAGAAAGGAATGTTATTATGGCTAGGTATCTCCACCATTCCATGCAATCCCCCCCCTCTCAGTTCCCACAACACTAAGTGTGGCAGCCCTGAAGATCCAAAGAAAAAGATGGCCTCCAGGACTGACACAGTATTGTAAAGAAAAATTGATTTTATTGAATCTTGTTTTTTGAAGTCTACACAAGAATTTATTTTAAGGATAAAATAGTAAACAATTTAAGCAATGACTACATTCTGTTTATTTGAGGATTAGCTTCTCTTACATTAGAATATTATGCAAAATAGAGAACTGAGAGTTAACTTAGGGGAAAAATCATTAAGTTTTTCAATTTTGCAAAGTATCTTTAAAAATGAATGTTACTGCAAAATGTAGCTCAGAAAGTCATTGAGAAAAGTTTTATGGTTTTGTTCAACTTGACTGAATCTAATCTACTCATTTATTTGTATAACAAACTTAGATAGAAATAATTTCTACTGAATGCAGTGCAGTTTATTTCCAAGAGTATATTCGGATTAAATTGAGACTCTTCATTTCTTCCACTGGGTTGAGTTTAGGGACTTCCATTAAGAGAAGAAGGGATGGGGAAAAAGTTAAATGCAGTCTATTATTTGCTCAGATGGCTGCTTCAGAATAGGGTTAGAAGCCATAAAGTGGAACTGTGTGAATCCTGGGACTCTATTGCAGGCAGCGCCTGTGGCAGGAAAAAGAAAAGTTGAGAGAATAAACAATGGCTATTGCATTAATCTGCCTCCTGGTACTTTTAACATTTAGGGATTCTACTTTTCTATTGTGATGTAATGATTTCTTTATAGATTTAGTTATACCATTATTGAATTCTCTCTCATAAATCTTTTCACTTTTAAAAAGAAATCCGCCTCAAAGAAGTTCGATAGACTTCATATCTCTTAAAAGTATAATTGCAACTTTATTTCAATTTACATCTTAATATTGGTGAATTTAATGAACCTTTGTATATTTAATCTTTCAAATATGAACTGCGGGAAATCAGATAAAAGAACTGCACTAAGCAACCTAGCCCAACAAGCCATACTGATTAGCAAAATTACACTTCTCAGTGATCCAAGGGTTTACTAATGAGACACCCAGCATGACTGATCTTTGATTGCTTTGAAGTGGGCCTCGGTCTGATGCTACTTTCCGAAAAAGAACGTGAACATTTCATTTAGCTACTTTCATATGAAATTTATTCATATCAATGCTAGCATGACCAATAGATATTGTAAATACAACCATACCTATATTAACTTAGAAATTGTTCTATGCTAAGAAAAACTAAAAGAAGTACCATAGCTTCCACTTGTGTTGGCACAAATAACAGCACCAAAGAAATAGGGGTGATATTTCTGGATTCTAGAAATAACCTTCTGACATGCCATCGTCGGGTCTAGTCCCAATCGCATATATTCCACTGCTTGATAACTACAAAGACAGAAAAATGAACTGACAATCTACATCCTTCAGTGTCCAAATAAGTGTATTTTAGCTGAGAAAAGAATCTTTTCAAATGCTTCTTCATTGAGAATTTCCCCCTACAACAAGATTATTCTTCCAATCCTCTCCTCTTCTGAGATATGAAGCAACAGCAACCAGAACTACACCTACATTTCTATGGAACCCACCCATTTTGGCATCAAAGAAATAGTGAAATCTGTTAAAACTATTTTTAAATAAACTAACATCTTATTGTGAATAGTATTTAAATTATCTGCCCTGTTTTTAACCATTCAGTGTAACTCTTTTAATATCGCATTTAAGGATATTAAGGTACAAGTACAATTGTTCTAGTTTTTGTTATTGATATTATTTATAATACATTTCCATTTTTCATTGCTTGGTGAGAACCTGGTGTCCACTGCCATATTCTGTATTAGTTGCTTGTTCCAAGTCAAAGGCAATTTTATACAGAGCAACGTTTACAGTACTGCAGCTGAGTGGCATTAAATACTACTGCCAGACTAGTCCAGGTTGGATCATAATTGGCACATGAGCAAAAGCTGGGCAAGGGACCTTTGGCCTTGCTTTCTACCTGCTGCAGCAGCTTTCTTCTAGGTGGATCACAAATCCTAAACCAACTCTTTTAATGAGGCCCCATTAAGAGTAACTACTGCACCCAACATTTCTAAATTGACTGATGTTTAATGATGACAGCAATTCAGTTTTGCTACAATTTAATCTAAGCTTATTTCACTACTTCCCATCTGAAAATGAAGGAATAATTCAATATAATATGAAAAAGAATTGTGCTATAACTATCACAAATATTAAATGAGGACTCAGATTGTTGCGGCAATAGGCTGACTCTGTAAACTGCTTAGAAGCAGTATATAAGTCTAAGTGCTATTGCTATTAAGTATGCCGCTTTCCAAAGTAAGATACTGTAGAATAGTGAATTAGAACTTCTTACTTTTATCTGTGGTCACAGACCAAAATACAAGTATAATTACAAAAGAACGTGGGGAAAGTAACATCATGAACAGTTGGCCACCAGAAGCCTTGGCTGAGAGGAATTACAGCGGAATTAGAACTTCAGTGCAGAGACAGCACTATAACATGCCGATTTAGGTTGGCTTCACTTTAAAACATACCCCAAAGTCAGTTTAGATTATGGCAGGATATAAATGTGATCAACAAAGAATGTCATTTGAAAAACAATCTATTAAATCTTAATTGAAATGTTCTAATTTTATAAATTAAAGTGATAGATTCCTTTCCACTTTTGCATTTGATTACTACTGTAAAAAAAAGTATTCAAGCATATTCAAAACTATATTCAAAGGTTAATAATGTATAAAAACCTGGGCAAGAAGCGCATCATGACATCTCCGTTACCAGTAGCAGCTGCAGCTCCAGCTGTACTATCAGCATATGCCCCTGCTCCAGCTATTGGAGAGTCTCCTACACGACTAAGGAAGAAATAACATGCAATAAGTTTATTTTTAAAATATAGAGCAGCTTTATTCTGAGCAAAGGAACAACTAGTGTATTGAAAAATCAGAGAGGTGGGGCCATGATGAAAAGTTTTTGGAAAGCATTTGAGGATATTTATATTATTCCAACCCATTTTAGAATGTACAGTATATTCTAAAATTCTTTTTTTTAAAGGTGGACATTTCATGTTTCAGATCTATAAATATCTAATCACTTAGCAAGCATGATCACAGCAGGCTCCTATGATTCATGAAGTGAGTCAGAGCAGCATATGTGGTCTTGGGATTTCAGAGGTATAATGTATCATTTGTGGAAAACAGGGGTGTCAAACTCAATTTCATTGAGGGCCACATCAGCATTATGGTTGCCCTCAAAGGGCCAGTTGCTTGTAACACTAGGATGACACACAGTGGCCGATTGTGCGTGGCTGGGCAGGCATGGTGGATGTGGCTGGGCAGGCATGGGACAGCTGACTTGGGACTGCGGGGTCGGGATGGAACAAGTCTCACTGGATAACTCTAACTCGATGTGGGAACAATTTGTTGCCCCACTGCTGGTAGCCAAGTGCGTGCATGCGCGCACACACACCCCATTCCAAGTTTGGGGACTTTTATCCACAGAGGAACAAGAGGGTCTTCTCCCCAAGCTCAGGCATGATTGGCAGTTTGCAAGCTCAGATGTGGATAAAAGTCTCCAAGCTTGGAATGGGGTGGGTGTTGGTGTATGTGTGACCGTGTGAGGGCTTCCTGGGCTGGAGGAGTGTGGTGGGGCCTTCCTCTGCAGCAGCCAAAGAAAAGAGTCATCGGGAGAAGGAAGGCAATAAGGGAGGAAAGAAGAAAGGAAGAAAGGAGGAAAAGAAGGAAGGAAAGGAAGAAGGAAAAAAGGAAGGAACAAAAGGAGGGAGGGAGGGAAAGAAGGAAACAAGCTGAGCCAGTTACCTGGAGAGGCCATTTTATTTTGCAATATAAACATGGAAAGCGTTTAAGAATACCTACATGCAAAAGCCAGCTTTGCTGCTCAGGGAGAGGGGGTGGGGAGAAAAATCCATAGCCCAACAGACCACATCTGGAGGGGACCAGTCTGGGACAGGCTGGCAGATGGAGGCAGTTGGTGAATGTAGGCTGGAACCTAGTCTGGAAAGTGCACACACGCCCTGCCTACGCTTCCTGTTGATGCCTCTGCTGCAAGCACAGTGTGGCGTTTGAATGCCCGCAGCAGGGCCACCTAGGGAGCCAAGCGCTCCCTGGAGGGGAGTGGAAGAGGTTAAGGGATGGAAGTGATTCTCTTTTGGCCTCCCCTCCAGCTCTCTCTGGCTACTACTCATAACTCTCCCCAGCTGCCACCATCCCAAGATGCAGCTAAGGGGTAAAAATCATGGTGACCTCAATTTCTCCACTCCCCCTTTTGGGGCCCCAGCAGGAGCTGGGCTCAGATGCCTTGGCCAGCAATTCTTCCTCCTATTCCGCCTCTTCAAGCCACTCCCTGGGCCTTGACCCAGCCTGAGAAAGACAATAAAGAAGCAGGCCGGCAGTGGTCAGGGCTGTCAATGCGTCTGTCTACCTATCTCCATAGAGGCAACAGCAGGAGAGGCACAGGGCAGCTGTCGTGGGGAAAGAAAGTAGGGTTCCAAGCTTATTTGGGAAAGGGGAATGTTGAGGAAGGGGTGGGGCATAGAGGCCCAGGGGGAGCACCCAGTCAGGTTGGGGTGGGCCGGAGCTGAAGTTATGTGCCGTCTCCAGGGTGGCTCTGTGGGCCAGATCTAAACATATCAAGGGCCGGATGTGGACCACGGGTCTTGAGCTTGACATGTCTGGTGTAGAATATCTTGCCCCCTGATGTGAGATTGGCCCCAACCCTCCTATCTTTTCATAAGGGCCTAAAGCAGAGGTGAAATGCTACTGGTTTGCTCCAGTTTGGGCAAATTGATAATGATAAAACCTACCGGTTTGAGTAAACTGGTAGTTAAAAAAAGCTACCGGTTCCTCTGAACTGGTATTTCTGACGATCAGCTGTGCTGCGCGATTTAGCTTTGCTAGAAAGCAGGAAATACTGCTTTCTAGCGAAGCTAAATCACACAGCACAGCTGATCCCCCCCTCGCTGTTCTACTTACCTTCCCAAACCTCCTTTTGGTGCATATTGTTCATGCGCACGTGCATGGGCGGCCAGCGAACCACTAGCAAACCAGTTCAGATTTTACCACTGGCCTAAAGATGTGGCTATGTCAGTCGACTTGGAGTCCCAGTGAGGGAACAGCGCAATCAAGATGGTTCATTGAGTAATAACAGATCCCACCTCCCCCACACCCTCCCATGTGACTTTGGCTATAAGGCTTGATTTTAACTTTTTATGTTTTAGCTCAGATGTAACTGTAAACTGCCCAGAGTTACCCTATTATAAGATGGTTGGCCAATAAATTTTATAAATAAATAATGTATCATCATCTGACTATATCATACAATTTGTTTTACAATAACAATACCAAATTTTGATAGCAGTACACTCCTATTTCAAACCCAACTATCATAAAATAAGTTTTAAATATATATACTTCAAGAAAAAGAATATTAAGGTGGTCTATGGTTAAAAACATTGTAACATTTCTATGGTCATGCTGTTCTAACAATCTCAAGGCTTGAGAATGGGAGATGTTTATCTCAAGTACTTATTCATCATTAGGGAGTAGCAGTTTTATTTAAAATGCTCACTACTAAAATAAATATGTTATTAAGAAGTAAATAAAAGATGACAACATAGGAAAAACCCAACCTCTAGCTTACACCACCAAATAAAAGTGATTCCTGTTACACAAATAGTTGAAAAACACATTGTTGGAAAATATTTGCATCACACTAAATAAAACATTTTATATATAGAACCAAGATTTATAGACAATTATACAAACCCCTGGATTTTGTGATTTGCACCATTTGTAGATGTCCCTACAGCAATATTTCCATTCTGACCAATTACAATCATACCTACAAATGAAAAAGAATTGATAAGAAGCATTTTGATGAAGCTTTTTCTCATTTAATGAGGATACTAAGCTGCCCATCCTTCAAAATGGACAGAGCTTCCATTATTTTACGTGTATATACAACAGAACATTAGATGGCAGCTGCAAATTTTTTCAACATGTTTGATTGGATCGATCACACTTGAAAATTATCTTCTTCCAGAGGCCTCTCAGAAAAATAAGTCAGAAGACATTTCACTAGCCAAAAGAGAATCTTCCATCAGAGAAGACACATGGCCATTAACATTGTTCCGTCTTCAAATTCTGCCCAATTAAGTTAGAAACATTTAGCTCCATCAAGATTATCCGAACATAGATTTCTGCTCACAATATTTTATTATGGGTGCAATTGAATGATTAGACGATTCTACATTCTATAAATAAATCACCTAATATATTCTGCTTCTATAATTGGGAAATGTTGGAAGTGGCTTTAGAAACTATCCAGAGCTGGCGGCGGGGGGGGGGGGGGAGGGAGAGGTTGAAATAATTATTAAATTTTAATAAACTGAATTGGGATTTGTAATTTTTGGTGTTATCCGGTTGATGGATTTCTTTGATATATATTTTTAGGTTTTGTAGAGTCCAACTTATTTTTGTTGTAAAGTAATTACTAATTTGCTATTCCCCTATAGGTAGAGGTACTTAGGTTTTTAATGTGTATACTGGTGTTTCTGTATATTCAAATACATTTGATATTTCTTATTTCTGTTCTATACTTAGTTTTTAAGTGCACGCGAGATGATGAGTCTAGCACTTTGATGTTTCGTGTCCCTCTAACACACAACTTAAATTCACATTGTGGCCAATATCCCTGTAGTAGATTTAAATCTTGATTTTTTTTCCCCAAGGAGCCATTCTAATAATTTGCTTTACCTCTTTGTGAAAATACAGAGTTTAAGGAACTTACCTCATTTCTACTAATATTTCTATGTTGCTCATATAACAAGCAGTGAGAGAATCATGTCTTACTACTGAATGAATACAATAATCTAATCACATCCTATCTGCCAAGTGGGCAACTTGCCTAGAGTAGACAAAATATCTAATTTAAGATACACTAGCATACGCTGTTTCTGTTACTTTTCCTGCACATCACTCTGCCTAGTGAAAAATGTCTGGCTCAGGTAAGCTCCCAAAGTGGAATCGCTTACGAGGTCATACCTTTTGCTTGGTAAGAAACTTAGCATTTGACATTTTAAAAATGCTAATTGCTAAATGATGACGAGTGTAATCATCACACTTGAAGTGTTGCCTTAAGTGTCTGGCAATGAGATGTACACTCCCAAGTCACTCCAGTGCTTTTGTAAATTTCATATTTAATTGCTACGCAGATGGCAGAGACTAAATCCAAATACACAGATAGTTCCCCTCCTACTCATTTGAGTGAATTTTTTAAAATCTGAAGTTAATTCTGTCCAAATCCCCAAGTTTCATTTGGCTGCAGAGTTTCAGAACATCCAACAAGAAAGCTTTCATTTTGTTTTAAAGGATACTCTTGTTGAATGTTTTAAGCAGGCAAAAACAAAAAAATTGCTCTTGAAAATGAACCTACATTTCACATTTCAAGATCACAACCCAGCTTTGCTAATAAAAGCTTCTCTTTAGGCTGTGTGCATCTGTATACCCCAATAAGTGGATCTAAAGTCCATTATCATTATATTTGAGGAGCGAAGGCTAAGGGTTGAAAACCAAAAATAATACTCTAAAACTAATTAGAGAAGAATATGCCAGATGCCGACAATAAGCATCAAACAGATTTCAACACATAAATAGCAAAATCAGTAACACTATCCATTTCCTGGTAGATATCCTTTGTATTATGTCCATTACTTTATACACAATTGATATTTAATTGTGCATGGGATTTTAGCTGCAACAAACAAAAGTATAAAAGTATGAATAGTTGCTATACCAATAGTATCGTGGTTATGAACTTCAATTTTTCTGACTGAAGTGGTTTGTTCTTTTTTACTGAACTCTGCAGTCTGTTTGTAGGGACCACATGATTTTGAAGCATCTGGTGTAACATTCTGTAATCAAAGTTTTATTCACGTTAAAATCTTTAATGAAGAGGTATTTCAAAGAAATCTATGGTATTTTCTCTAAACTTTGAAAAAGAGAAAAGAACTAAATTTCCTTGCTGAAAGAAAAATATAGGCTTGTATATTCCAAGGACAAAGAACTTTCATCTAAAGTAAATTATTGCAGTTCAGAGGCATTAAACAAAAAACAGATAAAGCATATATCTCCATTGGAGCAACTCAGTACATACTAAAAACACTTCAATTACAAAAATGTTCAGATCTCATGTTGCTTCGTGATTTGCAAATATGTCCTAAGACGAATACCCAGAAGAGAAATGAAATATATCAAGATTCTATGTGCAAAAAAACCCTCAGCATAATATGTCTTGCCCCTACAACTGTAATTTAAGATGAGTTCCTCCCAGACCTTATGAGCATCCCTACTGATTATGATGAGACAACTTCATATATAACTACAGTGCTAGTTTCTGTAAGATTTAAACCTCATAATTCAGCATATTTTATTCCCATTTTACATGCAATTCAGGTACTAAATGCAAAATACAGTACCCCACTTTCCTGCTTTCATAAGAAAGGTAATGAAGAGGTTAGCTTAATCACAAAGTTCTCTTGCAACATTTATAAGCTCGTGTCTTAACTTCCTTAGTATATGTCCTAGATTTCCACTATACAGCACTCCTTTCTGCTTTTTGAAGGGTAATTTACAGAACACAGCCTGAATGTGACATTTGTTACACTTAACAATATTGGCTAAGACTACCTATGGAGCTGATTAGATGCAAGGCATAAAAGGCCCCCGGGTATTGACTATCCTAGTAATATCTAGGATCATAAGGGTATGTCAAAATTAATCCACTAAACAGTTATAACATATAGGGTACATGCACAGCATAGCATATACCGGTACTACCCAATCTGAGTTTGAATTATAGGGCCCAATGAAGCTGGCCCTGCTGCAACAGCCATACAGAATGAAAGAGATGGGTTGGGGTAGAGAGATAAAAACTCAGAAATGCTCACTTTTTAAAACTGATTTCATATACATATTCATATTATTTTCTTGGGAGCAGTGCAGGTGAATTTTCTTGATTTGTTCTGGATTTTTTAAAACTCTCTAGCTGCCTGTTGGTTTCCCATTCAAATATTAAAAGCATCCAGCCCTCCTTTTTGAGTAAATAAAAAGTCAATTAAATGCTGCAAGCTACTTGGAAATGATCGGTCATTTCAGTTATTTTAGCAAAATAATATATGTGGCCATCTAAAGCTCTTCCACTCATTCCCACATGATCATAAAATCCAGGATCTAAAGGAGGGGTGTCAAATTGGCGCCTGCAGGCTGAATGAGTCATACGCAGCTCACGCCCACCCCAATTCCATGAAGGGAAAAAACGTCACAAAACATCACATGACGGCAATGTGACATTCCAAGTTTGACACCTGTGATCTAAAGTAACCCCAGGGAATATATAAAATAGATTAAAATACGAATCAGAAGAGAAGCTTCCAGTAAAATAAAATCAAGATAATGTTGCTTTAACTGAAGGTTGAAGAAATGTAAAACCTTTGGCTCCTACAAATTATTTCAAATCTGCTTAACTATTTGGGAACATTATACATTTAGGGACGTTTCCTAGTTACAAGTAGTCCTCAAATCATGAACCACAATTGAGTCCAAAATTTATGTTGCTAAGTGAAACATTTGTTAAGTGAGTTTTGCCCAATTTTACGACCTTTCTTGCCACAGTTGTTAAATGAATCACAGCAGTTGTTAAATTTGTAACATGGTTGTTAAGCGAATCTGGTTTCCCCATTGACTTTGCTTGTCAGAAGGTCGTAAAAGGTGATCACATTACCCCAGGACACTGCAAAGGTCATAAATACCTGAATTTTGATCACGTGACTATGGGGATGCTACAACCGTCATAAGTGTGAAAAATGGTTATGTCACTTTTTTCAGTGATGTTGTAACTTTGAATGGTCACTAAATGACCTGTTGTAAGTTAAGGGCTACCTGAATACTGTTGCTGGAAAATGTTTTTACTTTGGTACTGGAAGACTAGTAAAGCCCTGCAACCATTACAAGGATCACAATGGCCAACTATCTAGGAGATATTGTCTGACGCCAACTTTAAGGCATCCATTCTCATTTGTTTCCACGTTAAGGTGGCAATAAAGTGTTTTCTCATTCTTGAACACAGACTGACTTGCCATATTATTATCCAGTGGTTATACTGTTTACTACTGATAAAGAAAACAGAATTTCTGTAGGCAACCTTATTTGGGAGCTGAAATGGTCTGATAACCCTGCTGTTTTCTTGCTCACTGGAGATGGAGCAGATACAGAAACATTCCTAAACTTAAGTTACTATTTCCATCTCATTCATTAACTTAAAATATTGACAGTTTGTATTATCCTAGTCAGGAAATTAAAACTCTGCTTTTAATATCAAAGGTAAAAGAACTTTGAACCCCAATTGCAGAAAGAAAAGCTGGGTTGTATCTTAATTTTCCTTGTGTTTTACCTATTAGTGAGAAAGACAATGCCTGGAGAGAAAATCAAGATAGGCCTTTGTTTGGTCCAGTAGGAATCTTCTACAGCATTCTGTCTTTAAAATTTCCCAATATACCCTGGAACTACTCTTACGATTAAAAAGTCTACTTTTAATTTCTTTATTTTCTTTCTTTTTTGCTATTAAAGAAAACAAAACAGAAATGCTATTGGTTAATACCAAGCACCACAAACTATTGAAAACATTTAATAGACAATTATTTGAGTGAATAAACCTTTTGACCCTGCTCCGTTCTCTTCTCATCTTCTTGATCATCGAAAAATACAAAATAGATTTTGTGATACGATACAACATGGTTGTTAAGAAATATTAAATGCACTACCTTCACTTTTACATAGACTTCTCATTTCCTATATGCAATGTTTGAAATTTTAAAAACTACTACAAAATATTGAATTATATCATCAAGATGGCCTTTTCTGGTGACTCAGAAATATTATATTCAGCAAAGTGCATTGTAGTCAGTAATCTGGTCTTAAAGTGACGATCATAGGGTTTATTTTTAAATATTTTACCTTCCAGAAGTTTGGTTGGCACTTTTGATTGAGCCACTCTATATACATTGAAACAGATTTCGGCGTAGTTAAATCTTCACTTGGAAATCCCATGCTTTCTGCAAAGAGTGAAGCTTTAAAGAAAGAAAAAAAAAAACCAAGTGTAAGTATTCCGGTAGTTAATATTTGACTACAATCTTAATGTACAGCATATGAACCAATAATATGGAACTTTTAAATTGTTATACTGTTGCATGTTTTCTTCTCATTTATTGGTCACAGACCAATAAATGGATGCTGAAAGACTACATGTTCTATCTCCCAGAAAAGGCACAACAAAATGTAATGTGCTATCCCTTTACAGACACAGACCGTACAAGTTCCTGCCTGAGATTTCATGGCTGTGAAAAATAAATCCATTCATTGCTTATTTAATAATATATCTTTTATTTTTATTTATTTAGAAAATTTATATCTACTCGCCTACTCGCTCACAGTGACTTCAGGCAGCTTACAAACAATAAAAGCACAATATAGAAAAAAATAAACATACAAAAAAAAAAAATAACACCACTACCCCCTCCCCGGCTATAGCATATGATTCAATAAGCCAATCGATGGGTTCCATTGCACTTTTGAGTTCTCCAGGCCCGCTGGCACAACCACGTCTTCAGGGCCTTCTAAAAAACTGTCAAAAAGGGAGGCAGTCTAATTTCTGCATGGATGATATTCCAAAGAAAAGGCCGTTCTTCTGGATTCCGCCAATTTAGGGGATGGGACCAGAAACATTCCTTGCCTTCCCATTCTAGTAGGTCAGGTGGATGTGACCGGCAAGAGATGGTCCCTAAGTTAAACTGGTCTAAATCATGAAGAGCTTTAAAAATGACAAGCAGCACCTTGAATTGCACCTGGGATCAAGTTGGCAACTAATGCAGTTCCCGCAGCAGAGGTGACACATGTGCACGCCGAGGTATCTGCATTTTGGATCAAATTTTAGAGCTTCTGGTTGCTTTTCACGGGTAGCCCAATGTAGAGCATATTGCAATAGTCAAGATGGGAGATGACTAGGGCATGAGTAACCATGAGTAGGCATTGTTAGTCCAGGAAAGGGCATAACTGGCACACAACCTACAGTTGCGCAAAGGCCCTCCTGGTTATAACTGCTCTTTGAGCAAGAGTCGCAAATCCAGGAGAACCCCCAGATTACACACTTGGGTCCATGGACAAAAACCCAAACCCAGAGCCATTTGGTCAGTTTCAGCCTGTTGCTCCCCATCAAGCCCCTAATAGCCTCTATCATTGCGAGAAGGAGGTCACAGCGTCGCTTAACTCACCACGGGCTGAGACATAAAGCCGTGTGTCATCAGTATATTGATGATATCTCAATCAATGGTGATGGATGATATCACCCAACAACTTCATGTAGATGTTAAACAGAAGTGGAGAGAGTACTGAGCCCTGCAAGACCCTGCAAAGCAATGGACAAGGGCTGGACCTCTTGCTTCCTATTAAGACCGACTGAGAGTGGCCACAGAGGAAGTGAACCAGGATAGCAAGAGCCTCCCACTCCCAATCCCTGAAGCCGCTCCAGAAGGATACCATGGCCGATGATATTGAAAGCGGCCAAGAGGTCAAGTAGACCAAGGATGGATGCACAACCCCTATCTCACTCCCTCCAGAGATCATCAAAAAGCGCGATCAATGCAGTTTCCGTCCCATATCCAGGCATGAAACCTGATTGGTAAGGGTCTAGATAATTCGTTTAATCCAGGAACCTCTGAAGCTGCCGCACAATTACCTTCTCAACAACCTTCCCCCAAAAAGGGAAGATTGGAAACAGATCAGAAACTATCCAACAGGATAGAATCCAGCAATGGCTTCTTAAGAGGGTGGACAATAGTCTCCTTAAAGTGCAATGGCATTACCCCCTCATGTAGAGAAACATTAATCATCGCCAGAATCCACTCATGTCACCTCCCAGGAAACTTTCACAAGCCAGGAGGGGCATGGGTCTAAAACACAGGTGCTTGCGCATATACTCCTTAGGATCTTGTCCGCTTCCTCAGTAATAGCAGAGTCAATCCATTCTTAGATAACAGGGCAAGAACCTTCTACCTCAGGTGCCTCTACCGGACCAGCAATCACGCCAGCATCTAACTGGGGATGAAGTTGAGCAAATATGACTT
This sequence comes from Pituophis catenifer annectens, assembly GCF_029215685.1. Classification (NCBI taxonomy): domain Eukaryota; kingdom Metazoa; phylum Chordata; class Lepidosauria; order Squamata; family Colubridae; genus Pituophis; species Pituophis catenifer. The sequence goes on from NW_027256888.1 coordinate 35,075,739, forward strand.
CTAGGAAATCAGCAAATTCCTCAAGTGCGCCCCTTCAAGTGGACCTCTATATTCTTCTTACCCAGGAGGAGATATCTTGCCTTAAAGAAGATTGCTGATTATCTGCAGACACAATTAGTGCGAAGAAGTACTTACACTTCATCGCCTGAATCACCATAAGGTCGGCCTTAATAGCAGCTCTTACCCATGTTCAATTGAGTTCGTCCCTTGTCTTCCACCAGTGGTGCTCTAGATGTCTGTTCATCCATTTCACCCCTCTCAGTTCCTCCATATACTGTGGATGCCACAGAGGTCTATGGGTGAGGAGATGTTCCATGGGTGCAATCCTATCCAGAGCCTCAGTCACCTTACTATTCTAGACAGTAACTAAGAGCTCAGCAGGACTGTGCAGCAGATCCATGGTTACAGCCCCCAGATCCTTCTGGAGCTTATCCATGTCCATTAGCCACAGGGGGCAGACCAATCTAATAGCTCCTGCCTCCCTGCAGGGAGGGGTACAGTTCTTGAGAAGCTCATGACCATGACAGGGGGACCAAAGACAGGTCCACCAATTCCAGGTCACATAGGCACTGCTCCAACAAGAACACCAAATTGGGTGTGTGACCACGCTTCGTAGTTGGGCCCTGGATAACCTGGAACAGGCCCATGGAAGTCATGGTTTCCATGAAATCCCAGGCTATCTCTGTCCCCATTCCCAGTGATGGCAGGTATAAGTCCCCCAGAACTATAAGCCTGGAAAATTCTACCACCAGCCCCATGTTAACGTCCAGGAGCCTAGAGGAGGAAGCTGTGATGCAGCAGGGAGGCTGGTACTGCAGCAGCATCGCCACCTGATCCCTTGAGCCTAACCTAAGAAAAAGGGTCTCACAGCTGGGCACTTGTAGAACCATGCCCCTAGAGGTTGCCAGAGTCTCCAGCTACACCCCCTCCATGGCCCTGAGGTCTAGGCTTGTTCCATCTTGACATCCCACTGGCACATTTCTGAAAGGGGAACACTTCCCTCTGGACCCAACCAGCTCTCAATGATACAAGCCAGATCAGTCTTCTCTTCAAGAATCAAATCAGCAGTAAGAGAAGCCTTATTACAGGCTGATCTGACATTTAAAAGCAGCAGCCTAAAGCCAGGGCCCCCGCAGATCTACTGACCAGGTAAATGAAGTGACTGCAAGGGGGCAGAACATGAAGCTGGATTGTGAATGGCCTCCTCATGTCGCCTGTATCTCCTGTTACCCGACAACTGTGAAATAAACCACCCTCCCCTGCCTTCTCTCTATCCCCCATCTTCTACCCTCCTTCTTGATATAAAAAGGGAACCTCTTACGACTGAAAGTCAGGGCTGGATGAGCCCAACAGGCACTATAGCACTTGCTCTCAGCGCCCTCAAGCACACCCCACCCCCTTCCTTACTGCAGCAACACACTCACAATATATACATTCAGTACACAAACAGCATACTGCCCAGTTGCTCTCACCCCCCCCCCAAAGCAGGGTGCCACTCCTCCACCCCCTTCCCAACTTTCACCCAGGGAAAAGGGACTCTCACCTGAGTCACCCAACTTTACCCCACAGATCCAGAGTCCTCCAAATAGCCTCCCAAGATCAGATTATAAAATATTCCAAAGATTTCAAGGAATAGTCAGAGGACCGGCTAAAGGCATGCTATGCTGCATTGAGTATTCTTGCAGCTGTCCAGTCCTGCAACGTCTCCTGAAGTCCCCAGCACATAGAGACCAGTAGCAGTTCAAACAGTTCAAAGCTCCTACAAGCCGGTTAATCATCTGAAAATCCCAGCAACAGCCTGCCACACTCCACATACTAGCATCCACATGAGCAGATCCAGCTGCTGACAAAGGCCAGACAAGCTTGCCTCTTCTGTTAGCTCCATCTCCAAATTATATAATAATATAATTTAATAATATCATTATTCAAACAGAAATGCTAACAAGGTACTAGTAGTCCAGACTGAACTATATGTAGCTTGTGGCCTCTTTTTCATTATTTTGCTTTCACCTAGAACAAATATTTTATTGTTGATGATTACTTTACGTGTGTCATCTGGCCAGAAAACTGGAACAAAAATGAAAGTATCATCATCATTATGTTCAATTCATTTGTCCACTGGGGTTCTTTTTCTTTTTCCAAACATTTTTTTTATTAGGTTATAAAGTATTATGAAGTGCAAAATACAAAAGTAAATAAAAGAGCCATGAGAGGGGAGGAGAAAGGGGAGAGAGAAGTGAGGAAAGGTAGGAAAAGAAAAAGAAGCATTGACTTCCAACTCTGTTGCAGTGGAATAGAGCATTAATATCAAATCACAGATTTTTGTTTTTCCATAATAATATGAACAAATTATTTCTAAAAAGATCTATCAATTTAATCTATAAAACCCAACGTCAAAGTTACATTCTTTTCTGCATCAAGCATGAAATTCAGAAGCTGTTTCCATGTGGAAACAGAAGTACTTATGTTCTTTAATCAAAGTAGTCAATTTTGCAAAACTGACTACTCTGATTTGTCCACTGGGGTTCTGAGGGCTTCTTGGCTCCAGTTCTGAGCTTCTCTCATGGTAACTAATATTTACAAATAGGATAACAACAACAAAAAATTTTTACTATACCTGACTCGCCAACTAGAAAAGTGTGCTTAGTATGTTCTATCACTTTCCGTGCAACACCAATAGCATTTTTAATACGTCTGAGATCCGCTACTGCTCCAACCTGCATTGTGTTACTAGATCATAAGCAAAAACAAAGAACAAATATTTAAAGTGCTATCCTCAAAATACAGAAAACAAAATCAGTTTTTTCAAACTGTAGGTATTAATGAAAAATGTATATAGATACATTTATATTCAATAATCATTTTCAGGCTGCTAGTCTGCTAACTAATAAATAGCTTATGCTTGTAGGCTGCAATCTGGATAACTGCATGGTACAGACATCTGCTACAACTAAAACCACATTTAGCTCTAATCATATGGATTATCATATGCAGTGTTTGGATAAACTAAAACCAAGAGTTTTAATAGCAGAGAATACAAAGCCCACATTGGACTGAAAACTTTAAATTAAAAAGTATTTTGCTAATATCAGCAGGTTTCTTTGATCTTTTCAAAATTGCAAGGCTGCCATCCATGAAACAAGTTTATCTTTCTCCTCTCTAAAATACTTTATAGAAACTCACCAGTACATATATCAGAGGAAGAAATATTTGCTATGCACCACATGTATTCTCACATATGAATTTACCACCCAAGATGCAATATCCATTTCAAAGCACTTTAAACTAGATACTCTTATTGGTTGATTATCTCCTTAAGATACTTAAGATTTTTGCCCTGTGGGGTACTATTCAAATTTCTTAAAATACTTACAGAGAATTCAAGAATGTTTGGGTCAAAAAACAAGAATTCAGATTATTATACTACCTACACTATGGAATGCGGTACTTGGGAAGGAACCATTTTGTAGTGAAAAACCATCTTGTTCCAACATGGATGGTGATGGAACACAGTATGTAATGTAACAACAATCCAAAACCACGTAAGATGCTACTAAATAATTATGTATGACTCTGTGTTACTAGGAAAACTTTTGTGGAAAGAGTTTTCAAAGATACAAGTTAAAGATGGTCAAATCTCTTTATTATAGCAAAAGCTGAGGAGAATAACTTCAATATAGTTTTATATGATTGTTTAAGAGGAAAACAGATTCTTGTTACACTTTCACAGATCAAAGCCTAGTATGAGGGAATATCGATTTGAAGAATGATTAATTTGGGACACTTCCCTTCCCTGACTCCTGCTGTGCTATTTCATCATTGCAGGAGAACTGCTCCTGGGAAGGATGAGTGAAGAGCGCCAGTCGTACATGCCTAGAATATATAATCCCAGCAGGATTAGCCAAGGCATGAGGTCAATCCAGCAGCACTGCTAAAGAAAGGAGGCACCTAAAGCACAGTATAACAACAATATAGGAAGATGCTGCAGGCAGACGATCATATTTAATGATAATTGCAAGGGCATCAATTCATACTGTTTGGGAACAGTCAATGATAAATCAGTGTAATATTTTTACCAAGAAAACTTTGCCAATCGGGAGGCCAAGTTTCACTATGGTCTGCCCATACTGGGGCTTCCTGACCTGTATTACAATGATACGTTCTGGAAAAGGAGTCATGGATATATATATACTCCTTTATTTATTCAACCTATGTACTAGACATATACATTATGTATATGTCTGAAAAAGGAGTCTGAAAAACATGGATATATATCTTTTATTTATTCAACCTATGTATTGAACATATACATTAAGCAAAGCAGGATTGGAAAAAGATGAACATGATTTTAAAGTTTGTCAGTATATAAGAAATTATGAGCTGGGATAGCCATAACAAAAAGTCAGCCAATGGGAACTGTTTGGTGACTAAGAAACAGGATCTGTTGTGAGCCATGGGAGACGGTTTAGAGCCTGGGCGTGGATTACCTTAACTGGTCTCTCTATATATAGATTCTGTGCTTCTGTGCTTCCTGATTCTGACTTCTACTTCTACTTCTTGTTCTTGCTACCACGCTGCAAGGGCTGCATGGATATTGTATATATGCATCATGCTTTATATTATTGTATATAAACAAGTTTCTTCTATAAATGAATCTTGCTGAATTATTTACTTGTGTGCTGCAAATTCTAATAAAGTTGCAGAAAGAAACTTTGCTGATTAGATTAGATTATCATTACTCCAATAGCCAAAAATACAAAGAATCTGCAAGCTCTGTAAGTAATCTGCAAAATCATAAAAGTCAAGTTTAGTCTCATTGAATAAATGAGACTAAAATATATAGACAAACAGGTAGAATAACCGGAATTGACAAAGATACTGAGCAGGTACAAAACCTCTATGTTTTTGGAAGAACTATTGACAGTAAAGGAACAAACAGTCCAGAAATATTCTGCAAACTAGCACTTGGTACAATAGACATGAAGGGCTTATACTGTAAACACATCACAGTATCTGTATTTTTTTAATCTACAAAAATCATACTATTATGAACAATGATATTCCTTGTAACACTATAGAAATGAAAGTTGGATTTTGAAGAAGCAGGACAAAGATAAAACAATGGTTTTAAAAGCATTGGGTATTGGGGGAAAATTCGTTATAACACCATGGATAGTTAAGAAAAAGGATCACCAAACAAATCAGCACACATTTCTCGCTCAAAGCAAAATGACTGACTCAAGTTATACTACTTTGGATATTCCTACTTTGGAAAGGCTGTAATTCTGGGAAAGACAGAAGGACAAAGAGGCTGGTCAGCAGCAAAGACAAACTCAGTTATAGTGATGAGCACTGTTGGAAAGACCAGGTTAGGGACAGATTGTCATGGAAAAAAATCTTTGTGGTTATTAAGACTATGTTGATGGCACATAATCGAAGTTTAAGTAAAGAGTAGGGGTTTACTATACAGTATAAATAAAATCTAAATACTCCCCTTGGCGTGTTCTCTTAAGCAGAACACTTTGACCTATGTCAATAAATAGCAAGTCTCAGCCATCCAATTGTCTTCTATTTTTCTTTTAACTTTCATAATATCAAGCACAATATCCTGATTCTTAGATGCACACATGAATGTCTGATCTCAGTAGCTTTTGCTACCAAACTGTTTAATGGAGTTGGCTATATTACGGTATATCTGCAGTTCAGTTTTAAAACTGTAAAACAGAAATGGGAAACCTAGTGGTGAACAAGCAAAGACAAGTGCTTAACAAGTGCTTAACAGAAGGCCACAAATTAGATGGAAGCATATCACTCTTCTGGATAATGGGCATGGAGGATTTCATTTTTTAAAAAAATTGAAATATGCTTGTCTTAGGGCCTAACATTAGTCTTCTAGTGTTTCCATCTTAATATGGCAAGAAATTGTTTCATCATGCAGAAGATGGCTCAGGTTCTCCATTCATCTTTTCAGAAATTACTGGATTCGGAAAAAATCTCTACTATTTGTAGGATGTCTTACCCATCCATAATCATGGCATCCAAAGTCGTTTCTCCATGTTCATCTGGACTTCCGCCATACCCAACACTTCCATCACACTGTTCTATTTCACACTGCCCACAACCTTTTTCTACTGCATCAAGTTCCGAACCTCCTGCTTGTAAAGTATTCCAAGCTGCAATCAAAAGCACGTAAACACTTATTACCGCTGGTTGAATGCACATCATTTCTCTAACAAGAAAAGCATGCAAATTTTACACCCATTCTTACAACATGCAACTGGCTCAATATAAATATGTGCACATGTCAAAAATCATATGAATTCACCAAACGTTGTCAATAGAAATGTGCAGGATTTTTCTTATAAGTACTATTCCAAGGTAAGTAAGCCACAAATTTATAGTCTGAATCTAAGGAATAACCATTCAAAGCACTTCAGTCTCGTGTCATAAAAAGTAACCTAATTGGAGAAAGATTAATTTTTATAACTTCTTGGTTACTTCTATATTGTCTTTAAAATCTGCCATTAGTAAACCAGAATTAAAAAGAGCTCTTTGATTTTATGGAATCACTTTTTTTTCCTTTCAGCTTTGTTACAGAACACATGCTAAACTAAATTTAGATCCAGGAACATTCCAACATTACTTATATTAAAACAACAGCACAATCTTTGAAATATTCACTCCAAAGTAGGTCTTATTATACTCATTAAGACTTACAAAGATAGTTATGCTTTCCCTACTAATTATTATTAGCAACAACTGCAAATCAAAATGCTCAATTCATCAAAATGTAAAAACTTATTTAAGAAGTTTTTTTGAAGCTCAATTCCTTTTATTTTAATTTATCAATTAAAATAAAAAATTTTATTTCTTGGAAACAATATATGGAATGGCTTGCCGTTATCATCTCCTGAGATGTATTTTAAAATCTTCCAATGATAAGATTTTCTAATAGCTTTCCTTTTAAGTATTAAGCAGATTCTATGCTGCTGCTTATCTTTTTGAGAATAACCAGGTTCAATTTTATTTCACCAAAAGATCTACACATCAGATGTACAAGTTAACGTATACATCGTTTTTAGCAACTGCCAGGGAATGGGGTCATTATCTCTAAGAGTTGTTAATCTGTATTACATTGATGGACTTTAAACCATAATATAAAGTGAGAATTCCCCTCTTCCCCTTTCAGTCATGTCCAATTCTCGGAGACTGCCTGGAAAGTTGCTTCAGTTTTCTTGGCAAGGCTATTCAGCAGTGATTTACCATTGCCGCCTTCTTAGGGCTAAGAGAAAGTGATTGGCCCAAGGTCACTCAGGTGGCTTTGTGCTTAAGGCAGCATTAGAAATAGCAATCTCCCAGTTTCTAGCCAGGTATCTTAACCACTCATTCACTGGCATCCTTCAGTCTCAAAAGACTATCGTGCTCTGGAAAGAGGTCCTAAAACAGCATCTAGTTGACTAAAAAGGCCAATTTCACAGTGGCTTAACCACTAACCAAACAGATTTAAAGCAAGGGTCTCCAACCTTGGCAACTTTAAGACTTGTGGACTTCAACTCCCAGAAGTCCTCAGCCGGCTTGCCAAGGTTGGAGACCCTTGCTCTAAAGAGAGCAATAATCAGTAGCATTTTGCTCAGCATGTAAAGATGCAGGTACTTAAACCTGAAATCTGTTTTGAGTGCAAACCAAACACATGCCAAGTAATACGGGAAAAAAAATTCTCCCTGAAGTATACGGTAATCATTTATAAGGCAGCTTGATGACGTTATATTACACTATTAACTGCATCAGCCTAGAGGGAACCTAAATGCAGTAGGAAGGAGCAAGCAGATAAAGGAGGATACAAAACTTTCGGAAAGTCCAGATTATGGTGAAAAATAGACCCACGTTGATGCCTCCCCAACCAAGGACGGAAGAAAAAGCAGCAGCACCTATTTCGTTAGCATTCTTAAATGCCCAGGTGTTGATGACCAAAGGCAGCTGAGGCGCCCCAGCGCTTGCTGCAGCCAGGCCCCCCACCCCGTGTAACAATGCTAAGAACCAGCAGCATCCTCGGCATCGGCTGTCGCGTCCCATGGCAAGAACAAAGTCGAGGATTGAACACCGACTCTCGGCCGCCCAGCAACAACGAATTCCGATCGCCTTTCTGTTTCTCCCGCTTCTCGTGACCAAGGGCAAGAAGGACGCATGCGCCGGGAATAGACCAGGAAGAGTTCGCTAGAGCTGCGCATTCGGATGTTCACATCGGCAGCCGCTTCCAAACCTCGGTCGGACGACGGAAGCGCTCCTGGTTTCCCTCTGGTGTTTCTCGGGGGTTGAGGTGGTGAGAAGCCTAGTTCGGAAGTGGGTCGTGGGAGCGAGCGCGCAAACTTTCAGAAAGGAAGAAGCTGACTGTAGGGATGCTGAGGGTAGGAAATTGAGAGAATGAGGCTCTACATTATTTGTAGAGCTATTTGTGGCTGTGTTTGCAAGCCCGCTCGTGTTTAACTCAATCGTGGTTTGCTTAACCCAGTTCTCTGGACTCCAAATAGCGATTGAACCAGTACCGTAGCAGTTTCTGGTATGAATGATATCTTACAGAGTAGGAAAGGTTAAGAGTACTTTCAATCTATACTTGAAAGTCAAGTGCAAGTATCAGCATTCTATCAGGATTAATTACAATTCTCATTATCTTTGATGAGAAATGTAATTGATGCAAAATGAAATTTGCATTACAATTTTAATTTCTTCTAAGGAAATAATAAACAGAGTTAGAAGGGACCTTGGAGGTCTTCTAGCCCAACCCCCTGCTCAAACAGGAGACCCTATACATTCCAGACAAGTCTCATCTTAAAAGCCTCCAGTGATGGAGCACCCACAACTTCTGAAGGCAAGCTGTTCCACTGGTTAATTGTTCTTACAGTAAGGAAATTTCTCCTTAAGTCTAGGTTGCTTCTCTCCTTTATTAATTTCCATCCATTGTTTCTTGCCTTCTGATGCTTTGGAAAATATTTTTATTTATTTATTTATTTGTCAAGCATGTATAAGATAACATAAAAGTATAAACATGATTATGAATACATGAAATGGATACAAATAAAAAGGGACATTAGGACAGGGACGGTAGGCATGTTGGTGAGTGTATGCAAAAATAGATAGACGACTTTGTCGTGGCCTCTCAAATATTAGAACATTGCTATCATGTCACCGCCTAATCCTTTTCACTAGACTAGACTAGACATACCCAATTCCCAAATACTTCTATTATTATTCAAATTTATATAGCTGCTCATCTCACCAAAAGGAACTCTGGGCAGCAGACAGCAATTGGATAAGAATAGAAATCATCTAGAAGGAATAATACAAAACATACAATATCATATATACCAGAGTTTCCCAACTTTTCCGGGTTGCTGGACTGGAAGGGTGAAAGAGGGAATGGTTTTGTGGGAGGGGTAGGTGCACCCTCTGCCCCATTGCTTGTGTGAGTATGGCCATGAGCCGCCATGATGTTCGCGCAAGGGACTCCCAAGTGCCTGCAACGCTCGTGCGAGTGGGGCCGTGAGCTCCTGCAATGTTCGCACAAGTGGGGCTGTGTGCATGTGCGCACTCCAGCCAGGCCCTCATGCAGCCTGCTTGCAAATAGGCTGCGGCCTGGTATGGGCCGCAGCCCACAGGTTGAAGACCCCTGATATATACAATAAACTAGACAAAGAAGATATAACCATTCTCAGTAATGGAGATATCCAAGGATATTTCTGGTTCCCTGGGAGCCTCAGGCCTGATGACATGTCCAGATCTTGACTACTTTCAGGATTATCAAAAGGATTGGAGCTAATCTAATGGTGAGTGTCATAGTAGAGAAGGTCTGCTGAGATCACCAAGTGTAGATCCTCAGCTTCTAGTACCCACAATATGCCTTCTCTGCTCAATCTAATAAGGTGGGCTGAAATAAGCAGTTTCTCGGATAGCCCAGTCCCATGCCTTGAAGGGCTTTAAACATTAAAATCGACATCTTGAATTGGACCTGAAAGCAGACTGACAACCATTGCAGATTGGAGGAAAGATTGGATTGTAATTGAGTTGATGCACTACTAATTAAGCCATAATTGCTTAACTATGCCTAATATAAACCACCTTTGAATAACTAAAACATCAATTCTGACTGAATTCACACAGCATGCTAAGCCAATATCAACCAAAATAAATTACAGTTTAGTTGATCTCTGAACCAAATCGTGTTCTATTAGGCTCTAAAGCTGCATACTTACTGAGAAAATTGGGTTCTGCATATGAATGTATTTGGCACACAGAGTAACAAGATGGCCATTTATTTAGTTGGTCATCTGAAGGCCTAAGCAATAGCAGTAGGACTATAATTGTACTGGCCTAGAGAGGAAAATTCAAAAGATAATACTGCAAGAGCCAGCTTCCAATTACAACAGCTAAAGCAGAATGGTCGAAAGAATTTCAAACCATGTCAAGAGCAAAGCATAGGGAAAACTGTTTTAGTTTATTTCTGAGCCGCTTGCAATCAGTTGTGGATGGTTTGTACATGTCTGTAATTGTAATAAATTACATATAATTACATATAATTATATATATTATATATATATTATATATATTAATTATATTGATTATTAATGATTATTGGTGATCTTGTTTAGGCATCAACCATTTGAAGTTATGATAGTAATGAAAAAATAATTCTATGACCAATGTCTACATTTATGATTGTCAGTGTCTCTGTCTCTCTCCCTCTCTCTTGTAATCCCTTTCTCTTAATGAATATAAATATAAGCATTATTTCTCTTTTTGCTAATTATCCCAGCACCTGATTGAGTAAAATCCAAAACACAGTTGTTGACACCTGACTTTTCCACTTAATAGTGTGTCTTGAGGAACAAGTTGTGGGTTCCAACTGTGGTTGCTAGATGAGAATTATCTGCATATTAGTTACATTTTATAGTCAGTTTATGGGCAGAATTACCTTTTTTTAAAAAAAATTTGATTTATATGCCGCCCTTCTCCAGAGACTCAGGGCGGCTTACAAGGCGTTAAGCAATAGCCTTCATACTTTTGTATATTTATACAAAGTCAGCTTATTGCCCCCACAAACTGGGTCCTCAATTTACCTACCTTAGAAAGGATGGAAGGCTGAGTCAACCTTGAGATTCGAACTTACAGTAATTGCAGACAGCTGGTGTTAATCACAATGCTATCAGTCTGTTGGCCACCAGGCCCGGTAACCTTAATGCGAGTCCTGAGTAGTTTGCTATCCCTTTGGGTAAATATACTGGCCGTACTGAGTTGCACCTAATCCATAGTATTCTAATCTTGTTCTTTTAAAAAATTTATAGTATGTTGTGATTTCTGTTAAACAAAAAAGATCTATTGTTTGTTAAGTAATGTCAAACATTACTTTAGCTGAGGATACCATTTACCAACTAAAATTATCTACCTTTTTCAACAGAAACCTTTATTGAGAAGACACCAAAAGTCTATGTGATGAAATAGCCAGATATCTTTTACAGAAACCAATTCGAACCAACCGTAAAATAAATTTTGTAGCTGATTAACTGGCACCTAAAAATACAGCCTTATTATTATTATTATTATTATTATTATTATTATTATTATTATTATTATTATTATTATTATTATTAGCTAGCACAAAACCTTGTTTATATTTCCTGTTTGAACATGATAAAGAATATGCTACTTACCAAGGCATCCCACCCTTCCAAGATTTTCTGAAAGTTCATAAGCATAAATGTAATGGCTTCTGTGGTGTTTGGTGGATAGCACACAAGTAGTCCTCAACTTACAAGAGTTCATTTAGTGATTGTTCGAAATTACAGCAGCACTGAAAAAAGTGACTTATGACCATTTTTCACACTTTCGACCATTGCAGCATTGCCATCATCACATGATCAAAATTCAGATGCTTGGCAACTGACTCATATTTATGATGGTTGCAGTGTCCCAGGGTCATGTATCACCTTCTGCGACCTTTGGAGAAGCAAAATTCACTTGACAACCATGTTAGTAACTTAACTGCAGTGATTCACTTAACTGTGGCAAGAAAGGTGGTAAAATGGGGCAAAATTCACTTAACAAATGTCTAATTTAAAAACATAAATTTTAGGCTAATAGTGGGCATAACTTGAGGGCTACCTATATATAATATCTGGCCTTTGATTCATTCCTATTTTCTCAGTGAAGTCCACTGAATAGATTGTACAATGTTTATTTACAACCATTTTATTTAGGAAGGAAGCCTGTGGTTCGTTCTAGTCTGAAGAGCCTGAAAAATAATCTGCAAATATAGCTCTAGATGCCTTTTCTAAAAGCAGGGAACCTAAGCCAAATGAAAACACTGGGTTTTTCATATATTATTTCATGAGCACAAGCTAAATAATCTTATTCAAGTTTTAAGAAATTTGATGCTGTTGAATTCATATTTTGCTATGTTTGCTAAAAACAATTTACAGTTGTTTTGTTAGCATTTGTGCAACAATTGCAGAATGAGGGGGGATTTTTTTGGCTAATCTCTGATAGAGCCCACTAGAGTGAGTAATGTAGATAGAAATAGCAATAGCACTTAGACTTATATACCAAATGTTTACTAATTAAAAATACTTTTTTCTAATTCTTACTTTAAGAAACGGTTTCAATTTATTATATGCTGTTTATTTTATATGGTTTTATGTATTTTATTACAGGATTTTCAACATTTGGAACATTAATGGATAATAGGAGATCTAAACAATAGTTTTTAAAAATTAAATGTAAAGTTTGACTTTCTAAGCAATAAGCAGTTATTCAAATCTGCAACTTAGTTCAATTCATATTTTAGAATTATTGTCATGCTAGCTGTATTTTGATATTATTATTCTTTTGTGATAGCTGTTAGGTATAATTTATTCCAAAGATATAAAATTGTATTCGGGTCTTCAGTGGGAATTTCACTGTTTTAAACTAAAAGTGGGGATAATTTTCTTATTAAAAAATCTGCGAGTTAACCAGTGTCACAGAAAATGGAGGTGAAGGAAATTTAATATTTAAGCCAGTGTCTCCTGTCTGCTCATTACCAGGAGACTTTAGCTCTCATTCTATATACGAATATGTGCAGGTATGGTAATTTGTGAAAACAAGACTGATCTTCATTAGGATAAGAGCTTTTCCGCAATAATGTATTATTACATTACAAAAAGTGTATATTAATACTTTTTCCTTGAGAAGTATAACGGACATTAATTTCTACCTTGCTGGAATTAGAAAAGATTACATGATTTAAATTCAATGAGCTATTTATTCTGAAAGTGCTGCCACATGATTTATTTTATAACTGGAATATTTATTACTATAAAATTTGTAATGTTCAGTAAGTCGTAAGTTGAACATAGTTTTATTTCAAGGAAGTGAATATAAGATTGTAGCCAAAAGCCTTGAACTGCAATAAAGAATAATACTTTGTATCTGTTATTATATTCTGGTGTTTTTCATATAGAGAATTGTTCTGTGTAATTATTTACATATTCAGAAAAATATGTTTTTATCATAGTACTTTAATGTGTCTTGCTTTTTTGCTTCAAGGGTGTTTAATATATTTCTCTTTAATAATTGTAAGAATAGCCCACTCCGAAGTTTTCATACCCACCTTCTAACAGCCCTTTATATTGCTACAATTGATTTTTTAAAATTACATTTGTTTACAACTTTATAAAGTTTTCACAATGCTATGCATTACAATAATAAGGACTTTGGACAACTGCTGCAACTTGTTTCATAACCTCTGACTTCAAAATTATTTTTCAAGTTGGAGAAGACTTTTCCAGTTAAATCATCCAACTTATACATTTATTATTTATTTATTAGTTTGATTGATTTATATGCCACCCTTCTCTGGAGACTCAGGGCGGCTTACAATGCTTTTAAGCAATAGTCTTCATACTCAAAAAGCTTAGTAGGGCTTTTTTGGTCCCCCCTAAGCGGTGTTCTATTTTATACAAAGTCATCTTATTGCCCCCACAAACTGGATCCTCATTTTACCTACCTCAAAAGGATGGAAGGCTGAGTCAACCTTGAGCCTGGTGAGAATTGAACTCGCAGTAATTGCAGGCAGCTGGCAGCTAAATACTACTTTAACAGTAACATTCATATTTGCAAAACATTTTGAATATTTAGTGAAAGTTTAAACTTTATTTTATACCAGTTAGAATAAGCTGAGTTTTCCTTCTGACCCTTGGACATTTGCCATTAAGATCTTCTGGTTTGTTAAGCTATTTTTCTTTACTATTTGAAGGAAGAAAGTAGTTTTAAGTATTGTCTGAAATCTGATTGAAATACAAAGTTTCTTAAAGGAGGTATTTAAGCTTTATAACAGTCTCTTCTAAGACTCAGAGTAACCTGCAATGTAATCACGAGACTTCTATAAAGCCCTATCCATGAAAGTAACTGTGACACAGCAAACCATTGTCCCAATATAAAATTATGTATTCTATATATTCTCCAAACCATACTTAAGTCTCTTGTCATAGCCTTTCTCTAGACTGGGTACATTTGTTGGGGAAAATAAATGTTTTTATGGTCACAAAAACCTCCACACTTTTTAATAGTCTCCAAGAAATTGTGATATTTACATTGTAAACTTACCAGAGAATACTTCGGGTATTTCTTTTACTCTTGCTTTTGGTGGACCTGTGTTTTTAATTAATCATTTTTTTTATATATTTAAGGAAATGCATTTAAACTTCTACTAGTCAACCCATTAATTTCTGTTTTTCTGCCAAATCAGGGCACTCTAAATCAAATAAAAGGAATTTGCAGCTGCATCCAGCCTATGACTGAGTATCTCTGCTTTACTGAAATATGAGTAATAGGAAATTCCTAGTGCATGTGGTGAGTGTTTTTAGATTTTAAATAAATAGGAGGGAAAGGGAATTGCCCATACTGCATAAACTTATCAAAAGAACAAAACTTGCCATTGCTGTGCACAAGGGTGCTTTGGTCTCCGGTTTCTTTATAATTCATTTAGCATCAAAAGCCTGGGAAGTGGTGCCATAAAATGGCAGAGAATGGATAAATGTGGCTCCTTACCAACTCGGGCCGTTGCTGAATTTCCACTGCCTATAGCAAAATGACCCTGGAAGAGACTAGAAAAGAGGAAAGTATATCTACCTATGCCAACCTAAAATAATTAATTGATGCTGGGCTGAGTCCACCTTTTAGGGAGTTCTTTTGCTCCTTCCTCCCAAATGGCTGATGAAATATATCTGATTGAATCCAGAGTAAAATTGCTATGGCAGATATAGGATAGGTGGTACTTGGCTCAAAAGTATAAAGTAAGAGGGATCTTGGGAGTCCTAATGGACAATCAGTGTGCTGCAGCTGCCAAAAAAGCCTACGCAATTCTAGGCTGCATTAACAGAGGAATAGAGTCAAGATTATGTGAAGTGTTAATACCACTCTATAATGCCTTGGTAAAACCATACTTGGAATACTGCATCTAGTTTTGGTCGCCACGATGTAAAAAAGATGTCGAGACTCTAGAAAGAGTACAGAGAAAAGCAGCAAAGATGATTAAGGGACTAGAGGCTAAAACATAGCAGGAATTGAGTGTGTCTAGTTATTGAAAAGACATGATAGCAAGTGTTCCAATATCTCGGGTTGCCACAAAGAAGAGGAAGTCAACCTATTCTCCAAAGCACCTGAAGGCAGGAAAAGAAGCAATGGATAGAAATGAGAAGCAACCTAGAAGGAGAAATTTCCTGACAAAACAATGTATCAGTGGAACGACTTGCCTCCAGAAGTTGTGGGTGTTCCAACACTGGAAGTTTTTAAGAAGAGATTGGACACCCATTTGTCTGAAATGGTTTAAGGTTTCCTGCCTGAGCAGGGGTTTGGACTAGAAGACCTCCATGACGTCCCTTCCAATTCTGTTATTCTGTTTGTTCATGCCAAAAGGGAGAAATGTTTTAAGAGCAGGCCATCAGAGGATGATTTGGATGGAGTATGGGACAACGATAAGATGAGACATGTCCTGAAGAAACAAAAGGTAAAAGTGGCTATCAGGACTTGTTTGTATTGTGGTTAGATGCTTGTGTAAATATTTACTTAGTCTTATTTTAAGTTATAAGAATGGTATCTTCTATTTTCCATTGCCCAGGCACTTCTACAGATAAATCTCATTGTACAGCAAATTGCTATAGAGAGAGAGGTGATAATGGTCACAGTCCGTTTTCTTCTGAGGCTGAACTATTGGTAATAATAAAACTTGCAATGTGTCACAATAAACATTTGGACTGATCCAGCCAATTTTTATTTGAACTGGTAAAACAAACTTTCATCTCATTAATTTCTTCTGAAAACAGAAGCTTGCTCTTTTATAGTATAATAGTAGGCAAAAAGGACAGCTCCCCTTTATAAAATTGGAGCCTGTTAAATATTTAATGAAATTCTCAGAGACTTCATCCAAGATCTATTATTGGAGAAAATCAGGGATATGACTTGTAGGGAAACAGTGGCAGAGCAAATAAATAATTACAATGCATAACAAAAGCATACAGTTGAAATCATTTCCATAAAATAAAAATCCCCCTTCTCCCAAGCGTATTGCACATTTACTCTACTATTCCCTAGGTTGCTATATTTTTAACAGATCTCCATGTTCTGATTCCAGGGGACCAGGGCACTGCTTCTCTGCCTATAAGTTGGAAAGGAAAAAGATTCTTAGTTCCTCCCTCTCATGAGAGAAAAGGCTAAAAGGCCAAATAGAGATGCCCCTGCTTTTTCAAAACTCTCCTTAGAGGGGATCTTCCTATACCTGGTTGGATATTTGATATTTAGTTTCATAGGACTTGATTATGTCTGCCCTCTCTCAAAATCAAAAGGCTAAATTTGGTTGACATATAGGAGTATTTTAAATTGATAATGATAAGTTGGTCTGGCACCTGTTTTTTTTTGCTTATAGATTGTAAGGAAAATGCTTTAAGACCGGAAAAATTATTTGCCATAATGATACAATTTAGTTCTAGGCATATTTTCTTTTAAGTATCACTGAGTTCAGTGAGAAATATTCTTAAATAATCATGCTTAAAATTGCAGCCTTAGGCTTAATCACATCAGTTTGCTGTACTCTATGTTTCTGAAGTATCTTCTATAAAGACCCATTCTCTATAAAAGTGTTTGTGTGTGTACATAGGGAGACAGAGAATATATACAGTATGTACTTACTATCATGCCAGTTATAGTTCTGTATAGAACATAACTTTGCCATCTGCTGAACAGAAAGTGGCTTGGATGTGTCTGAAGGAAACTACAAATAATTTGTTTCTATTTAGAAATGGATTTCAGTATCTAAAACAACATTCATATGCAACTAAGGTCAAGAAAATCTATTGATTAAAAATGGTTAAATATAGTGCTATACATTTTTCGGTATTCAGCATGAGGGATTCAGAAAAAGCCCACAGGCTTGTCAGAATCATTGAAGGTAGCCTTCATTGAAGGTAGCTGCTTTTGAAAAATCCCCTCACTTCTTGCAGTTCGGCTTTGAAATCTATTAGGATTCATTTTCAAAATACTCAGGCTTTAAAATAGAAGCAGCACTCTTCTCATTCATCTGTGGGGAAAACCATAGCATAATGATTACCCAGAGGGACCATTGCAAATGGAAGCTGTAGTATATTACTAAGATTTAGTACACTTCTACGATGGGAAAAAGCCTTGTAGACAGGACCAGTAGGTATATTATTATTGAGGACTTGAAGACAGCCACTAGTCTGTCTCTTTAGTTAGCTTTTTAATATTCTATATTTGTGCTTTTTAAATATTCCTTTCAAATTTCAAGAACAGCTGTGTAACCAGGAACACATATGTCAGGATATTACACAGATAACCATCTGGTGCCTGGTTCTGCTTGACTGAATCTCAGCTGGAGAGTTTGAATTCATATCTACCCATGACAACTAAAATAGAGGGGTGCATATTATTCCACTCAAATCACCCCACTGGGATTTCTCATTGAGTGGCATTTTAATATGAACAGAAAGTGCATCTCTGCTTGGCTGAATATTTCCATTCATTGTTCATAAAAAACTTAGTAATCAACTCTGCTCCAGAAATTTTACTTATGGGGAAGGAGGGAAATTCACCCTCTTTGTAGAGTAATTTCTCTGTATTGGAACTGAATCTTAGATTATTTAAATAGGATAATATAATGTGGTAAAACTTGCCGAACTAAAAATCATTTTAGTTTACCTTAATGAAAATAATAAAGTCTATATATGCACACACTATTTGGATATCAAACTGATTTGCGCTCAAATCCATATAACCATAATGCTATGTTGAATGGCATACACATACAGTATGTAGGGCAGTAGAATGCTGTATGATATAATTAAGCTTATTACACATCTATGCAGTTTTTTCAATAAATTTCTGCTGCATTTGTTAGCAAATAATATATTACTATAGAAATTTCTCAGTAGTTTGGTTGGTTCAAATAGCATTTGAAATAAAAATATTCTGCTATAATTCCAGAATTTTCTTTATCATGAGGATAATCCTCATACCATATAAAGCTTATGTTGTTGGTACTTCTAGGTATCTTCTACCAAGTCCATTATTTGAGCCACCATAATGCTCCAGACTGATGAGGCCTAGGTATGACTCCTTTGAGGGCTTTGATCATCCCTGCATTACCCAATTATGCTTCACCTTTTACTTTTTATACTACAGTATCATTTAATTACAAATGTAGCTGAGAAGAACCAAAGGAACTATGAAATCCTTAGTGCTCTTTGAGGTTTATTGTTTGTTTGCAAACATTTCACTACCTGACTAGGTAACATTATCAGTGTGTGCGAGTGTACCCCTTTAAATGAATCAATTCTCTATTCAATGAACAGGGCATCAATACTTTAATCAAGAAACTACCAAGGAGAAAACCATACCCCCACCAACACTGGTAGGGTAGGGTAAGCTATTCTATAAAAACAAAGTGTAAACTCCATACACACTTACACTGATGATGTTATCTAGTAGGGTAATGAAATGTCTGCAAACAAATAAGCAAACTTAGAGGGCACCAGGAACTACACATTTCAACCCTGAGCAACCCTAACCCTTTTGAAGCCAAAAGAACTACAATTTAGACAAAGACTTCTGGAAAGCAAGAGAGAAGTATGTAATATTTAAGGAACAGCCTCGAGCTAAAGAAATAACCTGTTGAAGGCTGCACATGGTCGGTAACCACAATGTATAGTATCTGTTAGGAAGAAAAATGATAAACTGTGAGCAGAGTGAAAGGAACAGCCTGAAAAAGAAATACAGCAGGCTAAAATGTAATTTAGTTGAGTGTGCTTCCATCCCATAATTATAATGCACTCATCTGGAAATCAACTTCATTGAATTCTATTGAACTGTTTTGACTGCAAGGATTAAACATCCTGAGCTCTTCTGTAGCAACCCAGATTATTACACTGTAGCATTAAAGTGCAGAGTTATTTTCCAAGATCCCATTTTGATGTTAAATGTAAAATATTAAATGTAAAATGCTGCAGGAGCAACAGATGTAAAAATTGTTTGCAGGTTGTTTTGTTTTAAATTTAGATTTGTACGAAAATAAATGATCGCCTATGCTTCTGTAACTATTTTTATGTTTTCTGAAATATGTGATTTTGCTTGTTAAAGGGTTGTTTTAAATTATGCATTTCTGATTCTAAGACAAAATAAACAGTGTTTATGTTTAGAAGCTATTTTGGGAACTTTACAACATTGGTTTTCCATTCGGCTTGTCCCAGTGTTAGTTTGGAATTAATGCTTTGTCAAATTGTTTCCATTAGGCCTATATTACATTGGTGAATTGAGCCCCTATTGCAATTGTCAAATGAAGCTTTAATTCCTCAGTGGCCTTGATGTGTCTGGCCCGTTAATTACTGTTAGACTAGGCTTGTGGTACATGATCAAGTTTCCAGTGCTTATTGATTAGTTCTTTTAGAAATATAATGTTTTAAAGCTATTTGTACTTAACCTTTTATAAAAGTTGTGCAGTTGCTGAGTACTCTGGATTTTAATTCCCCTAACATTTTTGCCAGTAATGTCCAATATCCTGAAGAGTAACTTAAAAAGGTTTATTAGGACTTCACAAACATATTTCCATTTCATGTGAACTATAGAATGCAGGATTGATGTCCTCTTTGTAGGACAAAGAGACTACTTGTTCTTTTGTGTAAATGCACAATAGTATCTGTTAGATAGTGGGCGCAGAAGGAACACAGAACTAGGACTTCAGTTACAGCAGTTTATTAGCTCTGGTACAGCAATGAACTGTGAGCCCCGGCAGCCTCTTTTAAAGGGAGCTGTCCATGGCTTTAGCCACTGACAGGTTTCCAAATTTGTTTGGAAACCAAACAATTTGTTTGTTTCCAAACAAATTCCGCTCTATTTGTTTGAATCTAATTGGTCCGTTTGAATTGTCATTCAATACTCAACACCCCTCCCCTTTAGATCAGCACTGACCAATCCTGGAGTCTCTTAAGCCACGTAGTCACGCAAGTAGGCTGGTCTTCTCGGGGCGGAATTTGACCTGTGCAGTTCAGGATAGGATAGGATAATTTTCAGTTGTTCAGTTCAGTTGTTACAGCGGTCTCAGAGTGAGCGGTTGAGTTCTGTGTGTCTCCTGGAGGCGCTTTCTGAACTTTCTTGAACTCTGCTGCTGGCACAGGCCTATTTGCTGGACATCTATCCCTTCCTCCCCCAGCTGGAATGGTGGACTGTTGCTGCCCTCGAGAACTCTCTCCTGGACCCCAGATAAGTGTTCGCTGTCTCTGGTCAGGTTTGAGTGCTGTCTCTGTTGTTCGTTTGTTTGTGTTCTGTATAGGGCATGGCCTGTTTCTGTGGTTTCTATGTGAAGTTTCTTTTCTCGCCCTTGTGTTTCATCTTGTGAGTCATGTTCCTTTCTGACTATTCAGCCTCTGAGTTGGTCTATGTGTCTTTTCCAGCTCCGGCCGTCCTCTGTTTCTATCTGGTAGGATAGAGGGCCTGTGATTTGAGTTGTTTCTGCTGGGACCCATAAGGGGTTTCCGCTGAAATTCTTTGTGTACACTTTGTCCCCTATTTGGAACTGTCTAACCTTACTGGTTGAATCTACTGTTTTTTCTGTGCTGTAATGGGGTGTAGTCTGTCTAAATTAGACCTTAGCTTCTTCCCCATTAGCAGTCCTGCAGGGCTTCTGTGTGTGTTGGCGCTCGATGTTATGTGCTGTATACTAAGCAGTTTATCTATCTTCGCTTGTATGTCTTCCGAGCCCAATCTTGCTATGGTCTCCTTGGTTGTTCCCTACCATCCATTCTGCCAATCCATTAGTGGTTTTCCCGGTGCGGATAGTCCATGCCGGATCCCCTGACTAGCTAAAAGCATTTCAAATTGGTTAGCCATGAATTGGGGCTCGTTATCGGAAACTATCAAATCAGGCAGCCCATGTGTTGCGAACAGTCTCCGGAGAACTCGGATGACTGCTTCTGATGTCGTTGATGACATTACATTTACTTCCAACCACTTGGAATAGGCATCGACGATAATGAGAAATGTGTTCCTTTGACAGGGTCCCGAAAAATCTAAGGAGTCCCTGGGTTTTCCCAGTCATGTGTGGGTGCTGGGTGTGGTGCTGGGTGAGATTCTTGGCAGGGTGTGCAAGTTGCGACCCATGTTTCTATTTCTTTGTCCATTCCTGGCCACAAAACATAGCTTCTGGTGAGCGCCTTCATTTTCATTATCCCCGGGTGCCCCTCGTGTAACAACTCTAATATGTCATTTCTTAACACTTTGGGAATTATTACCCTATCTCCCCACAACAAACACCCTCTCAACCCTGATAGTTCTGTTCTTGTCGTCCTGAAAGGTTGAAATTGGCATCTATGTCTGTCTCAGGCCATCCTTTCCAGATCCAATTCAAAACCCACGCCAAAGTTCTGTCTCTGGTTGTTGCTCTCACAATATCAGCAACCGAGATCTCCGTGTTCTCTATAGTTTCTATTAGTAGTGTGGTTGTGGCTGGTGCTGGGTCTTCCACTGGTTCCGGTAATGGGCATCTGCTGAGGGCGTCAGCGTGGTTGATGGTCTTTCCTGGTCTGTACTTGAGTTGGTAGTCGTAGGCTACAAGGAATTCCGTCCATCTCAGCATTCTTGGTGATAGGATGGGGGGGGGTCTGTCTCCTGCGATGATCCCCAGGAGTGGCTTGTGGTCCGTGATTAACTCAAACTGTCTTCCGTATAAGTATTCATGGAATCTTTTGATGCCCGCCACAGTGGCCAAAGCTTCCTTGTCGAGTTGACTGTAGTTTCGCTCGGGCTTGGATAGCATTCACAAGTAAAAAGCGATGGGGGCTTCTCTGCCGTTTGGCATACAATAGCTTAACACGGCTCCGATGCCAAATGGGGATGTGTCGCAAGTCAGTCTTAATGGCAGCGTTCCACTATACTGCACAAGTATGCTGTCCGAAGTTAGCAGTTTTTTTACTTGTTCAAATGCGTTCGACTCCTTCCTCCCCCACGTCCAGTCTGTTCTCCTGTCCAATAACCAGTGTAGTGGCTCAGAAATCGTGGCCTTCTGTGGCAGGAAAACATTGTAAAAGTTCAATAGTCCCAGAAATGTCTGTAACTCTGTTTTATTCCTGGGGGTTGGTGCCCCTCTGATTGCCTTTAACTTTCCCAGGATGGGTCTTATTCCCAAGCCATCGATTAGGTAGCCCAAGAACTCCACTCTGTTAGTTGGCACTTGTCCCTTTTCACCTTTAAACCCACCTCCTGGAATGTGGTTAGCACTGCCCTTAAGTGCTGTTGCAGTTGTTTCTGGTTGTTTGCTGATATCAGCACATCGTCAAAATAGGGAACGACTCCCTCGATTCCCTGCAGGAGTCACTCCATGAGGCTTTGGAACAGGCCTGGGGCTACGCTTACTCCAAACTGCAACCGTTTGCATTTGAATGCCCCCCTGTGTGTGACGATTGCCTGTGCTTCGGCTGTGGCATCATCTACAGGTAGCTGTTGATATGCCTGGGCCAGATCGAGCTTTGCAAATATCTTTCCTTGCCCCAGGGACTGTAAAAGATCTTGCACGATGGGCACTGGGTATGCGCTCTGTTGTAACGCCTTATTCAGGGTACTTTTGTAGTTTCCACACAGGCGCACTGACCCATCCGGTTTCGGGGGGGCTCTATTTGTTTGAATCTAATTGGTCCATTTGAATTGTCATTCAATACTCAACTGCCCTATTTTATGTATGACTAAAATGGTACCTAGCATTTTGCCTCCCCACTCTGGAAACTCTTCGTCTCCAAAAATGGGTAACTTAACTTTGGGCTAAGGAAACTCAGGATTAGTCTTTTTCAGCAGTCCAATGACATCGAGTAACAAAAGACAGTCCTAGTATTTTTCTTGGTCCTTTTCCATACTGTTGCAAGAAGGAGGTTTCACACCGCCAGCTTTGCAATTGACACTCCACTGTTCTATTTCCTCATTCAGTCAGGGAGGGACGGAATGGCTGAGAGAAAACCACCCATTGGGATGCTATGCTCCTTGACTTTTTCCCTTTCAGGAGCTCTTTATCAGTATGTGGAAAATGTCTTTTGTTCAACGACTACGGCTGAGTAGCTGGAGCCTCTATTCCTGTATGATTACTATGCTCGTGGATTTGTACTATTAATATTTTTTATTAATGACTTGGATCATTTGGTAGATGGAAAGCTAAGCAAATGTGCAGATGACCCATGAAGGAACTAACCAGCTAAGTAAGTCAATTTCTTTATTACAGGTCACAGACAGTGGTGGAATTCAAATTTTTTTACTACCGGTTCTGGGGCTGTGGTTTGGTGGGCGTGGTGTGGCTTGGTGGGTGTGGCAGGGGAAGGATATTGCAAAATCTCCATTCCCACCCCACTCTGGGGCCAGCCAGAGGTGGCATTTGCCAGTTCTCCGAACTATTCAAAATTTCTGGTGGTGGTTTTCTAGAACCTGTTAGAACCTGATGAATTTCACCCCTGGTCACAGATCCAGCGTGCATATCAAAACAATCAGATTGAATACAATAAGGGAGACACAAAAATAAATAAAAATGTATGAGAAAATAGCATAAAAATTTAACAGCTTTGTGGAGAACTCTATTCTCCAGAGTACAGTCAAAAGTATTCAGTGCTGTGGAGTCGGAGTCGGAGTCGGAGTCGAGGAGTCGGAGTCGGAGGAAATTTTGGGTACCTGGAGTCGGAGTCGGAGTCGGCAAACAATGCACCGACTCCGAATCCGACTCCTACTAAATTTAGATTGGAATTTTAAAAAAAGCAAGTTTAAATGTCCCAATTCACAAAAAGTTATAATTAATGACTTCTCTACTGTAAGAATAAAGACCAATGCATGCAGTGCCTCACGTAACCGCAAAATGAACACGTTAAGTGACCGTGAAGAAGCATGCTTTTCATGTGCTTCACTATAAGGCACGCAACGCACAATTAGGAGTGGCAATACTTATACTTTCCATAGTGTTGTGTTCTGCTGTTACAGGGAACGCAGCGCCCATGGGTAACCTAGCCTCTCACTGATAAGGGATTAAGTAAATATGTTTTTTGCAGGACTAGAGACACTTGCATAAGTGAAGGGAATGGAGGGTCAATAGTTCAAGACTGAAGCTGTAAACCATTGGAAAAACTGCTGTCATTCAGCTAAGGCTATAAAAACTTGTAACTCTGATTGTTAGCTTAAACTTTAAACATGACTAAACACTGTTTAAATTTATGAACCGGCCAAATACTCTGTTCAAAGAAAATACATTGTATGTTTGTATGTGTGTTTCTAATTATTGTTATTTATTCATATTTGTTCTCTTTTATTCTTTAAAGTTTAACAATTCATTCTTTATCTTAATATCTTTATATTTGTTTGGGGTTGGCTTTCTTCCCTTTCATCTTTTTTATTGTACAGCAATCTTTCTCCTCAAACCTACCACCTCTCTCTTTTCTTTCCTTCTTACTTTCTCTTCCTCACCCTCTTCTTCTCCTCCCTACTTCCTCTTCCTTTCTCCTTCTCCTCCTCTCTTCCTCCCTCTCTTACCCTCACTCCTACTCTAATTTCCCTTCCCTTCCTTCATCCCTCTCTATTGCTGTATCCTTTTATGTATATGGACTACTCAGAGGGCTGAAAAAGTTATTTCTGACTGGTCCTCTCCCTTTTGACCAGTCCTCGAACTTACGACTGTCCTCACATTTTACGTTTTTGCCCTATCTTGTCACCATGGTGAAGAGAAGCAGTTGTGAAATGAGTGACATGGTTGTTAAAAATGCTGCACGGGCATAAATGTGAGGATGGTCATAAGTGTGAGGACCAGTCAAAAGTGCGAGGACCTGTCAGAAATGACTTTTTTCAGCCCTCTATACACATAGCCATGGCCACCCGGTCACATGACCAGCTAGCCACACCCACCCAGTCACATAACCTCCAAGCCATGCCCACAAAATAAGCCACGCCCACAGAACCGGTAGTAAAAAAATTTAGAACCCACCCCTGGTTGGGGGTCACCACAACATGAGGAACTGTATTAAAGGGTCGCGGCATTAGGAAGGTTGAGAACCACTGGCTTAGAAGAACTTGGTGGAACAGCTTCTTGGATTCAACTGTAAGTGTTTATATTGTATAGGACAAATCATGTCTAGGTTTAGTGCTGGGATATATAGCTTATTTGTTTGTATAAAGCCATGTACGTACAACTTACAAGACTGTGTATGTTGATATTAAAAATCTAATTATATGCCAGTTAGTATAACATATTTTATATTTTAGGGAAAGAGGCATCCTAAACAATGGCAAAAAGACTGCTAACAACAAACACAACAAAGTCTACTGTTTATGAGCACTTTGCATTATCAAGTGATGGAAAACATTACGTGTGCCAATGTATTAGAAAAGATGATGATGGTGAAAAACAATGTGATGCAAAAATTAGCAGTTTCAGTGGGCCTGATAAAAATGCACCTACAAGAGCATCAAATTTGAAAAGACACTTACAGCGTTTTCATCCCAAAGTGTTAGAAGCCGTGAATGAGAAAGATAGCAATGAAAACATTGCATCTACTTCTGTGACAAAAAACGTTCAGAAATCTACTGGAGAACAATCACAAATAAGAAAATTCTTTATATCTGACAAAGTTACCATAAGGATGACACCAGAAAAATTCAAACACCACATTATTGAAATGGTAGTAAAGAATAGTGTACCACTATCCTTCTTTTCACAGACAGCCTTTTTAGGCCTAAATGGAGAAATGGCAAAAAAACTTGGTGTTTCTCTGGAAAGAGAAAGTATAAGGAAACTTATAATTGAGGAGGCCAAATGTAAAAAGGAAGAACTACAGAAAGTTATGAAAGGACGTTTTGTCTTCCTTAAAATGGATGCATGCACACGTCACAGAGTCAATTATTTCGCTATTAATGTTAGATTTGTGGATGAAAATAACAAAACAATAACACGGACCCTCGGAGTAAAGGACACTCAGGCACATCACACCAGTGATTACCTTCAGAAGTTAGTGGAGGGTGTTCTAGAAGATTTTGAAATTAAAAAGGAACAGATTTTATGTGTTGTGACAGATAACGCTTCTAACATGTTGAGCACAATTGAGAAGATGAAGGCAGATGAAGAAGGTATCAAACAGATATTAGACTTAGAGGAAGACAGCTCTGCAAGTATTAGAGAAAGTTTAGAAACTGAAGAGAATGCTGACATTTTTTTAGACAACTTTGTTGAAGAAGCATTGAAGCTTGCTACTATTCATCATATGCGATGTGCTGTTCATACACTGCAACTTGCCATAAGAGATGGATTAAAAGATCGCCATGCAGCTACATTAATTGGCAAATTACGGCAAGTAACTGTTGCAGCCAGGGCCCCAAAAACAGATGCAATTTTGAAAAGACGTGCAGGAAAAGGAGCCATTTTGGATCAAACAACTCGCTGGGGAAGCACTTATTTAATGGTGAAGCGTTTGCTTGAACTTAAAGACTTCATAGAAGAAATGGACAATGAAAATCTTGCATTAACTGCAAGCCAGTGGACACAAACAAAAGAGCTGGAGAACCTTCTTTCTCACCCCTTCACTGTCACCAAGAGGTTGCAATGTGATGATCTAACCCCGGGTAAATTCCTCTTGGAATGGAAGAGCCTGTTATATCGCCTGAACAAAAATGGAGGGTTAATAGCTGAGGGCATTGCATCTTCAATGATGAAAAGAGAGAGTCTTTTGCTGGAAAATGAAATCTTGTTAGCGGCTATTTATGTCGACCCAATGAGCCGACTTTTATTGAACAGTAAACAGATTGCTACTGGGAAAAAGGCCCTCTATGATGTAGCAGTTCGCATGAAGGGATTACGACCTGAAATACCTCCACAGGAGGATGGAGTTCTTTTAAGCAATAGTGGTAACTCAGAATCATCTTCTTCAAACGAAGAATTAGACTTTGATTCCTTCTTAGACAAAATGGAAGTTGCTAAAGGAAAGCGACGTCGCATAAGCGTTACAGAACCAGTAAATGTCCAAATAAAAAAATTCCAACAGGAGTTTTATAAAGCACTAAAAGAAGTTGAAAAGTATGATCGCTCATCAAAACTTACTGTTGAAGAAGCCATCCTTGTTTATCCAGAGATCGTTAGTGATGTGGCCAGAATAGTTACTGCAATGCCACCCACCCAAGTCAGTGTCGAAAGATTATTTTCAGCCCTAAAAATAATAAAGTCTGACTTAAGAGCCTCTATGAAAGAGGATCTGGCAGAGGCAATTCTCTTCCTTAGAACTCTACATTGAATTGATTTGCATTTGCTAAGCCTATAACTACATTTCAAGATTAATATAAACCATTTCTAGGTTTTACAGATTTTGTTTTTGGTTCATATAGATAAGCTTTGTTTTTGTTCTAAAACAACCAAATAATGTGGTTTGTATTTTTGAACTGGTAAAGTTCCTGTTCCTGATGTTTATGCCTGCTGCTACTATCCAGCAACTTGATTAATTAAATTAATAAAAAAAAATTAATAAAACTTTGTTGTTTTCATTGTGTTTGTCTTTTGCTTAAACTGTTCAATACAGTAGACTGTTGGCTTCCCAGCCAGTAGTCCTGTGGTAATGACATGTATGTTGCCTTTCTTTCCTTCAAGGAATGTATAAAATACATTCGCATATTAATACAGAGGAGTCGGAGTCGGGGAGTCGGAGTCGGAGTCGGAAGTACAAAAAACTGAGGAGTCGGAGTCGGAGTCGGAGTCGGAACATTTATCTCCCGACTCCACAGCTCTGAAAGTATTAATGTGCCATTCATGGTGGTAATGATGATGACAATTTGTCCTCTGGTATTTGGCAGAATCTCTGTTGTAGCCCACCAGAGGCCTGCGCGGATTGTTGCTGATCCCGATGAGGAGGCTGGTGTACTGCTGTGCCAGCAGCCTGTGCAGCCGGCACTCGAGTCGGACAGCGAGGAAGCTGAAGAAGATGTGGTGCCAGAGGCAGGGATTCAGTCAGGGCCTTCAGAACCTCCAGAGGCTCCTTAAAGGGAAGAGGAGGAGCCTCTTCTCAATCCACGGGCACGCAGAGCTGCCAGAAGGCAGGAGTGGTTCCTCAGGAGGAGGTCTCCTCGAGAGTAAGGCTTGGGGCTAATTGGCCACTCCCTTAGCCTATTTAAGAAAGAACACAGCTTGCAACAAGCTGCAGGAAACAACTTTAGTTCACTAATAATTGCGTTGGGATTTCTCTACAACCTTGCTTATGGACTTTTTGCCAACTCCAGTAAGACTCTGACTATCTTATCTGTGGAATTCTGGCAGGCTGTTAAGAACACTTATTAACAGCTGGCATTTGTTAAAACTGCGTTATTTGAATAAACTAAGTTTTGTTCAGAGTTTGTGTGTGCTGTGTTCTTTGGGATCCGTAGCTGGGGCAAAACAATCTCACCTATGTGCCACTATCAGCTGAGCCCAGGCTATACAAGCAACTTTTCCTTTTTGATGGCAGTAATATATTTAAAGTGCTTCTTCTGAAGCAGAACTCTTCAGAATGGATTCTGTCTGTAAGTCCTAAGTACAGCAGTTGATATAGGTAGTCCTCACTGAATGTCCATTCATTCAGTAACAATTTCAAGTATCACTACTGGTCCTCTTTCATACACCAACTTCTTTCTCTTGTCACCTGGGTCTTCCTTTCACATGCTGGACAGAGCCTCCTTTTGCAAAAGAAGGACTCAACCAGTGCACAAAAGGAGGCTGGAGCAACAACAACAACAAAAAGGTAGACAAAAAGATTGGCTGGTAGTGGCACATAGTGCAGCAGGCCTGGTTGGTGTGGCAGGAAGGGTTGGATAGTGAGGGCAGATGGTAGCAGTGGGAAGGTGGATGGGCAAAAGGACAGAGATAGGGGAGAGATAAGTTTTCCAAGACTTGATTTTCCACTTTGATTTGGGTAGATCCTCACTTAATGACTGCACAGGATTCTCTCAATGACAGCAACTGGGATTACCATAATTGCTGTCGTTAAGTGACATTTTGCTTAATAACCATATCACTTAGTGACACTTAGGTTAATTAAATAAGGATTACTTGTATTTTTTAAAAGAAACATCAGCTCAAGAGAAGAGAATTTAAACTTTATTAGAACTGCTAATGTTGTCTTAAATAAAGCTAGAATGCTATGATATACCTTCTATTTAGTGGAGACTAATATGACCATATTTCCACTTTGCCTTCCTGACAAAATATGGGCTTTTAAAAACTTGATCATAATTCTAATAACCTAAACAACAGATTTAAACTAAATTTAATCTGGATAGATTAGGAAATGAACAGAAACTAGTAGAATGAGATTTAAGAGAAACAAGTTACAATTTCTTCAGTTAGGGAACCAAACTCTCAAGCACATGTTGGAGGATTCCTAGCTTGGTAAATGGCATCTGGGGAAAATATTTTTACATTTTTTATATTCTTGATAATTTGGAGAGTACGAATGTTGGACTAAATTCAATTCCATACTCAACTATAGAAGCTCCCTGGCTCATTGGGCCAGTTTCAGAATAATTAACCATACATGACTGATTTGTGAAGATTTAATTGGAAAAAGGAATACAATGCATGTTGCCTTGAAGTCTTGGAGGAAAGACAAGATAAACATCATAAAAAAGAATTAAGATCTTAAGCAGAGTTTGATGGAAAACACTAAAGGTTTAGTTATCTAATGCCCTCTTTTATAGCATGAGCAGCCAAATGAAAACTCACATTTGGCTCATTATCTATAATAGCTAGGATTGGTTTTGTGATAGCCTGTGTATATCACTACATACTTAAATTGCATATTACATTACTCTAGACAGAAAGGAGAAATAATATTGTATTTGTCTATCTACCCAGTTGAGGGAGAGATTTTTTGGAGTTTTTTCCTTTTTTTTTTTTCTATTCCTAAAAATATCATCTTTAAGCCTGAAATCTTTTTTAAATAGGTAAAAAGTATCAGCCCTAATACAGGGTTTGATTGGTGATAAGGAAGCAGAAGAAGTCTTGCTGCACAGCCCAGCTTGGGCATTAATTTTGCTACAATCCTAATATCTTGAGCCATGGTGGCACAGTGGTTGGAGTGTAGTACTGCAGGCTACTTCTGCTGACTGCCGGCTGGCTGCCTGCAATTTGGCAGTTCAAATCTCACCAGGCTCAAGGTTGATTCAGCCTTCCATCCTTCCATTGGAGGAAATATGCTGATTCTGTAAACGGCTTAGAGAAGGCTGTAAAGTGGTATATAAGTCTAAGTGCTATTGCTATTGTATATGAAGCATGTGTGCTCAAGTTTGCCATAGCATGCTACACATAGGTAAATGCCTAACTGTTGTCCCAAAAAGCTGGGTTCATACCTGGTGTGCCACGCTCAATGAAACAGACACGGAGGTGGAGACTGCAAAGACTTTATTCTGCACAGAAAAAAACCCACAGGGGGTTTTCTCCCACTAGGCCTGTGCAAAGGGCACTCCTTCAATAGTACCATCTACACACTACCAGGTTACTTAGTATCAAGGCCTATATGCTTCTAAATGTTAGCATTTTAATATAAAGATATTAGGGGAAAGGGTACTCGGAACATCATATATTTTAAGAAGATACTTGATTGATACCCAGGACGCTAGCAGCAATCCATATCAACCATTAGCACCAGTCAATCGTATTTGTGACACATTTTTAAATGTTCAGTTGACTGAGTTTCATGTTTAATTAATAAAAGAGATAATAATAGTAATAGTAATAGTAATAGTAATAGTAATAGTAATAGTAATAGTAATAATAAAACGTTCATGTGCAAACTCATTCTTCCCACAAAGCAAATTTGTTATATAGAGACAGCAGGTATAGGGTGTGATGGTTAGAACACCATCTTTGACATGATAGACTAGGATTTGAAACAGTAGTGGGTTCCACTTACCTTCGCTACCGGTTCGGTATCGGGAGCGTGCGTGTGTGTGTGTGCTCTCGCTTCGCTTGGCGCTTATGCGCATGCGCATGCGCAGAACCTTCTGCATGTGCAAGAGCATCTGTGATGATGTCTGGGTGATGGACAGAGCCTCCCACCTCCACCACTACTGGTGTTCTGTCCCCTCCCACGAGTGGCCTTGCAGAGGCTCAAATAGCCCGACAGTAACAAACGCAGGCTAGAGAGGCTAAAGCTGGCCCTTTAATAAATAGTTCTCTTCCAAAGAGTATATCAGTGCAATAGTTACCGGGCAATGTTCCAAAGGTCTTGGCAGATGGCCAGCAGAATAATGCAGGAATGCAGACTCTTGTCAAAAAACCTCCAAACTAACAGTTGTAAATCCACTGCATCCAAAACGCCAACAAATTGTTCACCACGCCTTTCCAGCCCAGTCACACCCCTTTTATATTTTGTAGGGTGTGGCCCTACGTCTCCTGACCACACCTCTTGGGACATGGCAATAGCTGTTCTCTACGATGTCTCCTATGTCTCTCTCTTGCATCCAGTAGGGGCTCCCCTCGTCGTTACTGGCCTCTGTTTCCTCCTCAATTTGGCTGGGGTCCAGAGGCACGCCAGCAACTGTCAGTTCTTGCTGACTCACCATTGAAGACGGCCCTTCCGGCACATAGCTCGTGACAGCTTCCTCCTCCTCCATATCATCCTCCAACTCAGCATGCGAAGATAAATCAGCCTCCGGGGCACTGGTTTGCCTGAACCAGGGCGAACCAGTAGAAACCCACCACTGGTTTGAATCCCAAGTTCTGCAAATTGGGGCCAAATAAATGTGACTAGATAAATTTGTTTTGCAAATAGTTTCTGTCATAAATTACTATATAAGAGAATTGTGGTGAAAAGACTGTTTCCCTTGCCTAATGAAATCTTCCCATCCCTGCAAAGACATATGCATTTTAGTAAGTTTGTGTGTGGGATTGAGAACCTGAAAAAACACAGATTTGTTTAGGAAATATTATGAACTGATCCCTTCAATATTTGTTCTTCTGGTGACATTATTGTCTAGACTTCACTGAACAATTCAATTGCTGCTACCTATATTTCGTTAGAAAATATAGTGAATGATGGAACCTGCATTGGATGTTGTTTATAATTTTGCAATCTTGGTATTGTAGACAAGACAGATGAGGAGGAAAAGATATAGGCAGCCCAATGGAAAAGTTGACATTGGTACTAGAAATAATAGTTAAATTATTTTGCTACAGGAGCAGTAGTGGCATCTGGTTTGCCTTATCTTGTACAGACTGGCTACTTTCAGGCTCTTTGTACCGGAAAATAGCCTCAGCAAAGGAAAAGATGAACCTTAATAGCTTTTTAAAATTGTAATTATGCTGTTAGAAATCTTGATACATTGTATCAATACAGTGGCATTTATATAATATGATTAAATATTACTAACATTCTGTTATGTAGATAGATTAGAGTACTGAGAATAGGGAAGAGAAAAAAATATTCTGTCAATGCTAGTTACAATTTAGGATGTCATTATTTGGTTTCGTCATCAAACGTTGAGTATAAAACTGAAAAAAGATCAGTATGATTCACATTGAAGTATCTGCTGTATAATAGAGGTTCCAATCTTAAACATTATTTAATATTAATTTTTTTATTATATTTTGTGTATACATGCACACAAACGTTAATGGAAGAAAAGAAATAAACCAAGCAAATTTAACAATAATTAAATACCAAAAAATTAGAAAAAGAGAAAAAAAAACCCGATTGGCTTTCTGAGTCCCCCTTAGAAGTTATATTATTTATTATTATATTTGTCATACTGTGTGATGTGTTGTATATATGGGAATCATTCTCGCTTAAATTTAGTTAAACTTGTAATTCTCCTTCTCTCTCTCTCTCCCTCCCTCTCTCCCTCCCTCCCTTCCTCCCTCCCTCCCCCCCCAACCTATACGTGTACCAACCTACACATACAAATATGAACAAATACAGTTCCATTGCTGCATATTTTCCAGGTTTAAGTTGCTAATTATATATTGTTGCAGTTGGGTCTTCCTTCCAATGTTGACTGAAATTTATTCTTACTGCTTTAAGCTTGTATGTCATTAAATGTTTATATGTGATAAAACATTCCTTCTGTTTCATGACATTTCTGACATTTATTACTTTATCATCTGGCTATCTTAAATATTATATTGAATTTATATTATTTTTATAGAATAAAAGGCAAATTTGAAAGAAAAAAAGAAAGTGCAAGAAAAAAAGAGAGGTTGAAGAAAAAACATATTAATGATTTCAAACCTTTTCAACAGATTTTTATAATCTTTTTTTTTTAATAAAAAAGTTTTTATTTTCTGATCAAACAAGTATACAATATAAACAGTCATTCAAACTATCATCAGAAAAAAAGAGAAAAAAAAATCAATTTGGTAAACTCAATCTTCAACCCCTCCTCACCACCCCCCACCCCCGACTTCCCAGAACAAAAACAGGGCATAGATTTCACCAAACATTCGCTAAAATAAACTAGCTAACTGCAAGATTTAATAACTCCCAAGACCCCTTAACTCCCCTTTTACAATTTCATCAACCTCCCTTTATATAAACACAAAGTAACATGTAATCCAATAACTCTAAAAGTTTTAAAACCATTAACAAATCTTAAA
This sequence comes from Pituophis catenifer annectens, assembly GCF_029215685.1. NCBI lineage: Eukaryota > Metazoa > Chordata > Lepidosauria > Squamata > Colubridae > Pituophis > Pituophis catenifer. Next base: position 35,109,892 of record NW_027256888.1, read on the forward strand.
CATTCAAACCTAAAAACATTTTTCCCCCTCCTACTTTTCTCAAAGTTCAGATAATTTGAAATCTCATAACAAAAAATAAACCTTAGATATTCACTAATTAAATTTCTACATTTTTATAATTAACCATTAGTACATTAACTAGAAAACCAAAAAAGATTAATCAACCATTAATACATCATATTTAAAAATCAATATTCAACTTTATACTTTTTCCCCCTCAGTAGTTATAACACCTAAAACATAATCAATTTAAACCATGAATAGAACAACTGCAAAGCTAAAAAAGAAAAAAAAAATTAATCTTCCATTCTTGGTTTCTTATTTTGAAATCTCATAACAAAAAATAAACCTTAGATATTCACTAATTAAATTTCTACATTTTTTAAGTTTCTAAATTTCCCCCCTTCATTATTCCTCCCTCCAACTTTTAAAATTTGAAAGATAATCAACAACATAATTAACCATTAATACATAAACTAAAAAACCAAAAAGGATTAATTAACCATTAGTACATCATATTTAAAAATCAATATTTAACTTTATACTTTTTCCCCCCTCAGTAGTTATAATACCTACAACATAATCATTTTTAACCGTGAGTAGAACAACTACAAAGCCAAAAGAAAAGGTTAATCTTCCATTCTTGCTTTCTTTTTATATTTTTTCCAATCTTTCTGCATCCCTCCTACTTCTATTTTGAGGAGGTTTTTCATTTTAATTTGAGGTTGATATAACTGCAAAGATTGTCCCCTTTTTAAGAAAGTTTCCTCTGATTTAGAGCCCCCAAATCGCCTCTTCATGCTTATATAAATCAATTCATTCCTTCGTCTGTAAAACCAAAGTTTGTCAAGAGTTTGTGAAGAAAAGTTCAATTGTTTCTTTTCTATTAAATGTATAGATGCCACTGACAAGTCTCCTTCATCTTCTGAAACTTCGAAAGTCTGGTCATTTACTACTTTTTTCCAAACCAAGTCATAATTTTGAAAGATTCTATCAATTCTTCCGAAAAGAGCAGAGAGTAAGCTCGAAAATTCTTGAGAAAATTCTTCCACCCTCTCTGCTGCAATATCTCCTGAGTTGTCATCATGCTCCGTAGTGATTTTGGTTTCCTCAGTCATTTCTGTTGTTATCCCTTTAAGAATTGCTATTTGGTTACTTATAGCTGCAGTATGATTATTCATGGCTTCTTTTATAAATTCTGTAAGTTCTGCATCAAAATCCTTACAACTCTGTAAATCAGACAACTGTTTCGTTTCTAACACCTCCAAATAGCATCCAGCACTTTCAAGATCTCCTTTCTTAGAAGCCATTTTATTTTAAAGAAATTTTCTTTCTTCCCACAACCATAAAATCATAAAGTCAGAGCCATCCTTTTGAGCAGCATTCAGCAATTTCTTTATAAACAATCTTTTCCCAAACAGCTCTTCAAAATCTATTCCAGCAACTTAAAGCCAGTCTCTGAGCACGAGTCTATTAGCAAAAACTTTTTCTAACTTTCCCTTTTAAAATCGCAACAAAGAAACGCCATCTTAACTTCCAGCTCAGAAAATCCAATTAGAAACATTGTATCCCCGGAGTTAAGTGTTATACTTGCAAAAAGCTTGTCCTCCTGCTTCTGTTCCGCCTGCTTTTTTGAAATCATTTAATCTTCTGTTTGACAGCAGAAATTGGACGCAACACCTAGCTCTGTAAAAAAAAACAGAGTCCCCCCGGATCCGGAGCTTCAGTGGGCTGAACGGGGAGCTCTCACCCTCCTAACCCCTGGAATTAATCCAGGGGTTTTCAGGGAGCTCTACCCTCACCCACCTGCTCTCCTCCCCTTCTTTTCCCGAAGGGGAGATTTTCAAGCCGTTTGACAGCTGATTAACGCTGTCAAAACGGCTCAACGGAATCACGGGGGCGGCGGTCTAAAAAGACCGTCAATGGTGCTGCGGAGCCAACCCGGAAGTCCAGATTTTTATAATCTTATTGTCCCTCCTTTTCTTAGATGCTAGTATCTTAAATATTGATGGAGTTGAATACCATCTGTAAAATATTTTGTACCAATTTTCCTTTCAGTTATATCCTGGAATAAATTTAGTCCATAATTTTCCCATTGGTATGTTGTGACTTTTACTTTGAAGTTTTGCATCCATTTTATCATGCAGTTTTTTGCTTGTTCTCTGTGTTATTTATATATATCCTCTAATAACTAATGCTAGTTTTGTCTGTGTTTCAAATTCCAATTTATTTTTTCCTGATGTCCTGCTTACCTTTTTGACATGTGTTTTCATTCTTCTGGCTGTTTGTAAATATATCAACCGTGATATATTCCAACTAATTCTCATAGTTGCAGTAATTATACTGTTAAGATGGTGCCTGAAAGTCCCATCTTTCTATTTTTTTATTTTTATTTTTATTTTATTCTGGATCTGTTCTGGAGTAAACTTTAATTGAGGGCTTTTCTTTAGAGATCACGTGCATCCTAAGAGAAGAAAAGTCCTATCATTATTGACAAGTTTGAGACTTTTGTCTTGCAGAGATATCAAAATGTTAATTCGTGCTTTTGTGACAATCTGTTTGAATGACTGTAATTCATAGCTTGCAGGTATCAGTTGCTCCAGTCTCCTGAGGACTATGGCATTGAGAGTAATTTCACTACTGTAACTTTAAGTATGCACAGTAGCTGGTCATCATGTGATTCAGCATGGAGATCTGTGTACTGCCTACCAATTAGATACCACATTGATTTTAAGATCCAGGGGATGCGTTTTTGAACTCCACATGTATCCAAATGAGTTTTTGGTTCCCCATTGTCCCAGCCCAATTTTTACTCAAGTGTAAAAGTGGTGGGCTTTCATTTGTTCAAAACTATGATTATAAATCACTGTGCCACATTGCTTTCCCCTGCAGTTTTAGGATGCACTTTACCAGCAGAGAAGCAGAATGTCAGGTCGGTCATTGATCTGAGGTCAGGACTAAAGTGGGTTGTTGTTTAAGTTTGTTTTTGCTTGCCTGCTGATCAAGCTGTGTCAGGACATATTTAATGAAATATATGATTCCTCTTTGAGTGTGTAGAGGGGAAAAGTATCTTTGGATGTCATGGCATCTTGCACCTAGAAACACAATTTGCAAACCTTTTTCTGCATTTCATGGAAGCAGTATAGCACAGTATGCAAACAAATCTATTTAGGATGTCATGCATCTCTAACAAGAGCAGCTACTAAAATGTCAGGCATGTAAGCGGAAGATGTAGAACTGGTGAGAAAAATCAGCCTCACATTAGATCAATAGTTTTCAAAATATAAGGGAATGAAAGCTTATACTAACTACGTGCTTCTCCTTAATTCCTGTCAGTGCATGTCTTACTTGGAGTAGAATGAGATTCCCACATTGCTCAAGGTGAATCAAAGTGTAAAAGAACACCGCTTAGGGGGGGCTGAAAGCCCTACTAAGCAGGTATATACAAAAGTATGAAGGCTATTGCTTAACGCATTGTAAACTGCCCTGAGTCTCCGGAGAAGGGTGGCATATAAATCGAACCAATAAATAAATAAATAAATAATAGAGACAGCCACCATTTGTCAAACTCGCTTTGGCTCAATTCCAGGACAAGATCGGATCTAAGGCATCATCGTTACATATGTTTATTTTATTGTTTATTCATTTGATTTATATTCTGCCTTTCTTCCAGGTGCTCAGCAAAAAGGTACATAGCATCCCTCCTACAGTTTTTCTTCCCAAAGCTTGAGACAATTAAACTGACAAAGAAGGACTTGGACTCTGTGAGCTTCTATGACCAAAAATGATATGAACTTAAGTCTTCCTGTTTCTGATCTCTAAACCTTAATCATTACACCACACTTCTCTCTTTTCTTGCTCTTCTTTCTTAATAAGTGATCTCTATCAACCAATCTCCTGTCTTCTTGAAAATAAGTATAGGGAGATTCAAGATCAATAAAGAGAAGTTCTTCTTTATCTAGTATTGAGTTAAATAATGAAAGGTGGGCATCAGAAATGGTAATCCCCACCAATTCTAGTGGCTTCAAAAGGAAAACAGACAAGGCATATTTTGTACAAGGCAGAATCAAACAGGGTGATCAATTTTACAATACCAGTCAAGGAATACATAATACCGAAACTGTTTAAATACATTTTATAAAATTTAGATTTATTGTTCTTAGGAAGAGTTACAAGGGCAAAATCTGAGAATAAGACCTACTATATGATCTACTTTAGAGGTCACTTTTCAAGAAAGAGTTGGGCCACAACAAAATAAATTCAAATTAAATGAATTAAGAATTACTGATTAAGTGGCTGTGAAATAATATACTGTGATAATAAAATTAATTGGTTCAACCATTTATGCATAGATTCACAATCTATTATCTTTTTCAGATGCAACCATTTTTAGATACATGCCCACAAAAATACACACTCCGCTCTTCCAGAAAAAATAGCAAAAGCAGAGAATAGAAAAGGGTTAAGGAAGAAAAGTAGCTGCATGGAACAGGGAAGACAAAGTAAGGAACAAAATTGAATGGACTATAGCATGATGCTTGATAGAGGCAAAACAAAGCACAACAGTGTTCTAGTGCTTAAAATGCTGGATTTGTCGACTGGAAGGTTGGCAATTCGAGACCACATTATAGGATGAGTTCCTGTTCTTGCCCCAGTTCCTGCCAACTAAGTGGTTTGAAAGCATGCAAATGCTAGTAAACAAATAGGTACCACTTTGGTGGAAAAGTAAAAGTGTTTCATGTGCCTTGTATATAGTCCTGCTGGCCACATGACCACAGAAGCACCTTTGGAAAATGCTGGCTCCCTCAGCTAAGAAACAGTAATGATCACTGCCCCCTAGAGTCTGATACGATTGCACAAGGGAAATCTTCAACTTTTACAAGTGTGAATATTTATTCTGCAATAAATTCTTGCTGTTCATATTTCTGTTTGTTATCCTCTTTCTTTATTTCTACTTTCCCCATCCTTTTGGGTTTTTCCAGAAAGCTTAGTCTTTGCATGATGTGTCTGAAATAGAATAATTTGAACCTACTCATGTGTGCCTTGAGTGAGAATTTTGGATTGATTTATTTAATGATCCATTTTATTTATCTATGTTTCCTTAGCTATCAATGGTATTCTCATAAATTTGAAAGAGTACTCTTTCCATCCTGCTTCTTCAAAGTCCAGCTTGCACTTCCATAAATTACCACAAGGAAAACCATTGTATGCACAATGGTTGATCTTTTAGTTCTATTTAGTCATTATGAAATACTTTAAAATCTCTTTAAAAATAGTTTATTAATGAATGGAGAAGCCTTAGTGAGTGACTTTTCCCAGCTGTATCCTAGCCACAGTATTTGCCACCAGATTACTCTATCTCCTATCCCTTCCTTCCAATACTGACAGCATGCATTTGACAAATTAAGATTCTTGTTCAACGTCAAAGTTAATTCTTATTTGGGGAGGATTTTTTCCCTTTTGGAATAAATAAGATAGATCTGAACATTAAAAAAATAAGACAATGCTTAATGAATCAATTAGCATATAATTTACTTCTTTCTTCTTAGCTATTTAGTAGGAAAAAAACTTCAAAAAGTGAAAAATATTACTTTATCCTGGTGACTTGGATTTGTGGAGCAGAAGCTTCAAGAAAGATTTTATATTTTTTTAGACATTTGAAATATTTGGGCATAATGGATACATCTTGAACTTTTAGAAAATCTCATGAACATCTGTGGAAGAAGCCAATTGCAAGTAAAATGTATTTTTTTAAAAAAATAAAAGAAATATGGTCATGTCTATAAAATTCAAGCCAAGGGAGCTTTTACCTTTCACCACAGGTATGACAACAACATGGTGTTTTATTCTGGGCAAGTCATAAAATACAGAAAAAAACATGAAGCTACTTAATTAATTTACTTGAGAATATTAAGGAAAGAAAGAGGTAGGATGTGACCCTCAAATCATAGTTCCAGGGATCTTTGGTGACCTTGAGTTTTGAGAAGTCTTCAAATATCTGGATTATTTTGTAAGAGTATCTCTGGGTTCATGGCAGACTTATTGGCATTTTTAGAAATCATCTAGGGGAATTAGCTAGAATTTAACCTTCAAGTATTTTGGATTATCTGAAAAATAAAATTGAGAATTTTTTAAAAATTACAGGTATTGACATGTCCCTTCATAGATATAGTCTAACTGCTGTTGTAATTAAACCTGGATTGCTTTCCAATAATTACAAATACTAAAGTTTTAAAACTTTTCATATAAGTTAAATGTGTTGGTCAGATGCTTTGTTTTAGTCTTATACCTAAATTACTTTCCTACTTTTCATACAATAATGAGCTAGCTACATTGGAAATGAGGGTTATAAGAAATATCAACTTAAAAAAAAGATTATTTTAGCTGATATAAAGAAACAAAGTGTTTTCTGATGAGATTGGCAAGCAGTGCACGAGAAGAGTAAACAGTTAATTATTACATTTCCCTTTTCTCATGTACTATTAAGGCTGATGTCATTTTTTACGTACAAACTGATCTAAGAGCTAATTTAGTAGGAAAGATAGCCACTGAATTCCAAAATAAATTGGCATAATAGCATTTAAATTTAGGAATTTTTCAGTTTAGTGTTTACAAGTGAGCAGAAGCAAACTGCTGGACTATTGCATAGCATATAGATTAGTTAGACCCAATATTCTCCATTTGCACCCCTTCTTTTGAAGTACACAATTTGCAATAGCTACAAAAATATCCATCCATACATATGTATGTTCTACTATGTGCCCTCAGCATCTTCTGTTGTATATAGATTGTCTAGGCAACTATAATTATAATTACAATTATAAATTCTAAATTAAAATCATCCATCACAAATGATCCAAATACCTGGGGAGAATACAGTTTTATGCAGGGATGATTAAAGCATAATATTTATGCCCCATCATATTTGAAACAGCTGCTCAGTTTTATTTTAATCCCATTTGATTGTTTCCAGTTTTTGAAGAGGAATTCCATTTCCTTTCTTTACCCTACTAGGAATAGCATAAAACTAAATCCCCTTGCTGTGTTTTTTCTATTATTTCATTCTGCACATAAGGTATTCAGAAACATTATGAATCCATTTATGTAATATTCTTCTCCAGGCATAGATGATTCTATGAATCATGGTTATTTATCTCATTTTTGGGTTATTCAGGGCAATTGCAGTGGTGGTGTAGTGTTGCATTATTATTGTAATAATAATCACAGAAGTTATTATTGTCTATCATTTCATATCCGCAGATATGTTTAATGTACTGTTGTATGTAAGGAGAAAATTGCTATTGTATATACAGGTACAATCTTAACTGTTATTAGTAGAACTGTAGCTGCTTGTAATATACTTTTTTTTTTGTAAATGCTAAGCTTTGCTAGTGCTGTGAAACAGTCTTAAAGTGACCAACAATTCCCAAGGCTTTAAAAAAATCTGCTCAAGGCAGCCTGGGTTAGCATGGTTCTCATAAAAAGCATTGACCTTTTTTGATTGTTTTGTTGACCTACCAGTTTGAAAAGCATCCATGTTCTACAAGCTTTGCTTGTTAGCAGCTTGGGCAAAAGTTCCTAGCAGTTCAGAAAAGGAAACACGAAACTTCACTGATACCATTTTTAAAAAGAATTGTTGCTATGCTACTACCCCTTGCTCTCTTAAAAGTCCATAGCATTAGAAACATTTGTTTTGGGGTGAGTTTCTGTAAAAGGTCATTTCAATGCTCATTGAACTCCTGAACTTAAAATAAAAAATTGACAGTTAAGTGAAATAATTCTTTATTAGAAAAAGGCTGAAGATTATAGTGCAGCTACATCAATAAACATGGGTTTGTAAATCTGTGTTTCATGAGTAAGATGGATCTATGAGGACAATGAGGAGACAATTAAGAGAGAAAATATTGATAAGATAACTGATGCAGATGGTATGCTTAATCCTTTCCCTACAAGTATAGGTAGTCCTCATTTAGCAATTGCTTCAGATAATGACTGCTCACAAATGCATGGTAAAAAGCCATATTAAAAAACAATTTTCTGTTCAATGCATACCCTTATGTCCAGATATCTAACTCTGACAATAATGCTGCCTTGCTACACAAAGTAATTTTATTGAAATGAGGTTGCAGCAACCAGTGATCTTGGCAGCATCTCCCTCTCCCTCTCCCTCCTGTGGTTTACTTAGTGATCATTTCATTGAAACTGTTAGTCAAAAAACCAGTCATTCAAAAATGTGATGTGAGGGGCTCCAATTGCTATGCAGAATGAGAGAAAACTAAATTGAACTTTTATTGCTGCAGCAAGAAAACTACACATCCAAGTGACTGTTTTACAAGGTATGTGCTCAAAACCTGCTACATTATCTTTTTATATAACTTCAAGAAATTTCAAGATGTGTATATTACTTCAATGTATGTAATTTTATAACTTCTTTCTGCCCAACAACAGCCAACATGGCCCATTATTATTTGTTTCATCACATAGTCAGTCACACTAGATTTGGCATTTTTATCCAAATCTATCAAGTCCTTCCCAACACAGATATGATATTTGATAGTGTTACATGTACTGTTGCAGAATATAAGCTGTTCCAAGGAAAGCTGCATTTTGCAATTGACTGATGGTGAATCTCCAGCCTTTTTTAGATGCACTGGATAGTTTAATCTGGCTGGCTGTTTTAACTGTAGGTAAATAGAAAAGGAAGATAGGTAGCAGACAGCTTAATAAATATGCTTTAACTATTCCTCACCTATTTGATGGATATTCTGGTTGCAAGAGGCTTGAATTCCTAGCTATGACCCACCATAGAGAATTTCAAAAGGACTCACTCCCAGTCTCCTTTTTGCTGTAATGTGCAATCTTAATAAGATGATGAGGAGAGCCTGGGGCCAAGGCAACTGGGTTTCGTGAGCTATTTTAGCTAGATTTCTTTTCAAGAGACCATTAGCTTGTTCAAACCTCTCTGAGGGCTTCCCTGAAACTGCAGGCCTTTTCTTGCCTCCAATTTAATGAAATATAGTTTGAGGCAAGGAATTGAAATGTCATCCTTTAATTGTACTATTATTTTCCCCATGCCATGTTCTTCAATGGTCCACTCCCATGGCATTGCTGCATCTTTAATTTCCTTTGTTATTGTTTCTTTGCTATTGGATTATGATTCACTTGGTATTAAAGGGAGAATTGTTCTCCATGCCTCATGTTTAGGAAGTTTCATGATTATGATCTTTGAGTCAGAGAAAAAATGTGAAAAGAACGTGTAATTTGCCAGGAAGGAAGGAATATAAGTTTTTATAAGCAAATTCAGCCACCATCACCATGTCTGATCAGTTGTCCTGCTGGAAGATCATGAAACACTTGAGGTATTATTCTAGGATGGCAGTCATATGTTCCATGTCTCCATCTGTCTCTGGATAAATGGCAGAGGACAGGCACATCTGGACAGTCTCCTTCTGAAGAAGCATCTGCTAGAACTGGGCTGTGAACTAAATCCCATGACCTGTCACGAGTCTCTTGGATTATCCATGCAACCAGGATATATATTGTATGAACTGTTGTGTGGTTTCCCATGCTGTCGGAACTCCGGCACAGAGAATGAAATGAGCTATCTAGGTCAGCATATCAACTGGCAGCCAAGATGGTTGTAGCTCCCTTGAAATCTGGCAAATCTGTGAGGAAATCCAATGACACAGCACGCTGGGGGCTTTGAGGGGTAGGCTGTAACAATCTGCGAGGAGCACCTGTGGCATTTTTGGCTTGCTGACACTTTGCAAAAGAAGCTACATACCCTACCACATCATGAAGCATTCAAGGCCACAAAAAATTCCATGAAACCAAGTGGAGTGTTTTAAAGAATTCAAAGAGGCTAGCTGCAGGGTTGTCATCATATTGCCATAGGGTGGATTAGCAGGGACATAATAGCACCCTCAGAAATGGAACAGATTGTCCTCCCAGGACCAAGAACTGGGTAGTCCTCTGGTGCCTTGGTTTTTATTTGCCATGCCATGTCACCATCAATGAGTCACATTGTTGCTCTTCCCAGATGTATGTTCTCAAGTCTACAGGCTCTTGAATAGCTGCAAATTTTTCAGGAGGGATTACCAACCAACGTAATCTGTCTTTAAATGTTCCAAGTTTCTATGGTCTGTTAGGACTTCAGTTTGGCACTGAGCCTCTTCAAGGAAATGTTTTCACATTTTGAAAGCCACTTTCACCACCAGGAACTCTTTATCCCAGATCGTTAAGTACTTCTCCACTGGATTCAATTTGCAAGAGTAATAGGCATATGGGAATAAAGTTCTGGACAGTGCAGCAGTTTGCAGCAAGACATTGTGCTATCTGATGACATGTCTGTCTCGACGGCGGTTGTATCAGGTCAGTGTGTTTAATGATAGCTTCCAAAGTAAACATGACTTTTAGGATATCAAAAGCTCCCTGTTCCACCTTGTACTCCACAATTTTGGTCCCTTTCCTTAGGAGGTTGGCTAGAGGTGCAGTGAGCATGGCAAATTGAGGAATAAAGGCTTTGTAGTAATTGGCAAAGCCCAAAGGCATTGGACATCCAGTTTCCTACCTCCCCTTTTTGGGAAAGGTTGTCACCTGGCAGCTTTAGAGGATCCTGGATGAAGCAGATTATCTGGACCCCTTTCAGTCAGGATGGAAGAGCTTTGGTCGCATTTGTCAAGGATCTTTAGTGAGAATGGAATAGGGTAGCACAACCATCCTCACTCTCCTTGACCTCTCAGTGGCTTTCAATTCCATCAACCATGGAATAATGTAATGATTATGTAAAACTGATTCAATTTATAAAGGAACAGATAGATTATATATTTGGAGTTTCCCCTCAGGCCTTTTGACCAGGTTTCGAGTCTATTTTCTCACTTCCACTCAGGGTCTATATTAGGCCATTGATTGATATGTTCACTTCTTTGCTCTATCCTTATTTCAGTTCTTTTCCTGCCTTACTTCATAATTGCATGTTTTGTCCTATATTTTAGCTGCTTGCATCATTTTTATATTTTTCTTTTATTTCAAGTGATTTATGACTCATCCTTGTGGCACACAAGCACCTGCTGGCTTGTGGTCGTGCATCAGGCATCTGTATCCCTGCTGTATACATTTCTTGTCCTTTCTTTGCTGACATTTGCTATTTTGAGTTGCTGCCACCAAATACCATAAATCTTTCTGCCATCTCTGCAGAACAGGGTACTAGGATGATACTGTAATCTTATTCAAGAGGGTATAAAACTAAACCTCACATTTTGTGCAGGATGCAGCTCTTCTGATTTCAAAACCCTGTCTGGAGCAATCATTCCAGATAAACATTGCCTGTGTGTATCTTTGATTTGTGGCAAGAGAACTTAAGTGCACTCTTCCTCTAAGGGCAAGATTATGTAGTACTATACATTTTGTTTGTTAATCAGTGAACAGTATGCATAAAAATGATTTGTATCACATATAATTATGTCTATTTTCATTCTTGGGAATACTTGAAATAAGATGTATGTATGTAATGCTCATATTTGCATTGTGAAATTTAAGCTTTTTTAAACCAAAAGCCGTGGCATAGTGATTGAACAATCATCAGGAGCTCAATAATTCTAGTTTTTCTTTCTGTCCATATCGTATATACCCCCATGATAATGTGCTCAAAAGGACCAAATTATCTTCTGCCAAAACTTGCTGTGGGGAGCAGTTCTTTTAAAAATAGCTTCTACAATATTAGGAAACTGAAATGCAGTATTCAGTTAAATATTAGGATTTCTGTGTTCAACGTAACAATAAAACAACAATAAAATCCACAGAGACCAACTGCCATTTCATCACCCTTAGGACTGATTTGCTGTTTATGGCATGTGTACCAGTTGGATAGCTTTATTCTCTGTGTGAATAAGAGTTGTAAGACTTAAGAAATTTTTTTTTGGGGGGGGGAAAATATACAATAGGACTTGTCAGAGATTCCACATTAATCATCGATGCCTCAATTTTCTCTGTAAAAAAAGAAATCAGACAAATGCTGGTTGATTACAATTCCATGAATATAACAAGAAGGAAAAATTGCTCTTCCCTGATGGTGATTTCAAATTTGATGGAGTATTTCTATGATACCATAATGTACATTAAATTAGATTCATTCATTCACTTACTCACTCACTCACTCACCTATATTTCTATGCTGTTCCATGCCTGTGGGCAAGTTGATCTTGATGCAAACCATAATACTAAGCTAATTTTGATGCAAACTAGAGTGCCTAAAGTTTGTATCAAGGAGACAAAGGGAAAATTGTGTTCCAGACTTTGATTCAACCATTTCACATGTATGGCCATGCTGTTAGACTTGTACAATACTGTAAAAGTGACTCAGCATTTTCAGAAATCTGTTGAACTGTTTTATCACCATATATTTAATCAATTTATTTTACTCAGTCATCACCAACATCATAGGAATATGAAATTCATGTAAAAGTGGCATGTTTATAGGACTTCCGCTATTAATTTAGAGAATTGTGCCTTTGATTTGAATGAAAGGAAATTTCTGTTTAACATCATGGCTAAGACTGGGCCATGAAAATTAGATGCAGTGTTATCTTGGCAGTCATCACAGACAGTAAACAAGACACAATGCTTTGGGGTGACACAAATTGTTAAAGCTGCTTTATTGCTTGTTTGCTCAGATAATAGCCTATTTATGTGGTTTATTGAAGACCACATTTCTTTACTGATAGAATGAGCAGATTCAGCATGGTTCTGATTGATGCAACTATAAATTCATCCTAAATCAATAGTGGAGCATCCAGACATTCATACTCTGTTTATTGTTAAGATGTTTAGCTCTGAAGTAGACACGGGAACAATTTTGCAATTCTTGTAAAGGATAAGCAGTTGCACATTTTCACATTTCACTGAAGGTTTAATCCTACAAAATATACTGACTTGAATTAGGTGTTATTGGCAAAAGAATATTCATTTGAAACCTAGGACCATCATTTAAAGTAAATTAGACAATGTTTCATTTATATAAGTCATAAGAATTAAAATACAATATTTATAAAAATTAAACAATTCATCTATTTTCAATTTATTTTTGTATAGCATATACATGTAATTTAATAAATAAAAACAAGATATTAAGGATAAAGTGTATATTCCTGAGTTTCTGATATTAATTCCAAAAAATTGCAATCACTTGGATATTATTTTTGTGACAGATAATTATAAAAACTGCAGCAGCAGAATTTGTTCACTGGTCAAATTCAGTGGGATAATGAAACAAACAGTGAATACCTATAGTCATCCCTACTTCATCAAAGGAAGTCTTCCTACACTGTGGGTTTTCAATTTTCAAACCTGTTCTGGAAAAAAATATTGAAGTCTCTTAAGAATTAAATCACCATCATCACTATTAGTGATGAAGAAGATAGAGTGCACTAATGTGAGCTTTGACACTATTTGTAGGATTATATGAATTATTATTCTTCCCCAGTTTAATTCTCAGTTTGTGAAAATGAAATGATAGCAAATCTGAAATAAAAACAACCCCATTAAAAATAAAAGGGGATAGGTAGGCAGCTCATTACATAGGCAAGAATAACAAAGAGTTACAACAACGTTTGAGACTTCTTAAAATACAGTGGAAGATGAGATAATCTAGTTATGGCTTCCTAACTTTTCTTCAATAAAGTTCTTGCCTAATTAATTCCAATCCTGCCCAAAAGTCTGAGAATCAGAAACAGCAGGAAAGCGTACATATCACAGCAGGGGACTCAGCGTGGCTCTCAATAAAACATTTATATATTTGAGGTCAGACTAGAAAGCTAAGTCCTTGACTCATCAGACATTCCTGATTTCCTATCAAATATTAATTGTGACGTACCCTCACTGAATATTCTCTTGGTAATCTACCAATTTCCGTCCTATCCTGATCACGCAATATACCCCTGTGTAATTGCTAAGAAGTAGGCAAGAGAATTATGAGCTAGCTCAAATTCTTAATTCCACATTTCTAATTGTATGCTGTTTGTGTTTAGTAAGGGCTGGAAGATATTCATGTGGACGATGGTATGATTTATAATCTCTTAAATTACTTTAAAGGTTTCTTTTACAATATACCAAAATGACTGCTTCCATATTCAGATTGAAAATATTCTAAAAGAATGGTAATATTGTGATGCTTCCATTCTGAATATTTCTGAGGAAGAAGAGTTGCATGAGAAGTTATCAGAGATAAATATTTTGTCTAAGGCCTCAGATTTGTCTTGGGATTCAGGCAGACTGAAGGTCATTCCATTCTTCTGAGTTAGTGATCCAGATATCTGACCTTGGAGATTCTTTTGGATCACCAAACCTGCTGGAGGGACATGAATGCCAAACGGTATAGAACCATACTAAACAGCCTGACTTCTCTGGAAGAAAGACAATTCATCCCATTTTGACTGGAGTTCTGTATTTCAGCCTGCAGCAAAATATAGTCAGTTACTGAGAAAAATATATATTAAAGACTTTTCTTGTGGTCCTGCCTGGCTGTAGTTTACTTTCTTGAATATGTGACCCTTGGATTGACTGAATTTCTCTTCACACCTGTTTCTTTGTAGCTTTAGTAATATCTCCCTTATTTTGACCCTTGGTCTAGACTTTTGACTATTCTTCATTGTATTTTCTGGGTAGCTCTCTCTCGCTTATCAAAATCTAATTTTATGTGCACCTTTGGAACGGAAAAGCATTATGTCAAATAAATATGAAGAAGCAGTGATGTCAAAGGGAAAGTATTATTGATCAGTCATAGAGATTTGTGCTATAGTTACTTCTTTCAATTGTAGCCAATAAATTCATTCTAAAATAGCTAGGAAAATGTTTTTCTGAAATGTCTTAAGGCAATTCCCATCCTTTCCAATTATTTTGGTAATTGGCCATGTTGCTGAGGAACTATGGGAGTTTGCAATCTTATTATAGAGATCCCAGGTTTGAGAAAACTGCTCTGTGGTAAACTATGATTTTATACTATTAGGGTACATCTTAGGAAAAAATAATTGATTGGAGGTTGGGGCCAATGTTTATCAACTGCTTATTTATTAATAATATATATAGTCTTGGTTTGGTTACTAACTATACTTAAATTAACTAAAGGCAGAGTCTTGGAATGAATTCTTCTTTAAAATGCACATTAACATAAATGTTGCTGTATTGTAACTTAGTGAGATAAACATCTGATTCATAAAATTAAATAAGTACTAAAATGATGTAAATGGAAAATAAAATAGACACATTTTGCTTCTTGCAAACTTCTAAACTTTCTCAATTGCCACTTATTCAATAAAATTTAAAAGATACCATCTACATTCTAAGTATGCAGTTTGCAAAGGACAAAAAAACTTTTTGCTTCTTCCAAATTAACTAAAGAGAAAAGGATGGGTACATCATGCAGTTAAGTTGGTACTACTTTGAGAATAAAAATCCACAGGAATAATCAAAATCAAGCAAATGCAATAAAAGCTTTAGCTTGCAGTGCTGGCTTTCAAAGCTAGTATCAAATCATCCATTAAGCTTACAGAAAAAAATGCAAAATGTAACACTTTAAAATGACTCTGTTAATTTTTTTTAAGAAGCTTAATTAATAGAACTGTACCTAAGATGTTGATAAGCAACTAAATATTGATTGGAGAAGTAGATGTATTCTTAGAGCTAAACCTCTTAAGAACTTTTAGATTTTGAGATCACTGAATCTTTAAAAAATTAATCTCTGTTATCTCAAAATACATGAGGTTTACTATAACAATAGTGTTCAAAGCCTGCCAGGAAAGAATAATTGCTTTTCTAGAAATGCATTAAATAAAACTTTAGAGATAACTAGAACTTTGTTACATATTTAACTGGGGGGAAAATGCCATTGAACTCAATGAAATTTTATTGATGAGTCACAAATAAGCTATGATGTCTACTTCTAATATCAGAAGGATTTATAGCTAGTTGAATGACTATATTGAACATGTGTCATGGTTGTTGTGTCAATATGAGAGTTAAATCCAGTAAGATGCCTCTGTAGTCTTCAGCCAGTTCCCTTCAACATTTTTATAAATGGCTTAAATGAGGACAATCAAAGGTCTTCTATTTGCAGATTGATCCCAAAGTGAGGGGCATTGCTAACTTAAGGTGAAAAAGGATATTGATAGACATGAAGACTGAACTGTATCCAACAAAATGTAGTCCAATGGCAAAAAAAAAAAAATGTACAGTTTTATACTCATTTGAGAAAAAACAACAACAGGTGCACAAATGCATGATAAGGGAACATATTCTTCCACTAAGGATCTAGGGACCATGGTAAATCATAGATTAAGTGAGTTGCAGTTACCAAGTGTGAATGCAACCTTGCAATAAACAAAAATATAGTTTTGAGATCACAGGAAATGATCATGTGTCCAGTTCTGGCCATCATGATATAAGAATGATGCTGAGGAACTAGGAAAAGTTCAGAAAGAGACAAACATGGGGAAAGGCTTGGACACAATTATTATGAAGGATTTTTAAAGGAAGTGAAATGTTTATTTTAAAAGATGAACAGGTAAGAAAAGATATGATCAACATCTGATATCTGAAGGGCTGCCATTGGGGAAAAAGGAGTCATATACAGTATTCTTCATGGCTCCCAAAGGTAGGATAAAAAAAGAAGATCCAAGCTTGAAATAATGAGGAATTTTGTGGAGTCATCATTGAAGATTTCAAGCAAAGGTTGGACAGCCATTTGTTTAGGATGGTATGAGGATTTCTGCACTGGACCTGGGGACAGGACAGGACTAGTAGACATTGATGTTCATTTCCAACTCTATGATTCTGTAATATATGTATATTGTACATAGATATATGCATTTATTTCATGCGATAGTAAGGTAACACTCAAGATGATGCAATCTAGATTTCAAGACTACACAATATACAAGAAGAGTTCAGAATAAGCAGTAGCACACAGGATGTTTTTGCTAATACCTAGTGAAAAAACTAAAGGAGTTTTGAAAAATGTGTCTATTTTTGCCTTATTGATTATCCAAAAGATTTATTGGTGTAGACCATAACAAATTTTGGATAGCTCTTTAAAACAGATATACTGTGTCACCTCATCTGCTTATTGAACATTTTTTCATGATTATTAGTCAGTTATAATGGAACATGGAGCAGCAAAACTGTTCATTTATTTAACTTGTGTACAAATATATATCATGAAAAATATTGAACCGAAAGAAAATGAAATGGAAATTAGAAATAAAATTGCTGGTAGAATCATCATCAACCTTAAATGTGCTAATAATATAATCTTGATGGTTGGAATTGAAGAAAACTTAATAATCTCTTATTGAAGGTAAGAAGAAAGTGCAAATGCTAGTCTATTATTCAATATTTAAAACTAAGTTTATGTCAACAGGCAGTACAACCCAATAGAAAGAAGCAGAGGCAAAGCTAAAGTAGTAACAGAATTATCTGGGCTTAGAAATTTGCTATGTGAAAAAAGACCACAACAAAACAAGGGAAACAAAGGTATGGATAGTCACAGCTGTTAATATTGGCTATGAAACTGGATCATCAGAAAGTCTGATGACTATAATTTTGATGCAAGATAAAATTGAGGCCAACACTTTGTGCTGCAAAAAGTACAAAAAAATCAATATTAGATGAGTTAACCCAAAATATGTATGGGAAATACTAAAGTTTAAATATTTTGTTTGGAAATATGGAAGAAAATAGTAAAATGATGACACAAACTTGACATTAGAAGAAGTCAAAGAAGAACATATTGGCAGACAATCCTAGCAAAATGATATCTATTTGTTCACAAAGAGTAAAAATTGGTTAAATAGCTGAACAAGTCATATACACTTGCACATTGTTTTTAGGATTTTTATCAGAGACATCCAAGCGGTAAATATTATGCAGTGATGCTGAAACCAAATGACAGTGCAGCCGCTGTCCTTGGAGATCTTCAAATTCTGTAAGTAGTGATCAATTTGTATCAAAACATACTTTATATCTTTATGAATTTGAAAATCTATTAACTAAAAAAGAAAAAAAATACAAATTTATGGATTCTAAATGCATTTTTGAATTAATTTACTCCCATAATGCAATTCATGCATTTTGGGGAAAGATTTGTTTGTTTTTCGAAATGTCACATAGACAATTATTAAAAACTTTTGTAAAAGATATTATGCAAAATATTTACAATAATTCTTTATGCATGCATAATATAAATGTGTGCATATGAAAGCAAAAACAACCAGAAATAAACTATTTTGAGAATTTGGTGGCAATTTTTATATCTTTTGATATTTTGATATTTTTCACAGTAATGAAAGAAATCATAGGCTTTGGTGAATACGTGCCTAGAAGGAAGTAATTTAGTGAAATAAAAGAATAACAGCTAGTACTAGTCCAGGTCTATTTGTTCCATATTTTAATGCTGCTTTGCAATTTAATCCTCAGTCTTGCATTCAGAAATAATCGAACATTTCATTCCAATGATTACTTTATTGATTAATTGCTAACCTTGCATTCCTTGGCTTCATTTAAGTTCAAAGTTAAACTGCAAAATAAGTGAAATTTGATTTTTTTTTTCTTAATTATTATCCATAGACCTGTATTCTGAAAAAAATCTCTCTCTTTCTCTCTGTCTCTCCCCCCCCTCTCTATCTCTCTGTGTACCGGTATATATATATAGTATATGTATATGTATATATATAGTATATGTATATGTATATGTTCAGTATATGTCTACTGTTTAATGTTTTTCTATTCTTGTTTGGCTTTCAGTTTAATTTTAAAATCAGTGCTAAATGTAATAAAATAACCAAACATTTTCAGTACCATGAAAGCTAAAAGAATAATTATAAATTCCTATATCTGTTCACACATTTGATGTTTCTAAAATAGTTGATGACTCAAATAGGTAGTAATTTTATTTTACCTCCGAACATGTGTGTGTGTGGGTATGTGTGTGTGGGTCTCCGTATTACAGCAATAATCTACATGCCTAAGCATATCTGCTGTAATAGTAATGTATCAATATTTTGTTGAACATTGTCAATGATAATTTTTTTTAAAAAAAGCTACACAATTAGCTTTTGGCTAAGCCAATGTACACAATCATTACAGGAATGATTCCTTTACACAAAAAGAAAAAAAACTTTAATAAGCCTATTCTCATGATAGAAATGAATGGGCATTCCCTCTGAGTTAATAACTTTATCCTTATATGCCAGCAATTCAGGATCTCGGGTTATTCATTAGAGAAGTGCAATGAATGGGTTGAAAGCAGGCCTATTCTCTAGGGGCTTTCTTTTTCCCCAAATATCTTCTCCCCTAAATCAAGTGTAGTTCCAGAATTAGGAAAAGAATGGCTGTTCTGTAGGGTTTTAGAACTTAAGTATTGCAGATTCCAATGCCAGAAATGGTTAATTATTACTGTGGTTAGTTGTAGACCTTAATTGCAATTATATATTTGTAGTAGTTTTAGTGTGTATTGTTAAATGTTTTACTGTTCAGCTGTTGCTCTTGTATACTGCTTAGAGTTGTTTGACTGAAGCTATTTAGAGATTCATAAGTAAATAAATAAAACAGATGGTCATGTTGTTAAGCCTCCCAGCTACTTAACAGAAGACCATCAATTCCTAATTTTTGTTCCTCCAAAGGGAAAGATATGATGTGGTATGAAATTAAGATCAGGGTCTGTGTCATTATTTGCCTGTTTTTTTTAACCTCCTGATGTCATGGGAGGGGGGCTGTGGAAGCTAAATTACCATAGAGTTGAAATACCTTGAAAAACTTTGTTTTGTCTCTATAGCATTTAGCCAAGATTGAAAAAAACTCACATGACATGGGGTTTCTTGCCTAGAACTTTTAGTTTACGCTTTTCAGACTGAAATTAGGTAGCCAACTAAGTTGGTATTTTCTATTGAATTGCCCTATTCCCTCCCTCTTCCACAAAGACCCTGCAGGGGAAGGGCCATGTGGACAATTGTTGGATCTGGCAGAGTGAGAGCTTTGGAGAGCTTTTGGTGTGTCCCTGCATAATAGATATAGTATCCCTGCTGAGCTTAATAGGGATACTAAGGTGACAGGTTCAGCTGTTTGTAATGACAATGATGACTCAACTGAGAATGGGATTGTGGTCTGTGAGGAAGAAGTTGTCTTGGATAAGGGAAGGTGTAAACTAGGCATTGCAAATCAGCCATATAAGGTGAGTAAGGCATCTAAAAAGAGAAGCCACCTTCTGGTTCAATTGTAAGAAGTGTCAATTTAGAAACCGATGTGGTATTTTTCAAAGAGGTGAGGTGTCTGGCTAGTGCTACTGCCAGCAGAGAAAAGAGGCACATTGTTAAGCTAGTCAAAAATACTAGTAAGAATTGTGATGTTGATGTTGATGTTGTGCATCTTGGCTTTAATGATCTGTCCAAAAAAAGATGTACTTTCTGTGCAGAAGAATTTCCAGAGCTTGGGGAGGAATTTAGCATGATAGTCTGTTGTCTTAACTTTTCAGAGGTTTTGTCTGTGTATAAGAAGCAAAAAGGAAAAGGTCAGCATATAGCAGACTTCCATGTGTGGCTAAAGCAGTGGCATAAAGCAGAAAGTTTTGGTTTTATTTATTTTGTTTTTTATTTTATTTCAAATTTATATACCGCCCTTCTCCCTGAGGACTCAGGGCGGTGTACAGCCAGATAAAAACATATAATACAAACATTAAAAACAATTAAAAGAAATATCTCTGTTTGGCCCCAAATTTAAAAAGACAAAACCAATTAAAATTATTAAAAGAATTTGGTTATGTTAGTCATGATTTTTGCAGTTGGTCTGATGAAAAGCTATGTAAAAGAGATAGTTTGCATCCATCACAGAAAGGGACTGAGCTACTTAGTATTAAGTAGCTTGCTTAATACAAACCTCTCTGGGGTTTGCTGGAGAAGCATTTTAACTGAATAATGGGAACAGAAAGTTAATTGTACAGAACATTTCTTCCCGAGGAATCTAAACTTAATAGGGTTGTCATTGTTTCTAACATAGATACTTGTGTGGTTAGGAATATTAAAGTTGCTGTTAAAAAAACCCCAAACTTTTGATAGTGTGCCATTCCATGTGCAATATTCAAACAAGTAGTAAGGAAAAAGGGGAATTCAGACACAAAAAATATTATATTGAAGACAAACACAGGATCAATAAAAAGGAGTTATGCACAAAGTATGAGAATAACATAAGATAACTTTTATTGTTATTTTTTTTTTCTGTGAATACACTGGCATACATTAAAAAATGAAATTCTGTTGACCACTGTCAAAAGAAAATAAGCCAAAATTTTGAAAGTCCATCCAAGCTAGAGTGTCATAAACAAGGTGATTTAGAAATTCAAATAAGTGAGGGCAAATGTGATATTGTTGCCATTACCAAAACTTAGTGGGATAAAAACCCATGAATGGAATATTCAGCTAGAGGGGTTTGCAAGGGTGAAATCCAGCAGGTTCTGACAGGTTCTGGAGAACCAGTAGTGAAAATTTTGAGTAGTTCAGAGAACCGGTAGCAGACATTTTGACGATACCGAACTGGCAAATACCACCTCTGGTTGGACCCAGAGTGGAGTGGGAATGGGTATTTTGCAGTATCCTTCCCCTGCCACACCCACCAAGCCACATCATGCCCACCAAGCCACGCCCACAGAACCGGTAGTAAAAAAAATGAATTTCACCACTGGGGGTTTGTATTATCTAAAAGAAAGGGACTTAATAAAAGAAGAGGTAGAGTTGTGCTATATATAAGAAATAACTACGCCTCTACAAAAATACAACAGAACAATGATGAGAACTGTTTCAAATGCATTTGGGTCAATACAAAAGAAAAAAAGAATGTCAGAAATATATGTATATATTCCTACCAAAAGCCACATTTCAAAAACAGGAAAGGTAAAAGTCAGAACAAATAATAAATGTGTGTTACCCAAATGGATACAACTTATTAAAATTAATTGTTTATAAAATAGGATGACATTATTTATAAAATTGATCTCCTGACTTCTGTAATGCCTACTCTTTCTCACACCTATTGCATGCCATTTTCCTTCTTCTCCAGAAGTACCTTCTAATTAAAAAAAAAAGATGGAGATATAGTAAGACGAAAAAGTACAAATAGGAAGAAAAGGAAAAGGAAGAAACAATATTGAATGGAAGAGAGAAGAATAAGACAAGGACAAGGAAGGAAAGAAAACAGTGGAAACCATGTTTGATATTAGTAAAAATTATGTAATGTATTGTGATTCTAAATTTACAAGGCATATAGCTCTTCCTAAGCAACAATGTTCAGAAAATCTTCCAATGCATCAATACTTTTTTTCAGCAGTGGTGTCATCTGCATCTTGCTTCTCCACATAGCATCTTCTGAACTTGGCAAATCTAAGATGATTCCTTATTCCCACTCCACATAATTTACAGGTAATTGGAAGAAACACATATATTCTTATTTGTTAAATATGAGAAGTACATGTTATAAGTGTTACATATATTTCTAATGCAAAGACAACGTGGTATGAAATAGCACTGTATTCCCAAAACAAATTAGTTGGATTAGATTAGGCAGGAATAATTATGGAATGCAGAACTTGCTATCCAAGAAAAAAACATAAGGCACATAGTGTATTTCTCTTCACATTGGCTTCTTCTTTGTCTTAGTAGCTCCTGCCATTCACTCTTTGTTCTTAAGACATCTCCTGAGAGATGCATCAAGAAATCTGGATCCCAGCTGGAATTTTTTTGAGATCAGACAATTTTATTGACCAAACAACCTGTTTTCTTACATGTTATGGAAATAAATTTGCTTTGCATTCAAGAGACCAAGCTATTTTTAATTCATTATTCTTTCACCTGCCCTAAATTTGTGTGCACTCAATGAAATCTCATTTTAATTACAAGTTTCTAGTAAAGACCTATTCCACAAACGTTTTCCTTTTGTCATTTTATTATACATATTTTATCCTTTTGTATTACTCTAGTTTAATTAATGTAACAGGATAGGATGTCTTTCTAACAAATTACAATGTTTGTGTGTGGGGGTTTCCATTGTTCACCCCCACCCCATAGAGGTTCGAGTTCTACCAGTTACAAAACATTTTATATTTCCTGAGGTCAAGCAAGTCCATTTAAAAAACACTGTGACACAGTTTTATATTTCTGCTTCCCTCAGGCATTCAAGCACAGGTGAATGTCTTTCCCTGTCAAAGTAGCAGTGGGAGGTGAAAATGAAAATTCTTTTCTTTTTCTCAGGGAAATTGGACTGTAAAAAGCTGTCAATTTAAAAATGACAGAGTGGCACAGTATTTCTTTAAGATGGCTAGTTTCATTTTTTTCTCCTAAAAAAACATCCTGCTGTCTTCCTGACAGTCAAAGTGGCATCAGGAACTGAGATAAGAAATGAGCACTTTGGCACCTGCCCTCTGGCACAAAATTAATAATGGAAAGAAATAGGCCACCCAATCAAATCCCGGGTGTCCAACACCTGCCAATCGGGATTGTCTGTCTCTTTAATAAGGCAACAAGCATATTGTCTATGAATCAAATGTTAAGATTATTCACTACAGTTAAGCTTTTCCTAGAATAGAGTTCTTTTCTATTTGGACTTTTTCCTTGATATGCTGTCATAATTGAATTGGGCATGTGTTGATATGGCCTATATGAAATTCAGATTAAAATTTTTAAAAAGTCTTTTACACATCACTTTAGTTCAGCCAGAGGATATATAAATGCACTTCAACTTGGCTGTAAAGCTATGATATTAGAGGAATGTCTACATCAAAAATCTTAGTCTGTAGTTTTTGTTTCTTGTTAGTTTCTTTTGGTGTTCCACATTTTTCTGGCTGCTGTTGAAAGAAAAAAAAAGAAAAAAGAAAAAAGAAAGAGAAAGAAAAAGAAAAAGAGAAAGAGAAAGAAGGAAATCAAATACATGCATCACAATATGAATATGCATGGGAAAATGTGAAAATATAATGGGATGTGTATTTTAAAGGAATAATTTAGTATTGTGCAAAAGTAACATATTCAGACTGATTACAGATGAGATTTTCCGATGAGTAATTTTCTTCTTTCCTAAATAGACTTTTCAGGAAACGGACCAGATGACATAGAATTCTACCAGAGCTGTACTGTTGTATCTACTGTCTGTTTTTTTTAACCAATGTTTTCTTGACATGAGCAGTCACTTAAGGAGGGAAGGGAAAAATAGCTCTGCAATAATTTTTATTGGTAGTACTAGGAACTCTTCAGCCAAAAGATCCCCACTCTTGCTTAGATGAAAACCCTATGCACATCGATAAAGTCTGTTGAACAGACAGCTGCACTGGATCAAACTGAGTAGGAAATCAATATTTTATACTGGAAGAGCAGCAAGAGAAAGCAAAGAATAAGTTTTCCAGTCTAAGATAGATTGTCAAAACTGCAAAACAGAATGTTGATAGAAGCTTAGTGCCTCTCTAAATAGGTCTTCAGTTGGTCACTGTGTGAGAAGCACTGTGCTTCAATGGAAAAAATCAGTAAATAGAACTAATGAAAAATAGTTTACTTGATTTGGGGGAAGGTGGTGGTTGATAATAGTAATACTAGGAGGGTATATGCAGAGCCAGTAAGTAAAAAGTTAATGAACCTACATCATTGAGGCAGAACCTAAAATCAGTCTTTGTTTGTGCTACTTGAAATGTTTAGGTATATATGATGTGAGAAAAATGCTACTGCAGATCCAGAGTGTTTTTGGCAATGCTTTTTGGTGTGCATCTCCCACTCTAACTCATACAAGTTAGAGTCAAGGGATTGTCCAGATAGTGCCATTTTCTGTTAGTAACCACATTTCATTCTTTTCTTTCATTTTTTTCCTTACAGCAGAAAATTAGTTTGGGGGGGAGTAAAGAATGGCTTTTGTTGGGAAGTGCAGGGAACTGTCTGCCTGGCAAGCCTCTCACAGTTATCAAAAGTTGAATTGTTAGGAACTTTTGAAGTAACTAAGAATTCCAAACACTATCTCAAAGGGGTTTTTTTCCCAATCCTTTAGCATGTTATCTCAACTCAATTTATTTTGAATGGCTAAAGTGCTTTGCTGTACTTGAAGGCACAAAGCTAAGCAATCTGAAAGAAGAGTCAAAAATGTATTGGTCCTTTCAATCAGTTGGATAGAAGGTACATGTTCACTTTGCACTGAGAGTTTATCAACATTTCAGTAGCATTAAACTTCCACCTCACCTTTCTAGGCACCATGACCAGTAAATTAATGGAATTAGACATTTTACCCTGGGCTGATATCACTGCATGCTACTCCTTAAGTTCAGCTCAGAGGTTAACTTATGTTTACCTTGTGCCTAATTTTCTTCAACAAATCTCATTTAAGTCTTCTTGCAAACATGTAATTTTCCTGCTATTGTGCTGCTGCTTCTTCTGTTGCTGCTCTTAGTAATAAATACCTTTTTGTAGAACCTAAGTGATTTATCACCCAAGAAATGTAATAAGCCTTCTAAGTTCAGGGCCTGTCAAGTAAACCAAGTAAGCATGAGGGAGACAAGATAGCAGACAGATTTTGTTAATTTGTTGAGAGTTCCTTTTCTTTCCTAGCTTCCAGCTGAACTTATTAAAACAGCATTTCAATTACTTCTAATTGTACATCTCCTAATCATTTAACTCATCCTGATGTTCTGATACATTTATATAATTAAACTAATCTTCATTCATTAAACTATTTTTGTACTTTTGTCACTATATGTCATCCTTCATTTTTTATCATCTTAACAAATGCCCCAGGTTTTTTAAAATTCTACTTTTGATGGTTCTGCTTATTGATTTTTTAATTTTAAGAGTGTAACTTTTGAAATAAACATTAACTCTTCCACCATTCCTCATATTTCTTGAGGCATCCCATTTGTCTTTCTAAATTTTATAATTCTCTTGTTTATTTCTGCTTTAAGGGTTTGAGGGTACACAATCATTTAATTTTGTCATACCACATTATATATTAAGAAGTACTTTTTTTGCTGCTTCTGTATCTTCTTACTGCATTATGTCATGTGTGATAAAAATAATTGCTTGTCCACAATAAGAACAAAACTTTCTAACCTGGAAAAAGCAAGTAATGGATCAGTCCACAGAGTTCAATATCATAGCCCATATAATTCTCCCTGAAGATTGATACTGATTAGTATGTTTAAAGTCTTTCTCTTTATTTTAAGGATATTTGCTCAATTGGTCACTCACTTGCTATATTTTGGCTTGATAGAATTTGTTCCACCTGTCACTATAAAATCAATGAACTGAGAACCAATTGAGATATTACAAGATACATGGGGTTATTCCATTCTAAATCCATTCATAACACGGCATGAAACAAAATGATTCTCCAAATAAAGCAGTCCAAGAAGAAACCTAGACACAGAGATACTCATAACACTGTGATGTTAGGATGCACATTGTATCATTCAAGATGAAGAGAAGAAAGAGTTCTAGTTTTCTTCAATTGTTTAGGTCTATCATTTAGGTTTCTCATTTAAGACCACATATTTCAAACTTTCTTTTTCACTGTTTGAATTTCTATTGACAAGTTATTTAAAATTATGGCAATTCTTTGATGTGCTCCTAAGCCACAGGAAGCTAAAACTTACAGTCATGGAGAATTTTAGCAGCACTAATATCCTTGCCCCTAGAATAACAGATTCCATCATATATTTTTACATTCAAAAGGTGAGATAAGAAATATCCCCATATCATACAACTTTACATGAATGTCTGTATGTTACAGCTTTACATGGATTACTATCATTTTATAGCAATTAGAACAAGAAATACAGAATATGTCCATACTGTTTAGTTTTTTGTTTGCTTGTTTGTTTCTGCATGTCTGGTTCTCTTTTTATTGATATTTCATCTCTTTTTCCATGAATTGTTACTTTAATGATCTTTGAACCCTCCATTGTCTGAAACTACTATGAACAGAAGTTTTATGACTAGGTAAATATTAGGAGAAGGAGAAAGGAGAAAAAGAAGAAAATGCATTCAGTAAAACACAAATACATACTGAACTGGCCTAATTCAAATGGATTTATATTTTGTTCCACCTTCTGACATCTATTCTCTTTTTATTACCTTTATGAGCCTATAATTGGTATCTACCCTTATAACAAATGATATACTTGCTTATATTCCTTGATTTTCTAGTGCTTTGAATTAAAATTCCAGTTTATTCTTTGGCTTCATAAAATATTTTGAAAATGTTGACTCCGAACATTTTATAACATAGACTAATAGAACAAAAGAGATCTCATTACTCTAGTTGCCAATTGATTTTAGCTGTTTTAGTTAAATCATTCCAGTTATGATGAAACATTAAATAATTTACTTGCGTATCTATATTTTAAGCTTCTTTTATTATAGAAAAATAAATATCACATTAGAACAGTCTTTTGCAAGAGAAAATGTGCATATGTGTAATAAAAGGAGAATGATGGTTTGATAGTCTTTCCTTTTGAATGCCTTGGCTGGAAAAATAAAGAGGATTATCTACTAAAAATGATATGTTAGTCAAATAACACAAGTAGACCTGCTTTTTCAACATTTCCCCAAGCCACCTTTACAAAGTTGTTTTACATCAATATTGTTTTCAAATGAGATTATGATTATTCTTTCCTTATAATGTGTTATTTCTCAAAGGGATGTGATGCAATTAGGAGCAGTTTAACATCATTTGTAGCTGTGTCCTATTAGAATACTGAAGGGAAACTAAGCATTGTATTTTTCAACAGGGATTTTTAAAGGTTAAAAGTTCCGTATAAATTTCCAGTGAAGGAAATAGTGAGATATTCTTGAAGGCTTACTGCATATAAAATATTCAAACTTCTTAACAATTATATGTCTACTAGGAACTATTTGATCATGTCTTTAATGAAGAACTCTATGCTAGCATGCATGAGCTGCATTTTTTAAAAAAATGGTTAACTTGAAAGATTTTGGCACTCCCAGGTTTAATTTTTAGATGTAGTATATTTACTTACCATGTAAGAACTTATTTCGTAATCACAGAGAAAAAGTCTAAAGCGATATTTTTTCGGTATAGTCAATCTGCTATTTAAAATGAAGTTATTTATGCACATAATTTAAACACACACAAATTAATTCTTTTTTTCTTATTCACCACCATTTTTATTATGTTTTCATTTACTATTTCTTTTCTTTCTGTGCATTCTAATAAATAAGATTTTTAAAAGACTGTTCATTTATTCCTTCCTTAAATATTATAAGTGGTCACATAATGAAATCTAGATTTCTTTGGTTAATTTGATGCACACTCACAGAAACTCCATGATAGATGCCTTGGTGGCTTTGTAGCCAGGGTTAACATGGGAGGATATGAAAAATATAACACCACGAACAAATTTATTATGTAAAAGCATAAGAATACAACAAATATGTCAATGAAGTATTACTAATTTTATGAAGAACAAATAAGTTGTCTTGATCAATAGAAATATATTTGCTAAGGAACATAGTGATATATTGATTTTTAAAAGAAAATTATATCTGGCATTCCACATTGTGTCAGTGTAAAGTGGACAGTATACTAAAACATGTTTGGCAGTTTCTATGACTTCTTCACCACAAGGGCAAAGTCTGGATTTAAATGGGATGCCTCTGAATTTCCTAAGACCGTTGATGAAAGCACATTGAGGAACTTCTTAATTTGGGGACAGTATTTTGATTAAGATATCTGGCTGGTCTATAAAGGGTACAAGATCTACCTGTCTGGGCAGGGACATCAGGTTTATTTGAATATTAATGTATTTAAGGCATTGCTTCATTGCTTCTGCTATGTGTTCTTGCTCAACATGAATTTAAAAAACCCCCAAAAGTTCCAGTTATTTATGTATCATCTTGGCCCAATGATAAACCACTTTTTTCAGAAAAGACCCAGGGAGTTAGACCTGCAGAAGAAATAAGTAACACAGCCTCCTGATAGGATCACATTTGAAATGCAACATGGGACCTGAAATGAAGTCCTGAGGAGCTTAGTTTCTGCCCTTCCAAAGGGACAAAAGAATTGTATGCATCTATCTGAAATTGGATTATTTAATTTCCAGGTGTTCAATATAGAACATTTCACGAACATCAGCAGCCTGGTTTTATTGTAGTTAATTTCTTAGGCAATCAGCCAGGCTTGTAATGCTTGCAATGCTCTTCTTTAAGCCAATGTGAGCCTGAGAGAGCAATACCACATTGTTTGCATATAAAAGAATTGCTATATGTTTCTTTGCCAGTTTCAGGGATAATGTGAGAGGTTATTTATCTAGGCTATTAGAAGATTAATATAATAATTGAATAATGAAAGTGCCAGAATGCATCCCTGCTAAATTCCTTTGATAATAGGGATTTCCTTGGTACAATGATCCTTAGAGTGTAGACCTGACCATTATAGTTGAATTGTCATATAGTTGGTAGGGAAGCAAAACAATTCTGCCTGTGTGGAATTTTGGAGTTTACACCAAAGATTAGAGTGGAAGATTGAGAAAAAAGCTGCTCAGGATCTATGAAGATTGTATATAGCTTCACTTTTAAAGTTTATTTCTCTGTCAAGTGTTGCAGACTCAGATCATGATCAAAAGTAGTGACCACTTCTAAATACAGATTATTTCCTGGCTACCTTATTCTGTAGGTATAAGCAGTCCTGAAATGTTTTGAACAAGTATTTGGCATATTCTGTATTTTCCTGCTAATGCTAGTAAACTGGTATTAGTTTGCTGAAAGAGCCCAATTACCTTTCTTCTAAATAGGAATTATTAGGTCATGGCTGCAATCTTTGGGAATCATTGCTGTGTGATCAGTGTAGGTAAACAAAGAGGCAAATACCAAAGTCCATCAGACAAAATTATTTTGAAGAACCTCTGCTTTAATAAAATAAAATGGTGCCTTCCCTGCGCTGTGCTGTTTGATTTGATCTGAAAGTTCAGCTCATGAAGTGTGTGTGGGGTCACTAAGCATATGAATTGTCAGTTATATTGAATTTGACGTCAAACATAAGTATATTATCTGTCACATATAGGGTCCAAAATTGTCTTCCCATTTGACAGCTAATATTAAGTACAGAGCTCAAGCTGGTCAAGTGGAAATATGGATGAAATTATGATGCCAAAAAAGGGACACGGGACATGCTGCACCTGTCATGCTGCCAGAGGCCCTTAGGTGTCTGCTTTGTCTTTATTGAATTAGTCTTTTGTATGGTCTTTTCATGTTTCATCTTGGGAAGTGTATGAAGTAGGGCCTCCTCTGTATTTTTTTAAAGCAGGTAACCAATTCTCTTCTGGCATCCAGCGGTCATGGTCATTCCATGATTGATTTGGAAGTGAAGCAATGCTGATATTTGTAACCTGGATTTATCTTGCTATGGCATGGACTAGTTGTAATAGCTGCATCAGATGGCTATAGGCATCAAAATCTATTATCATTTTCTATAAGGATAATCCTTTTGCCACTTTCTCTTCCAGTTGTGACAAAGGTCCTAATTTTAATTAGTTGCTCGGAGCAGATGCATCTCTAGGTGAAAATGCCAAAAGTCTTAGCATATTAAGGAAATGGTGATCACATTCAAAGTGACAGTAAATTTTGAAGTATAGTAAAAAGGGATACAAACCAGAATTTTCTTCCAACAACCACGAAAGAACAATTTGTGAAACTTTCAGTAATACGATTTTACTCTTTCTTCAAAGAAAATCCCAAACATCTTTTTATAAATGAATTATTTTATATAACCACTAGAAGGCAGCATAATCAAGTCATTCAGCTAGGTAAACTACTTCACTCCTTAAGAAATGGAAAACCAAAATCAAATAGGTATGTGAGGAATATACGTATCCATGAAAATGTTAATCAAATAAATAGGAAAAAATTAAATATGGTGTTTTGGCTACCTAATTTAACAAACTTGACATCTTTACATCTTTACAAATGGCATGTAATTTTTTGTACCTAGCATCTGAGCCACATAGAGCATATAAAAACCTGGAATATTAAAATAACATTTTATGAAGTTTTTAGAAAATTATAGAAACATAGAAGAAGAAATAGAAAAAAGAGTATAAAATTATAAAAGAAAAAAGTGAATAACAAAAAAGCAAGAAAGTTATCTAAAGAAGCAGCTTCTGATCTTCTTGTAGCAGTTACAAACATAGTAATTACCGTATCCACCTTCCCATATTAAATATTATTATTCCATTCTTTCCATAAAGAAGCTTTTTAAATCAATAGATCCCAAGGAATCTGCCTCTATATATTTGAAAAAGAGTTAATTGTTATATTAGCCAGTTCTAGTTTATGTATATAATTTCAGATGTTAAACTGCATCCCTTTTGAGGTTCATTTATCAAAGACTCCACATAGCAGCCTTTAATTATAATTTGAGAGCCAGTTTGGTACAATGGTTAAAGTATCAGGCTAGAAATGAAGAGGCTGTAACTTCTACTCCCACCTTCAGCATAAAGCCAGCTGTGTGACCTTTAAGTAGTCACTTTCTATCAGCCCTAAAAAGGAGGCAATGGCAAACCATTTCTGAAAAACTTGCCAAGAAAACTGCAAGATCTAATCCAGGCAGTCTCTGAAAACCAGACACCAATTGATGGGGGGGAAAATCTGGCTTGTGTCTTATCATGATTCGTACATTATTCAAGTTCAGTATTCTTATTATAGATTGATGGACTGGCTAAACAGGTTTGAAATTTTGGACATTGAAATCTAAAACCTTTGCTTATTCTTTATATTTATAGAAAAGAAATAAAATTACACAGGCTATCTAGACAAAAGAGAGAAAGTTAAGGTTTTTCAAAAGAACAGCAGAAATAGGAAGCAGCTAACATCCCCCAGCAGCTGATCCTCTAATCTGCTACTCTTTAGTACATCGGTGCCTACCATTTTATAAATTGGGTCACATCAGTAGAGCACAAAAGGGAATTTTGAGCAGCTATTATGTACAGTAGCCACTTCTATGATTGCAATCAATGTTTCAAATTAGAGTGCTCTTCTGGCTTGAGTTCTGTTATGAAAAAAAAGTATTGTCAAGTTGAGTTAAAGATGGCCACTCACAGTTCAGCCAGATTCTCAGATTCATTTCCAGATTTCTTTGGTTTGACTCAGTTTGGAATCCCACAACAGTTTGAAGTCCCAAATTACTAGAAATTAATTTTAATTAAAGAACTGTGGACTGTAATGTGCACAATGCTAATGATGTAAGGAGAAAGAGATCATCTTGTATTCTAAGTGTTCTGTTCCCTCTAGAAAAATGCATGAAGAGGCCACCGCTACTGATGAAACACCCTATTAGCGATATGCAGCAAGGATGCATAGAGATTTGTCCCCATGTGGTACCATACAAAGTCTAGGAAAGCATTTTTTTAACTTACTCTTTTGACATGAAACTTAGAAATGAACAAGGCTGTATTAAGTATTGGGCCTAATAGTTGAAGTCCCAAGAGGCTTAATTTAGTTCATTACAACTTTTAATGTGAAAATCTATTGGTTTCTCCTTTCTTTCTCCTTATGATTCTTCTGGGTACTTATTCCATTAAATTTCACCTAGTAACTAGAATGTGCTGTTTGTCATATCTGGTTCTTAAATTGTGTTACAGTTTGCTTTCTCCTTTGGCCTACTATTTTTGCTATGCTTAACAATGCAACTGAAGTGTATGAGGTTGCAACTGTGTTGTTGATTTTTAGCATGGTAAATTTGTAAAGCCATATTTAAATATTTTGGTTTGGACATTTGAATAACTTTACATGGAAAACTATTTTCATCTCAGCATCCTATTGACATTATAATTGTATATATTTAGGAGGAGATGCAAGCAACACAAGATTCAGCGCATAATATTAGGGTAAGATGTATTAGAATCATGGTGCAATTCCAAGTTTGGATGATGAATGGAATAGCAGCATATGTGGGACCAGAGTGAGAAATAAGGAATAAGGGAAATAGGGAGGAATCAATGTCCTAGTGTGACTGATGGCACTGTGTGAGTGAGACTTTTAAATGGAACAATTGCTTCATAAACAGAGACCATGGATTGGGGGGGAGGGGGTTGTTTCTTCTGTATGTACAAGTACTGTCTATTTATAGAAATTTAGGGAAAACTGAACTGTACATAGCAGTATGTCCAATTCTCTCTCAGTAGAAAGTATTTCTCCTCTCCTATTACATGAAAGGATTGACCTTTTACTCCTTCTCTCCCAGAGCTATTTGCTAGCAACCACCCACTCCATTGCTTAGTTACAATTTTCTCTCTTTCTCCTTTTCTGTTTCCTTCAGTTTTTTTCACTGAGAGATAAGGAATTGGCTGATTTACGTTGGTGCATTCTTAAAATCTGTGCTCTTTTTTTTTTTTTGGTTCTTGATAATCTTTCCTCTACATTAATGTTGCAGGATGCAACTCCTTCTGGACTGTCTGCTCATCTCTTCCCAGACTAGGGCTTCCTTGAAGTTTCCAAGCATCCTTTGCAGGCAGCCATTTTCCTTGGTCATAATCTGCCTCAGTATTTGGGTGAAACATGTCCTTCTGTTTGGTTCTTCACTTCTCTAGACTCCAAAATCTTTATTTCCCTTCTTTCTTTCAGGCCAGGAAAAAATTGCTTAATCCAATCCAAAAGTCCAACATACAAACAGTGAAGTCTCTCTTAACTACCAACTTCCTGCGCAGTGATTCCAAAACACCCATTGCTACAGAGACACAGGTTTAGTGGCAATATTTCTCCATCTTTTCTCTCTCTCTTTTTATGGCTCAAACCAGCATTTTATCTCAGCACCTCCTTTCCCAGGGCCAATCTACAAATTAGTTTAACCCATTGGAATGCTGTTTCCATTTTCCCCACAATGGTCCTGGCTAGCAGGCAAGGCAGCTCATCTGCCCTCATGACAGCACAACTAACTTCATGGCCATGCATGCTTCTTCTCTTCCCTTGTTTTCATTTCTCTGTTGACTCATCGAAGAACCAGCAGCAACCAGCTTGGTCACAAAATCCAAATGGCACAATAAAGGCACTTTTTGAGGGTTTGTGGGAAACCTGGGAAGGGCCTGGAAGGGAGAACAAATACAAACAATCAAGAGATGATGGGTGAATCAGCTGCCAGTTTATTTCATAAATGGCAAATTAACCCATGTGAAAATAATCCTAGGATGATTTGAAATCATTCAAAGAGATTGCACCTTAATTAATTCCCTGTAAATAAGAAAATCACCTTCCACTTCCAGGATTCT
Organism: Pituophis catenifer annectens; assembly: GCF_029215685.1. NCBI lineage: Eukaryota > Metazoa > Chordata > Lepidosauria > Squamata > Colubridae > Pituophis > Pituophis catenifer. Next base: position 35,144,168 of record NW_027256888.1, read on the forward strand.
GCATTTACTCCAGCCTATCATTAAAAAATACATTATTAAAAACTGTTCTTGCTTCTTTAAACTTGCTTAAATGCACAGGGCTTAACACAATGAAGTCAGAAGACAAAGATACTGAAGTAAGAGCACACTAAGGATATCATGTTGATATCGAGGGTGGTCCTTCTCATTTGAACACTTCTACAGTGAATGATGCTCTTACCATTTTCTTGCTTATTTGACTTGCATTCCTAATCTGCATTTTACAGTATTTCTTTGATAGGTTGGACTATTTTTTTCTTTTGTGTAAAGACAGATGTACAAAATGAGTTAAGCAGTTCTTCTTTTCCTCCTACTGCTAGTCACCTTCTTGTTATTTTATCCTATTAATAGGCCAATCATTTCCTTGTCTTTTTTCTTGTTTTTTTAATGTTGAAAGAAGGTTTTTTTTTGTTATTTCTGACATTTGTCACAAGCGTCAGTTCCTTTTTAATCTTAGCTTTCCTGACTTTGTCTTTGCAGGTGTAGGCTATTTATTCATATTCTACTTTATGTGCCCCTGTTTCCATTTTTTATACTTGTCCTTTTTGTCTTTCAAATTATCAGAAATTTCTTTGTTCCTGCAACTTCTATAATTTCATCTCTGTTAGTAAGAATTAAGCCCAGTATGGCTGACCCTCCAGTTCCTTTTTCTACCTATTGGAAGACAAGTTGTATGCTAGGTTTGTCAAGAATCAATTAGGTGCAGAGTTTGTTTCAGTTGAAGTCAGGTAGTTAAAGTCCCCCGTTACTATTGTGGTAAGTTATATACCTTAGTTACCTGATTAGTACCTCAAATGGACTAACTTACAGAAGATATCCAAAATTCAGGATCTGTGACTCCCCTGAAATTGAGATTTGGCAAATTTTATAAAACATATTTTATAACATAAACATATGTCATCATAAAGCAAATTGATCATTTCTTGTAATCAATTCCTGATATTTGACTGTGCTATACAATTAAATATGGGCTATTTTCAAGGCAAATAGATTTCTGAATATCTCCCTGAATTTTTAAGAACTATTTCATTAGAGCAGGGGTCTCTAAACTTGGCAACTTTAAGACTTGTGGACTTCAATTCCCAGTTGAAGCAAAGCTGGCTGAAGAATTCTGGGAGTTGAAGTCCACAAGTCTTAAAGTTGCCAAGTTTGGAGACCCCCGCATTAGAGACTCTGTCATTGTTGGAGGCATTAAGGAATCTGCTAAGAAAATACCTATGGATCAATGATCCAATAGTTCCCAGGTTGGCTAATCATTAATAATTGCATGCTAACTTGATTCTGAGTCAATTTGGTGTCATGGTTAAGGCATCAAGCTAGAAACTGAGTGACCCTGAATTCTACTCCTACTTTGAGCAGTGAGTGATTTTAGACCAGTCGCTTTCTCTCAGGCTTAGGAAGGAGGCAAAGCAAATCACTTCTGAAAAGACTTGCCAAGAAAACTGCAGAGACTTGTGTAAGCAGTCTCCAGGAGTCATTGACTCAGAAAACCAAAACAGCAGCAAGAACAAGAAAATCCCGAACCACACTACTTGTTTCTAATCATGATTTGAATATTTAAAATGGTATCTGTACGTTTCTTCCACCTGAAGTGGTTGATTTGATCTACCAAAGATAGACCAACCATAATTTCAAGTGTGTCATGGCCGTCAGAGAATGTCTCTGATTCTATATCAGTTGCAAATGTGCTGCTAGGCACAAAGCCAAAGCTATTTATGGACCACCTATATTCATCAGAGCCTGCCAGGGCAGAGACTTTGTTTACAAATAGCCTCACTAGTGGCAGTGATTCAGTGGTGGATGAAAGAAAGAGTCTTTTCCTCTAAACCTCTCACAGATAATGATACCTTCAGAGTGAGCTATGTTTGATCCAACTCATACATCTTTTAAAAGGCTTTAAAAGCTTGTTTCGGATATCCTATTTTTTTAAGGCTAGTTTTTGCACTATATGGTCTTATTCTTTGTTTCTTTAATGTGATAACCCATTTATTGATCTTTAAGCATATTTTTGCTTTTATGGTGCACCATTTAATATATAGTATCATTTTAAAAACTATGTGATGTTCAATGTTTTCAAAGGCAGCAAGTCTGTATAAACAAATAAATAGGTTTTTCTTTGTAATATGTGCTTACATGTATGTTATCTAACATGAGTCCACCCTTACACAGAAGCAAATACCAGCTCATTAGCTCCACCACAGGTCACACCTTAGGTGTGTTTATCCTTCTGGGAGCCTTCTCATATACTGGAGGATCCTGTCATCTTCCTCAAGAGTCAGACACTTTATTTATTTATTTATTTATTTATTTATGTATTTATGTATTTATTTATTTATTTTTTTATTTTTATTTTTATTTTTATTTTTATTTTTATTTTTATTTTATTTTTATTTTATTTTATTTTATTTTATTTTATTTTATTTTATTTTATTTTATTATTTTATTTTATTTTATTTTATTTTATTATTTTATTTTATTTTATTTTATTTTTTTAATTTATATACCACCCTTCTCCCCGAAGGGACCCAGGGCGGTGAACAGCCAAACTAATAGCCTGTTATTAACATCCAGCTGCCTGCAATTACTCCAAGTTCGAATCTCCCCAGGCTCAAGGTTGACTCAGCCTACCATCCTTTCTAAGGTAGGTAAATTGAGGACCCAGTTTGTGGGGGCAGTAAGCTGACTTTGTATAAATATACAAAAGTATGAAGGCTATTGCTTAATGCATTGTAAGCCACCCTGAGTCTCCGGAGGAGGGCGGCATATAAATCAAATTAAAAAAAAAACCCAAAAAGACAAAAAACAAAACCCCAACCTATACAATTAATAACTAACCCATAAAACCTATTCAGGCCAGGCCAGCTTGCTGAAATAAAAACGTCTTCAGGGCCTTACGGAAAGTGCGGAGATCCGAGATCAGTCATATTCCGGGACGTAGCTCGTTCCAGAGGGCAGCTGCTCCCACAGAGAAGGCTCTCCTCCTGGGGGCCGCCAGCCGACATTGCTTGACCTATGGCACCCTGAGGAGGCCCTCTCTGTGAGAGCGCATTGGCCGGTGGGAGGTTATTGGTAGCAGAAGGCGGTCTCGTAAATACCCTGGCCCTAAGCCATGGAGCGCTTTAAAGGTGAGAATCAACACCTTGAAGTGCACCAGGAAGACCACCAGGAGCCAGTGCAGCTCGCGCAGGAGAGGTGTTATATGGGAGCGCCATGTCGCTCCTGTAATCAGCTGCGCGGCTGCATTCTGGTTGGAGCCTCCGGGTGCTCCTCAAGGGGAACCCCATGTAGAGAGCGTTACAGTAGTCCAGGCAAGAAGTGACGAGAGCACGAGTGACTGTGCATAAGGAATCCCGACTTAGAAAGGGGAGCAACTGGCGTATCAGGTGAACCTGATAAAAAGCCCCCCTGGCCACGGCCGTCATGTGCTCTTCTAAAGACAGCCGTGTGTCCAGGAGGATGCCCAAGTTGCGAGCTCCCTCTGTGGGGGTCAATGACTCGCCCCCAATAGCCAGCGATGGCACCAACTGGCTATATCGGGATGCCGGCATCCACAGCCACTCGGTCTTGGAAGGGTTGAGTCGAAGCCTGTTTGCTTCATATAACCCTACACATCTGATTCCAGTATGTACTGTAGGGCTAACTATGACTTTATGATAGTAGAATCTGAAAAAGCTCAAAAATATAATGTTTAATAATAGCAGTGTTGTGAATTAGTGAATGTCTTCATGTCCTAGTACCATAAAATATAACCCTGATAATAATAGTGAAAAGTTTTACAAACACCTAATTATTCTTTAGCCTAAAACCTTTGCTCCATCCCTGTGTCAAGGTGGTGATTTAGCTTTGAAATGACCTTATTTAAAGGACCATAATCAGTGGTGGGTTGCTATTGGTTCACCCTTGATCGGGTGAACCGGTAGCAGTGGTGTTGGGAGGCTCCGCCTACCCGGCCGGAAATCTCTGCACATGTGCAGAAGCATCATGCATGCCCAGAAGCGAACCGGTAGCGAACAAAATTGAAACCCACTATTGACCATAATCACTATGAAACTTACATTAAATTCTGAAAATTAATTATAAAATGATTAATCATTACAATGATAAAATATTATTGAAAAATTAAACATCTGATTATTATGTGCAGGTGAAACTTATTTAAAACTTATAATGAGGCTTTGGGAGACTGCTTAAAGGTGTGTATCATTTTAACAAACTTCTAATGAATCAATATATTAAAAAGATAAGAGATGAAAGAGTTTTTGTTCAAGTCAAATTAAAACTACAAGTTTCCCTAATATAATTTACAAAGTAAATTGTCAGATGAGTAACATTTCAAAGAAGAATGACCAAGGTACTTAAAGCTAATAATATATATATATTTATTTTTTTGCTTTGTTTTTATGAAAAGGCATATTCTACAATTCATTTAAAATGTTTTCAAATTTGTTTTAATAGAGATTACAAACAGATTACTTGAACTCCTTTGGTCAAAATCAATCTAAGAAGATTTTAAAGTCCTTTTTCCAGCGTTCTATTTTTCTTTCATGTAATCTCCTCATCCCACCTGTTCTGGCTTTTGTTCTGCCAACCAGTAATTGGTATGCTTCAAACACTCCTAAGCATTAGATGGACATCAACATTAAAGGGGAGCATTCAAGCAGGTAATTGAATGGTTCCACCATCCCTAAATTCTCAAAATTGTAATCATACTATTTTAAAGGTGTTACAACTGGAGCACTATATTATTTAAAGAGAATTCTGGTTCCATATTGTGCAAATAAGCAGCAGATTAGTCTGTTTATATTTCCTTCCTACAAGACTCTTACAGAAGATGCCATTTTTTCACTTTCTTTTGCTTCACTGAAGCTAGTGATCCCATGTTGAGTTAAATAGTTTATACTCCATGACCCGTTAGCCATTCAATCTTGTTAACTTGGCTTCTAAACCCCTAAATGTAACTCCCAGCCTTCTAGGTCTTCCCAGAAATACTACTTAATAACCCTTTTCACCACTTAACTCATCACCACCTGTACAGAGAAAGAGCTCCCCAGTAGCATATTGACTATTTAGTTAAAGTAATGGAATTCTTTTATATTATTATTTACAGTTGAATTTTTGGTAAAGAAACTGACTCTGAATAGGGCATGGGGATGATTTCATACACAGATTTAAAATCCTGTACAACTTTTTTTCCTTATGTTTAGCAAAACATTTTTATGAAAATTTATGGTTTCAACATTACTGTACATTTTCATACATCTGTTTTACTTATAAGCAAGAAATTAAAAAAAAAAATAAAGGAACTAAAGGAAGGCATATTGAGCCTGGAGAAATATTCTGCCAGCCTGGCCACAGCATCAAGTGGCTTGCATAGAGGAGCTACCATGAAATAGGGTATCAGCCACAGTAGAACTACTGCCATCTATTCTCTAGTGCCCAATCCAATTTGCAGGGTTTCATATCTATTTATATGTGGGCCAGCACCTTTAAAAAACAGAATCTGATAGGTGACTATAATCATTCCATTGTCTCCACCCTGGAGTTGCAATTGATGCCACACTCAAAACTCAAGTCTGCACGTTTCTGAGAGAGGGACACCCACCTCCACACAACAAGATCTCAGTAAGGTATCTCAGATCAGCCCTCTTATCCACTATTCAGCCATGGATTTTGGAGGACTTGTTACAAACTGATATGATACTCAACAACAGCAGCATCAAACGGTTATGCTACTGAGGGTCTGTTGACTGGGCCTTAGGTCAGGCTCATGGGACTAGAATGCAGAATCAGTATAAAACACAAAATCACCTTCCTTAAGTACATCCTATGTCCTATCTCCACCAAAATGTCTTTCCCCCAGTTCATAACCACTTTGATGTTGTTGCCTACCTTTTACCTCCAGAGACTTCAGCCCTCTCAATGTCTAACATTATATCCCTCATCAAAGGGCTCCATCACACAATGCAACAACATAATCTAACCAAAACAGCTGATTTATACTGATGTGTATAAAAGTAACATGAGGTTCATAAATGGAAATGAATTCTCCTAATTTTATTAAACATTTGAATCAGTCTAGCTTCACTGGCACTTTCCCACTATAATTTTAAATTGTATGTTTTAAAACACTGTAAATGTATTACTAAAGTATTAATTTTTTCTGGACAAAACACAAGTATCAATGAAATACCTCAGTGACAAGCTGTCTATAGAACTGTCAGAGACTATATCATCTCATATGGCAGAATCACATCAAACTTTTGCTAATCTAATTTCATATAATGTAGCTAAAAAAGCTTTATCATGAGCACTTGAGGTGCAGAAATTTTATCTGAGAAAGATTTCAGAACAAATAGGTGAGGATTTAGGAAAAGGTCCTTTCTCAAGGTTAAGACAGTTTGCAAAAGACAAAATGTATGCCGTGTGTAATATGAATGAGACCAAAACTATTTTGCTAAAGAGAAAATAATCTTTATCATACCTTCAATGCTTAACTAAATTAGTTATATCCTTAATGGAAATTAATACAGGATTGCATTCATCATGCCAATTTAATCCTGGGCAAAAAATGTAATCAGCTATACATATTTGGATAGAGCAATTGTATAACTACATATTTGTAAGCAAATATATTTGAGAGTACATGAACATTAAGTTGTTCAGAAGTTGTTGGAACTCAGAAAAACCCTACAGCAAAGTGAACCAATTTTATACCTTAGAAGCAGATATACAGGTCAACTACAACTTCCATCATTTGGATCAGACTGAAGAACAATGATATCAAACAGTATTTTCATTACATATCAACCTGAACATATGTCCCTTTTAAAATACCACAAATAAATGAACACCCAGGCATTTAATCAATGTAAAGATGGGACATGCATGTCATGTTTTATGTATTCTATTTTAATTATTATAATTATATGTCTTATTATTTCCTTTTCTTTTTTATTGAAAAAGTTTTACAAAAACCAATTTTTTCCCCATTCCCCCCATCCCTCCCTAACCCCCCCTAACCCTCCCCTCTTCCCATGACTTCCCCAAGGTGAAATCTGTCCACATTATATTATATCATACTTTACCACCCCTCTATTCTCCCCCCTGTGCACTATACATTTCTACATAACAATATGCTATTTTGGCCCCTATATACTATGCATTTCTACACAACATTCAGCTAAAAGCTATCTGATACTTCCTAGTTTGATATTTATTCTGCACATAATCTATCCATTTCTTCCACTCCCATACATAAGTCTCCTGAGTCCGGTCTTTTAAATATGCTGATATCTTTGCCATTTCTGCAAAACTGGCCATCTTCAAAGTCCATTCTTGAATTGTAGGCATATCATCCCTCTTTCAATATTGACCAATCAATAACTTAGCTGCTGTCACCATATGCAATATCAATTTTGGTTCACCCACTGAAAAGCCCTTAACTATACCCAATAAAAACAATTGAGGAGAAAATTGAAATTATTTCCTTTTCTGATATAGAATTGCTTAATGAAGGTGATACTGGAGCTGTTGAAACTAATTTTTGCATGTAAATAATTCATATCTTGCTGTTTGCACACAGGAAATTAAAAGCAGCTTCACAATGTAACAGCAAAATCTGTAAGTAAAAAAAATCTGTGTACTATTAAAACTCTTGGAACTGTAATCTTTAACTGGGCTAAATGGTGCATCATAGGGCAAAACATTTGCAAGCAAGGTACACCAAATCGGCTAGTGGAAATGAAATTTGGAGAGTTTGTAATCCTCATTTTCAAGATTCTCTGATAGCTTCCTGGCTATTTGCATAATCCCTCACTCCCTTTCCCACTCAGCAATAGTCACGTACTTGCCTGTTGGGGAGAGGGAAAAAAGAAGGGAGGAACATGAAAGGGACGGAGGAAGAAAATCTCCATTCCTCCCTCTCTCCCTCCCTTTCTTCTTCTCTCCCTCCCTAACATTCCCACAAGGAAATTCAATAGGGACAATGGAAGGAAGTCAGAAATCACTCCCACTCCTGTTTAGGTAAGGAAATATATTTGAAATGATGACTCATTATATTTGGTGGACATGTAAAATAGCAAGAACATTCTGGATTCAAACATATACATTGTTTCAGAGGATTTTTAAATAACTGCAGCAAAACTATTATATGCAAAAAGATGGAAAGTTTTGCCATTACCCACAATGGAAGAATGGTTGGCGAAGATGATAGAACTTCCTGAGATGGTTAAAATATCTTCTTTCATGAAAGGCAATGTTTATGGTTGACTGGAAACCCCTTGTGGATTTTTGTGTAAAACATAAAAAAACCTTACAATTTATGTTTTTGAGATTAGACAGGATAGATTATTAAACAAAAAATGTTGAAACTATAGAGTAAGCAAATTATAATTGTAAATTATAATTGCTATAAAAGCTACTTCTTTGTATTTTTTTTCTTTCTTTTCTATTTTGGCTTATTTTTTCCTTTATTGCATTTTTATTATTGCATTTTTAGCTTTGTTTTTTTCCCCTTTTTCTTGCTTTATATGTTTGTACTTTTATCACATACAGTACATAGGAAATGATTTGTGAGAAACACACATTAAATTTTGATGAGAATCCATTCCCAGTAACTTCTGTTAAGAAACAAAGTTCTTTTTCAAATTAAGATACTAAACATGGCTGAGATGAGAAAGAACAAGAATGATATTCCTGTTTGTTGCCCAGGTTCTTGAACCATATTCTTAATGCAGAGAGAAATTTAAGGCAGAGGTATAGCTGGCTGGAGAATTCTGGAAGTCTTAAATTCTGGGAATCCACAAATCTTAAAGCTGCCAAGTTTGAAGACCTCTGATGTAAGGGAACAATTCAGGCTCAAAAGTTATGCATGAGAAAAGTTCCACTTAGTAATTCTGTTTTTTTTTTAAATTGCAGAATGAACTGCAATTACTTTGGCAGGATGTTAAGACAAGGTCTTTTCAAAGCAGCAATTTATTGAATGTGATAAGTTGAGGCAAACGCAGATCATGAAATAAGCACAACATTTAATAGCACCTGAATTTATTCAGACAATTATCAGAAATTACATTTGCTAGGGACCTTGCAACTAAAAGTGGAAATGTATAAATCTTTTCTTGGGTTTTATTTTTGTGCTTTGTATTCAGTGAGAGGAAGACAACCAGAATAAATGTAGCTTATGCAATATCTCTGTTTTTATTACATTGAAAACAAAATTGTTATAACAGTATTCTGATGAAAATAATTTGGATTGATGTATGAAGGAAACTATGAATTTACATTGGGTCTCTTTTTGCATTCCACAACTATTAATATAAAAACATTCTTTCTACATGACATTACAACAAGCCAAACTATGTTATCCAGAACCTGTAACCTATGTGATCTGCTGTGTTTATCAACTGATCAGAAAGTTGCAGGGAATTATGATCAGAAATGGGGAAACCATAAAGCTTCCATTTTTCTCCCTGAAAATTTAATATTACTATATTTCTCCTACTACTGGTAATGTGAACACAAAAATCTTTTAGAGGAAAAGCTTTCCCTTTCCTCACAGTGAAGAAATTTAAAATTACTGTATTTAATTGCCAATAAAGAATACATATAGTTGTTTTTCTGAATAAAACACAGACTGAGAAATCTTGCTCCTCCCTTTCTGTCCTCTCTACTCCCAGATGCTTATGCATGAAAAGAAAGTTAGAAATACTATTTTCAGGGTTCCAAGTAACACCCCCAATGAAATCAAACCCCGAGGCTTGAAATTCCTCAAAGCTAACTTTTATTAGAGATGTCATATTGGCACATCTGGGAATACCCAAATCTGAGGGCTTCCGGGTTTTCCACACCCAAAAGAAAGTTCAAGACCTTGCCCCTCACCCACATGTCCACCACATATCCAATCATATACAGTCCGGAACAGAGGATATCCTTCTTTTCTTCTCAGCACAGCTGCAGGGCACCTTGGCCTTGAGTTTCTGTAAAGAATGTTATTTTGGCTACATATCTTCTTCACTCTATACTATCCCCCCTCCCAACTTCCCACAGTAGGCTTGTGGCAGGCCTGAAGCCTGAAGGCACAAAGGTAGAAAGATGACTTCTAGGTCTGACAACTACTTTGTATTGAGGGCAGTTATAGAGTTTTCTATTCTGCATCTATTGCCATCCTAAATAAGAATAAGTAAATATATTATTGGGTTTGAATTCTCAGTGAAAAATGTTGTTTTGCATCCATGGTTTTATGTATCTTAATAAATGTGGAATTTTCCTAGACAGCCATTTCTTGTTTAGCGATTACCTAGGTTAGAGACTATTCACAAGTATAATGGTAATAAAAAAAAAATGGTGACCAATGTGCACATTTACAACCAAATTCCATGAGCCTAACAACAAAAACCTTTTGTATGAAATTAAGTTTCAAAAAGCAGCACCAGTCAACCAGAGGGTTCTAATTAACTAATTAAGGTCACAGAACTGAGCTTGTTAACTTCTGGTTACCACTTTTTAGGGAAGCATTGCCTGCAGAGAAATGCAGCTGAGGAAGAGAGCACTTGTTTAAGCAATCTTTTCACCTTGTAAGGGGGAAAAAAGGGGAGTTAGGCACAGGATCTGTACGTAATTCTCATGGGACCTCAATTTAAGGCTAAATGCAAATTCAGACAGCTGCTAGCTATTTTATAAAGGAGAGATCAGCTATTATTTTCTTGGTACAGTTCTAGGTAGCACTTCTAAATGACTATGTTGGATTGCATATGTAAACTATTTGGGATATGTCTTCTATTTATAAGAATTACATTTTAATTACAAGAAGCCCCAACAGATTTTTCAAGTTGAGGCATTAATTAAATGCTCATTAGTTGATGTATAAGAATAATCCTAATAAAGCTGCCCTGAAATTTTTTTATGTACTTCTTATACCTATGTAGAAGATTATATGAATCTTGATTTTCTGAGCTTCACATTCAATGGGAAATATTCTGTGCAATGTACATAATGATGTTATTATATCATTTGCATAAATTTACATCATTTGCATAATGATGCCATAACACAATCTGCATCATTTGTGTAATGGTGCCATAACACAATCCACATCATTTGTGTAAAGTTATCATGCAAATATTTGTTACAATGATACAGTATACTCAGCAGACTTGTGGAATAATAGACATTCCTCACCCTAATTAATCTGTTCAAATGTAGTTACATTTTATTTTAGCCCATTTGTTATAAGAGTAGAAAATAATTTATGGGAAGCAAAATATATATATAGAAAAGTTCCTTATTATCTATAACTTATTCTTATTCCAAGGAAGAGGTGAACTGCCATTGTAATACTTTTAAGTTCTAAAGAGCTTAAATACTAGAATTTATTGATCTAGTTCTAGAATCTCGTTCATTTTACGATATAGAACCCAGAATAACAAGCTTGAAAGGGACTTTGCAGGTCTTCTAGTTCAACCCCTGCTTGAGCAGGAGACTTTATATCATTCTGGACAGAAGGCTGTTCAATTTTTTCTTAGAAACCTCCAGTGAGGATTCAAACCACATTAGCTCTTTTCCAGTCTTCTGATAGTTTCCTGGTGCCCCAGGACATCTAAAAGATTTGGTTTGGTGGTTCTGAGATCACATCTATCAGCTCCTTCAAAAGACTGAGATGTAATCCATCTGGTCCTGGCGATTTGTACTTGTTTAGATTAGTACTTGTCTAGACATGGTGGCTCAGTGGCTAAGATGCTGAGCTTGTCAATAGAAAGGTTGGCAGTTCAGCGGTTCGAATCCCTAGTGACCCATAATGGGATGAGCTCCCATTACTTGTCCCAGCTTCTGCCAACCTAGCAGTTCAAAAGCGCATAAAAAATGCAAGTAGAAATATAGGACCACCTTTGGTGAGAAGGCAACAGCGTTCCGTGCACTTTTGACATTTAGTCATGCTGGCCACATGACCACGGAGACATCTTCGGACAGCGCTGGCTCTTCAGCTTTGAAACGGTAGTGAGCCCCACCCCCTAGAGTCGGGAATGACTAGCACATATGTGCGAGGGGAATCTTTATCTTTTAGATGGGATAGATGTTTTATTACTATATTCTTGCCTATTTTGACTTGCTTTCCTGTTTTGTCTCCTCCAATGCTACTTTATAAGTTGGTTGGTTTATTTTTTCTTTTTGCAGGAAGATAGGTGCAAAGAATGATTTAAGCAATTCCACTTTCTCCCTATTACCCATCACCCCTTGCCATCTTCTTCCATTAGTGGGCCAGTTATTTCCTTGACTTTTTTCTTATTTCTTACACAAAGAAACTTTTAAAAAATATTTTTTGACATTTGTTGCAAATTTTAGTTCATTTTCAGCCTTAGTTTTCCTGACTCCATCATTGCAGATCTAGGCGGGTATTCTGCTGGTATTCTGCTTGTCACTGCGTTATTTTATTTACCAGCTGAGCTCATTATTTCTGGACTGTCAGAGTCTCCGTAGCTTGCCAACTTCTTATCAGTAAGCTACGTGTTTCCGTATCCACCCACATTCCTTCACTTGCTTCACACTCTTTCCTTTGTTCTCTTTCCAGCAAGGTCCGGCTAAGATAGCCGGCAAGAATTACTTTCAAAAATGTAACAATTAACTTTTCTTAGTTAGTGAGGTGTTTTATTTTCTTTATAACAAATAAATGAGTTTTATTAGAAACCTTTTCCTCGCGTTTCTTTTCAGATTATTGCAACTTGGAATAAGCCACGATACATCTCCTCTAATTAAACCAGGGTAATTAGTCCCAGAGCCAAACATGGGATTAATAAATGCCCTGACATCTGGTAGCTCGGATGGTTTGATTTATGGCTTTTTTCCTTGTTTTGTTATTTCTGATAAGAGCGCATAGGCAATTAGTTTTTAGCTACTGAGGTACGCTAATTATATTGCTGAGATGCCGAAACAGAAGTAAAACAAATACAAAATGTATTTTGCTGAGAAGGTGGCAGAAAGGAGGTTTCCAGATTTCCAGCCCCTTACTACAGCCACACGCCTGGAACAAGAAAAAGCCGTGGGAACAGAAATGGAGACAGATAAGACAGAAGCTGTTTTTGAAGATGATGATTTACGACTGAGGTCAGTAACATTTTCTTCTGATCTTCCAAGCTCTGAAAAAGTCTTCCCAGAACCTTCTGAATTTGTAACGCTCGATGCAATGCCAAAGCACACTGCTGAGCAAAATTCATCCCACGCAGAGAGAGAAACAATTCATTATTCTCCTCGAAGCTCTAAGCTCACCCTGGATGAGCTAGCTATAAAAGCCTTTCGTGACCGTGTAAAACTCTATGAACAGCAGCTATCCCAGGCAAAAATGGCTATATCTATGCTTGAGCAAGATAAGGAAGATAACTTAAGATTTTCAAAAAGCGCCATATTGCCTTCTTCTCCGGAGCCAAAGACACTCCCCCTGGTGGATTCTGTGTCAGGCCAATTAAGGCAAAGAGCACTGCATACGTCACATGAAAGTCTCCCTGATCAAGTTACACATGTCTTACATAACCACTCCTACTCTAAAGCATACAATGCCACGTATGCAAAGCTGCCCAAAGGTGCAGCACCATCTGCTGGCAAAAGTAATTTACTACAGGAAGCTGAAATGCCACAAGTGTTTCCACAGGCCCAAACTCAAACACCCCCTGGCGGTGTTGGTGTCTTTTTAGATGGAACACAGGCACACTTTATGCAGCAAAGGCAAATGATTGCATCTCCAGCAGGTCATGCCAATATTGCAGATCAAGCACAAATGGCAACTGGAATACAGCAGATTCCAGTGCATCAGCCACAGCAGCTACAAATGCCTGCATATGTGCCCCAGCCACAAGTGCAAATAGGGCCACCTCCAGGCCCACCTCCAATGGCACAACCAAGACCATTTTTAGGTCCACAACAGGCACAGCAAATACCACAGGCATTTCTGCCAGCACAGCCAGCATATCAAGTGCAGGCTCCTTACCAGGCATTTTCTGTCTCTCCACTAACTGGTGAGTCAAAACTAAAAATGTCAGGACACAATTACAAAGCCTGGGTCAGTGAGATTACACTATTGCTTCTTAGAGAAGGCACGCACTGTATGGTATTTAACCCACCTGCTCCACCTTGGACTTATGCAATAAGAGATTTAGAGATAAGGGCTCGCACAACATTATTGATGTCCATGGATACTGAACTGCAGGTCACTTTTCCACCAAATACAACGGCCCGACAAATTTGGGCTGAATTGGAAAATTGCTACAGGCCTATCTCAATTGAATCTTCATGTTTACTCATGTCTGAACTCCACGGTTCCAGATTGAAACCCGGTGAACAAATTGGAGAACATTTGACCAAACTGAAAGGTCTGAGAACAGAATTGAGAGAAAGAGGCCATAACATTGAAGATATTCAAATGATCAGCATCATTATTAACTCTTTGAATTATGAATGGAAAGATGCTGTTACAAAAATTAACCAAGTCCCCATTGCTCAACGCACAGTGGACAATGTCTGTAGACTTTTAATTGAAGAAGAGGCATTCATGTTGGCCACGCCACACCTGAGAGGACCACCCGCATCAAGAGCTCCAGCTAGGCGCCCCTTCCGAGGAAGGACCTACGCTCCAAGGATGCCAAGGTGCAACACCTGCGATCGTGTGGGACATGCCACCCGGGATTGTCCCCAACGAGTTCCAGCTCCCGTCATGTACCAGCCCAGAGGAACAGATTCCAGAGGCAGAGGCGGAAGACAAGGTCGTCATGGTCCCCGGCGTGATCCACAAACTCCACTCGCCACATTGGCTTTAACCAATGATCCACAACCTCAACCAGAGTACGACAGACGACTCCTGTGGACTTTGGACAGTGGTGCAGCATTACATGTTACCTACAGAAAGGAACTTTTCACAGAAATGCACGAGCCAGAACCTGAACTACGTGAACTTTACTCTTTTTCAAATCATCCTTGTCAGGTCAAAGGAAAAGGAACTGTTTATGTTGAAGAGCTCGATGCATTGATTCCTGATGTTTATTACATACCAACAGCAACCAGTAATTTGCTTAGTCAGTATCACTTGTCTAGAATGTTAAAGTTCCAAGTTCACCACCTTGAAAAAGCAAGTTACATAGTTAAAGATGGAGATATTGTTGCTGAAACCATACTAATTGGTGGTGTTTATTACTTAAAGCCAAAGCCTAAACCACAAACACAGGCAAGTATGCAAACTCCAAAAAGGGAAGGCACAGGCCCAGATAGAGATGCTCCAGAGAGAGATCCTGTTGCTACCCCTAAGGCTCCTAAAGCCAACAAAAATAGAATTGGTAAACAGGTTGCTCAGAGCAAGCCTGAGGTTCCGCATAAAAATGTTAATGTTGAAAATTCACTAACAGGTAAACCTTTGCATTCCAGGTGTATCCACAAATGGCATAGAAGATTGGGGCATGCCAGTTTCCGTGTTCTTAGGAAGATGCCGGAGTTCGCAAAAGGCTTGGATCTAAAGGGGTGTAAGGTGTTTTTGGATTGTGCTGTATGCAAGAAGGCCAAATCCAAAGCAGCAGCCATTCCCAAACGCGCTACACGCCTGTCAACACGCATTTTTGATTTGGTTCACATTGACATAGTTGGTCCATTCCCACCATCATTTGGTGGTAGAAAATATTTTCTAACAATTGTTGATAATTACTCTAGATATGGATATGTATATCCTATGAAAGAAAAATCAGAGACTTTTCAGATCTTTAAAGACTTTGCAACCCTTGTTTCTACCCAACACCAAGTTCGCATCGCCAGAATCCAGAGTGATCGTGGTGCCGAGTTCATGTCTCAGCGTTTCCAGGACTGGATGCGTAAGAATGGAATTCTTCATCAGACTTCACCCCCTGACATACCGGCTCACAATGGAGAGGTACTGCAAACCATGATGCGTTGTCTCCTAGAAGACGCCAACCTTGATATGATATACTGGGGGGAAGCTATCAAGTATGCAAATTACATTGTCAACCGTACTTGGAGCAGTGTAACAAATCAGACTCCTTTCTTCATGTTGTATGGCTACAAGTCCGATCTTAAAAACATGCATATTTTTGGTTCATATGCTATGGTGAACATTCCCTTAGCTCAAAGAAGAAAAGGAGGTCCAGCAGCAAAGAGACTGAGATTTATGGGTATTGATGATAACTCAAAATGGAGCAAATTTATTGACTCTAAACATGCAATTGTGATTTCCCAATCTGCAAATTTTGAAGAAGATATTGACTGGTCCAGGATTCATTCCAATGATCCTGGAGTTTATTTTCCTAGAGATGATACTGTTGATGCCACGCAGATTGATGATCAAGATTCCACTGATTCTTCTCAACCCGATGTTCCGTCTTCGCAAGCCGCAGATGCTGATGCTAGCGACGAAAGTGAGGACGAGGACGAAGCAGAAGAAGACTGGACAGTTGTTCCGAGATGTTCCAAGAGGGCCACAAAAGGCATCCCTCCACAACGATATTCTTGGCAACTGACAAAAGCACCCTTGCCTTTGATTTGCAATGTCACACTTCCACCTGATAATTTCACACAAATCAAGCAGCTCCCTGATTCAGAGCAAGACAAATGGTATGAAGCAATGCAGGTTGAAATGGACAGTCTAAAGAAACTTAAAGTATTTACACCTGCAAAACCTCCAGCAAACAAAAAGGTCATTGGCACTCGATGGGTCTACAGAATCAAAAAGAAACCAAATGGTGAGTCATTGTACAAGGCCAGACTTGTAGCTCAGGGTTTCGCTCAACGTTATCCTGAGGACTACACAAATACTTACTCACCGACAGTCAGAACTGAGAGTGTAAAAATTGCTTTAGCAACTGCAACTATCCTTGGTTTAGAAGTTTTCCAGTTTGATGTTGACACGGCTTATCTACATGCAGACCTAGACGAAGAGATCTACGTGAGAAGTCCTCCAGGATTCCGACAGCAAGAAGGGGATACCTGGTTCCTAAACAAAAGTCTTTATGGTCTGAAACAATCTGGTTTAATGTGGTATTTATGTCTTACTGACAAACTAAATTCAATGGGCTTTATTAAGTCCGAAACTGATGAGTGCGTGTTCACAAAAAGATCTAACGATGCATATGAGATAGTTCTTGTTTATGTTGATGATATTGTTTATATTGGTCCAAATAAGCAAATGAGTGAAATTTTTGCCAAAGCTTTGCAGAGATACTTCATATTGAAATCATTAGGTCATATTAGCACTTATTTAGGTGTTCAGATTGAAAAAACACAGAAGGGGTTTAGCCTTTCACAAGAAGATAAAATTGAACAAGTTTTGCATCATTGCAACATGAAAGATGCTAACACAACAAAGACACCCATGCAAACAGATTTTCACAACTTGACACAAGAAGAAAGTCCTGAGTTCGAGGATCAAACACTTTATCGTTCAGTCATTGGGTCACTGTTATACATTAGTAGTTGGACCAGACCCGACATTGCACTTAGTGTTAATCTCTTATCACGACACGTAGGTAAGGCAAAACAGTTTCACTGGACATGTATTAAGAAATTATTGAGATACCTAAAATACACTAAACACATGAAGTTATTGTTAGAACCAACACATACTGATTATACAGAATTATGTTGTTATGCAGATTCTGATTGGGCAAGTGATAAGAAATCACGTAAAAGTACTTCAGGTTATATGATGTTCTTAAATGGATGTCCTGTTTATTGGCAAGTAGGTAAACAGAATTTTGTTTCTTGTTCATCTACTGAAGTTGAATATGCTTGTGTTTCAGATGCATGTAATTCCCTAACTTGGTTTGATGCTTTAGTCACAGATATCTGGACACACCCGATCCGACCGATCACCGTGATGGAAGACAATGAATCGGTGGTTTATATTTCTGAATCTCATTTTACAGGTTCTAGGTCCAGACACATTGACATTCGTTACCAAAACATAAAGCATTTAGTGAAAAAAGGTTTTGTCAAAATGCAGTATGTATCTACACATGATCAAATTGCTGATATGCTCAACAAACCACTTCCAGCAGCTCAACACGAGTATCTGCGCAAGAAGATGTGCCTTATTTGATGATGAACTGATATTCGCTCAACTGGCAAAGAAGGGGAATGTCACTGCGTTATTTTATTTACCAGCTGAGCTCATTATTTCTGGACTGTCAGAGTCTCCGTAGCTTGCCAACTTCTTATCAGTAAGCTACGTGTTTCCGTATCCACCCACATTCCTTTACTTGCTTCACACTCTTTCCTTTGTTCTCTTTCCAGCAAGGTCTGGCTAAGATAGCCGGCAAGAATTACTTTCAAAAATGTAACAGTTAACTTTTCTTAGTTAGTGAGGTGTTTTATTTTCTTTATAACAAATAAATGAGTTTTATTAGAAACCTTTTCCTCGCGTTTCTTTTCAGATTATTGCAACTTGTAATAAGCCACGATACATCTCCTCTAAACCAGGGTAATTAGTCCCAGAGCCAAACATGGGATTAATAAATGCCCTGACACTGCTTTGGTTATATGTCTCTCTTTTCATTTTTTTATATTTGTCTTTTTCTCTCAGTTTGTCAGATTTCTTTATGCAGCCATGCTGATTTTATCTGGGGTCTCCTGTTTTCTTTCTCTGTGGTATTATGTTAGATTGTGCTTTTATAATCTCATTTTTCAGAAATTTCCAAGCATCTTGAGTTTTTTTTCACCTTTATGATTTCCATCCATGGAACCTTTCTTAAACTCTTAGCTTATTGAAGTCATCTTTCTTAAAGTTTAAGGCACTAGTTTGACTTTGTTTGCTTACATGTGCATACAATATGATGAACTTTAGTATAACATGGTCACTCTCCCCCAAAGTTCTGTAACTTCAACATTACATTACAATTAGGTTACACTTAGTAGATAATTGCCATTAACTAAACACCTAGGTTTTGAAAGAACTTAGACTTTTCCTTTTTTATAAATAATTTATAAATAATTTTTCAGCAATCTCTTATTAAACTTCAATCAGTTCCAGTGGTCAACTTTTATAATCAGGCTAAAACACTATGAAACCTAGAAAACACAGTGATTTTTATCCACTATTGAAAACTATTAAGAGTAAACTGGAATTATTTCCCAGAAATGTCCTGAAGATGGCATAGTAAGTACATTTTGATCTAGAGATTTCTTTCCATTGAGATGGAAACAAAATCTTAAAAAATTAAACTGCTATAGACCATTCTCAAAGAATAAACAGAGAAGGATGTTCAATCTTTTTAAAACAGAACCACAAAAAGTGTTTTAAAAGCAGAATATTGGCTATTAATTTTATTCTGTCTAAAAGATAAAGGATAAGAACTGTGGTAGTCTCATCATTGTCAGTTCTTACTGGTAAATTATGTTTTTTGTAATTGATAATCCAACATGGTTTACTACAGATATTACACAGAATGCACACATCTTTCCTATTTGGGAAAATAATTTATTATAAAATGTATGCTATTTCAATTACAAAAGAAAGAGTATTTTATAATGTAAAATCAATGTCTGTTCTATTATTACCATTTCTAAAGATTATCTTAATCCTCTAAACTAAACTTTTATTCCTCTATTCTTTCTCAATTCTAACTTTTAAGCTTCATAACATCATTGGTAGCTTCAACTTTTATTAAAGTCTATTTATCTATCTGTCCCTGGCTACTGTCATTGCTGGGTTGGTCTTCACTGGCAGCTGATTCAGCTGTACTTCATTGTCATGGTATTAGAACTGTTCTGATGTTGCTTATCGTCATTACTAACATCACATCATGTAATGCTGACTCTTTATCTGGTGCTTCTATCACTGGCTCCATAATGATAGCCCTTTGATACTGGCTCTACTAGTTTTGTTTCTCTTGACAAGTTAGTGCATCAACTTCCTTCTGGCTTGACATTTGGCTTGACATTATCTGATTTGTCATTTTATTTTTATTTGTTGATGTAATAGCAGGTAATGCTGGTTGATATTATGGTCACAATTTCTGGCTCTCTGAGGTTGTGTCCCATGAGGTTGCCCAACTTTTTCAGGCTGCATAAGGCATGTTTCACCATACCTTCTCTCCCATTTACATTTATCTCATTTCATGCTTTGAGCTTTGCTGCATCCTACTCTCTCTTAATAGATTAGCTACTGATTTGTATGATAGCTTAGGCTCTGACTAATTGGGTGCACTACTATCATCCCAACCTCTTGCTAAACCTGTTGATTGGGTCTCTCTTCTTGGCACTTCATAGATAGAGAGCCCAACCACTTTTTTCTCCATTTCTTCTAGCTTTATCGCCTTTCTAGAGACAAAGCCTGTCACTTCTAGGTTTCTCCTGTCCTGTGATTTCCAAATAATTTTCTTCACTTGAGTTGTCATTGCAGTGTTGTTTCTCTAGTTTTAGCTGGGCTTGCTGCTGTTAAATTCTTCTGGAATATATTTTGTCCAATTGTCAGAGCCTTTTTTCCTTCTTATTCTTTGCTATGAAGGTGGTTTTTACAATCTTGCATATACTGTAGAACTGCAGGCACCTCTCTTTTCCAGTATCTTTGGTCTATACTTTTCTTCTTCTGGCCTTAATCCTCCAATAATCTTCTTTTTAAGCTTTTTTTTTTTTCTTAAGGGCTTTAAGTTCAATATTTCTTTTGGCCTTTGGAAATCTAATGGTTGAGACCAGCAAGCAAGCCCCTTAAAAATTGCATTTCTTTTAAATGGAAGGGCCCCTTTTCTCCCTGATCGGACTCTTCTTAAACTTTTAAGGGAATAGAAATGAGAGAAAAGAGCCTTGCA
This sequence comes from Pituophis catenifer annectens, assembly GCF_029215685.1. NCBI lineage: Eukaryota > Metazoa > Chordata > Lepidosauria > Squamata > Colubridae > Pituophis > Pituophis catenifer. The sequence goes on from NW_027256888.1 coordinate 35,164,969, forward strand.
TTTTTTCCTGACAGTCATTCTCTCATGTCCCATCTATTATTTCTTGCTAATATATAGTCTTCATCTAAATGCCAATTTTTATTAGGAACATTATGAATATGACAGGAAAAAGATTACCTGCAAAATCTTTGTTTTATTAAATTATAAAAATGTTACTTTTTAATATAAAAGGAGAATGCTCAGTATCAGCTTGAATTAACAAGTTTTATTCAATACATGTTTAAAAAGACAGGATAAGTAAGCATTGTTCATCTATTGTCTGACTGATGAAATTATTTAAGTGCTACTTAGAAAAATGTTATGATAGGAAGGAAATATGGACAAAAAAGGACCAAGAAAATAAGATCTATTGACAGTGAAAAAATATAAAAGGTTAGAAGTCCAATATTTTGAACTAAAACTCTTCTGAACATTAGAGATATAACTAGAAAGGACAGGAGCCCTTTCATTCAAATTTAATGTGAATTTAGCTTCTTAGTTGTTATTCTTGTTTATAACCCACATCCTTACCCAGACCTTTTGCTGCAAAATAAACATCTAATGTTAATTACAATGGACTAACAGCCACAACCACTTACAGTTTCTGAACAAATATGAAGGCAGACTCTAATGATAGATTCCCAGTGGTATCAAATCCTAGTGGTTCAATTTTAGTGATTAGATTAGTGAATTTTTCCAGCTTGTACTATATTCTATGGTCAGAATCCAAACATAGTTCTGATGAGAATGTGGATTGTGAGCTCAGGTTTCCCTAAATCAAGAAAAGCCAACAGAAATTCTTTGTATACCTGCTCCATTTAACAACACAGTCTGAATCTCCTACTACAAACTTTAAAATAGCTCCCATAGTCTCTATCCATATAGGAGTTCCAGGGCTCAGAAGGGACCACAGTTTCCTTATGACTAGATTTAGGAACAAATGAAATCACTAGTGTGCAGTCCTCAGCTAACTATAGTTCGGAGCTGGAAAAGATATCCCCTATCCTTCTATTTCAATATTCAAGGCTGCTTACGATACTGAATATAAAATGTTAAACAAAGTAAAATTATGACATTTAAAATCAAAACTAAAATTAAGTGGTTAGAGTGCAGTACTGCTGGCTACTTCTGCTGACTGCTGGCTGACTGCAATTTGGCAGATCAAATCTCACCAGGCTCAAGGTTGACTCGGCCTTCCATCCTTCTGAGGTGGGTAAAATGAGGACCCAGATTGTTGGGGGAAATATGCTGACTCTGTAAACCACTTAGAGAGGGCTGTAAAAGCACTGTGAAGCAGTATATAACTCTAAGTACTATTGCTATTGCTATTGCTAGTTCTTAAAGTCTCTTGGACTGCAAGGCGAACAAACAAGTCAGTCCTAGAGGAGATCAACCCTGACTGCTCCTTAGAAGGTCAGATTCTGAAGATGAAACTGAAATACTTTGGCCATTTAATGAGAAGGAAGGACTCACTGGAGAAGAGCCTAATGCTGGGAAAGATTGGGGGCAAAAGAAGAAAGGGATTCCAGAGAATGAGGTGGGTGGATGAAGCAGTAGGCATGAGCTTAAATGGACTCCAGAGGATGGTAGAGGACAGGAAGGCCTGGAGGAATGTTGTCCATGTGGTCACGATGGGTTGGACACGACTTCACAACTAACAACAAAGAAGTAATTAACAATTAGAAAGGTTGATAAAAGAAATTATCATCATCTAAGTATTAGAAAACAGGAACCATCTTTGGGAGCATAATCCCTAGCCTAGAAGCCACCAACAATGTACCCAAAAATTCAAAAAAAGCCTCTCTTGCTGATTTAAGTAAGTAAGCAGGTTTATTTCAATACAAGCTGCCAAGGAGTTAATCAGGATCTAAGCACTTTAAGGTTTTAAAAGTCAACATCAGCACTTGAAATTATGCCTCGTAGGAAACTAGTAGCCTTTGTGTCATATTATCTGTACCTTGCATTAATAAACATCATGGCCACAAAATTGTGTACAGCTACCAAAATGGCAAGCCTCATGAGTTATACTTTTTTTAGAGTAATATCAAAACATTCTCTCTAGCACATTGAACTTGTTATTGCACTCAAGAAAGTAGAAGGATGAAATCTCTATCCACAGAGACTCCACTTGGGAAATTGTTTAGCTATTTGGTTTGCAAAAGTGTTATCTTCTGCAGCTTCTCTCTCACGCTGGAGTTTGCAATAAGCTCTCCAATGTCCTGGCAGTTCATGTGGCCTACAGGAAATGAGGACTCCTTTGTCTGGTCAAGTGAATATCTTTTCATCCAAGGTAGCATGCATAAGTCTATTTCTTTCATTGTCATATAATGTGGTTGGTTCATGTACTTAGATCACTTTTAAAATTTTCCTCTTGTTATACAGATAATAGCCAATTACAGGAAAATGTAACTTGCACTGTGACTGCTACACACGTTTAAAAATGGGGCCACAAATATTCTCACCAGAGGAATTCATAGAGAATGAGATTTCTTCACATTCATCATTCACAAGGACATTTTCAGTTCCATTTTAAGCGTACAGGAAACAATTGTGCCATTTTAGGCAGCAAAATTGGTTCCAGAGATCAGAACAACTTGATTGATACGCATATGAACTCACTAACTTAATTTATAGACTGATTGTAAGAATCTGCAACATTCCTGTACTACTGTATTAAATGCAGCCAGTTTCCATAAAAAACAACAACATACTGGAGAATATAGAAATCTAGTTCACAGATACAAATTTAAAATCATTCCTTCTTCAATGCCTTTGTTCTGAGCCACTCAAAGACATACACTCAAAGACCAAAAGCAAACCATTTTCTCTATGACAGCATGGCACTTGCTATATTATTTTACTGATAGCTCCTCAGGTTCAAATTTATATTTAGTAGATATGAAACTGTATGTACTCTAAAAACAATTCAGAGAAGTATCTCTTGGTTCTCTTGTAACCACTCTACTTCTTTGCCCTTTATTAAAACAGCCTGACTTTTGCAGGATTCTGGATGAGCCTAAATAAAAGGTGCCATCACTTTAATATAATTATAGGACTTCTTAAAGCAATGACATATCTATTAGTTTCTAGATTCAGCCAGAAACCTGAAAAAAATTAGGATAATTTAATAAACAGCACCAAGATGTTGAGCTCACAGGAAGTCCACTGATATTACTTAGTTGAGTAATGAAATGTCTGCCAGCAAATAACCAAACTCAGAAAGCATCAAGCCATATGCGTTTTTACTGATAGCAAAAGGCCAGGTGTTACAATATGTGGCAAATAACCAAACAAAAGCAAAGAAGTTCATTTTATCATTCAAAGCAGAAGGCGCATGGGAAACTAGCAGGGAAGTGAAACAGAGTAAACACTCAGCGGCAAGGCAAGGCAAGACAACATCAATTGGAATTCAGTTTCCCGACAGACAACTTGTTTTGACGACTCCTAAACTAACACTTGGCTAAGTGCTACATTTTCAGTAAAGAATGGATCTCATAAAAAGGCTGCACCAGGAATGTACCATTCATTTCACTTTTTTAAAAAAATATTTGCATGAAGAATTTGGAAATTCTTGAGGTGGCTGATCAGAAATATTGCGCTGGTAGTATTCCAGATGCTAATTCTAAAAGTTTTGATTGTAAGGATGTTCATTCAGACAAATATAGGTCTCTTTTCTCTGCCTGTTTGCAGAAGATTCTAATCCAGAATTTTCACAAGAATGAAATGAATGTAGCACTCAAACTGAAGCATTTCATTATTGTTTTTATGAAGAAGCAACAGTTATGCTGATAGAAAAGAGAAAAATATATGTATACAAAGCCCTGAGAATAAAAACAGCATATTGGAGACAAAGGCAAATGATGATAAATGTATTTGATATATTACTTCTCTCTGGACCTTATTGTTTATATACTGTATTTTAATTTTTCAATAATATTTTAATGTTTAATAATTATATATTTTTATAATGATATTTTTTAAAAAATTACTTTATTCAATTGTTGTACACTGTCTAAGTCACTGTTTGTGATGTGGACAGAATATAAATTCAATTAATAACTAAATATATGAACTTAAACTCCAGTAACAGAAAACCATTGTGAAATTTTATTTTTAACATTAGCTTTTAATATAAGTATATACTCCCAGTTTTCTCACTGTGCACACACACGAACACCTTCAGATTTATTTAAAGAAATTTTAAGAGTACACTTTAAAAAGATCATGAATTCAATTGTATATACACAAGATTTTTTTCCATATTAAAGACTATAGCTGAGTAGGGAAGTTTGATTCATGAAATGTTTTGCTATTAGATACTTGCTATTAGATAACTGCATCTTATGTGGCTCATGTATTTTGAAAATTGCAGGTTGGGCTAAGCCAAAAACAGTGTATGCCTGTGTGTGCCTAGTAGATAGCCCTTGCCCTATGAAGAGATTTAGTAAAGGGAATCCTAATCATGGCATATAAAATTATGCATGGTAAAATTGTTGCATATTTGAAATATTTGAAATACAAAGAGCCTGTAGTACAGTGGACTAAAGCACTGTTATTAACATCTGCTGCTTGCAATTACTGCAAGTTCAAATCTCACCAGGCTCAAGGTTGACTCAGCCTTCCATCCTTTCTAAGGTAGGTGAAATGAGGACCCAGATTGTGGGGGCAATAAACTGACTTTGTATAAATATACAAAAGTATGAAGGCTATTGCTTAACGCATTGTAAACTGCCCTGAGTCTCTGGAGAAGGGCGGCATATAAATTAAAGCAAAAAAAAAAAAAAAAGACTTAATGCTAAAATAAGTGGGAATTACCTTATCTATGATTGATATAAGATAGTAAATTGCTGAATTATAGAAAGATAATTTTCAATTTCCTTTGTTCCTTTTTTCTTTATTATCTAGTTCATAGATGGAAAGTGACAGTGATAGTTCAACTACTTTTTTTTGTCCAAGCTTTTTCCACTGAACTCCATTGTCATTATATCACAATTTTCACCATTTGTTCTTCACTGATATTTAAATTAGGTGGTAATACTTTTCAGTATATTTGTTTATTTTGGATCTCTCTTGGTGAAAATAAACTTGTAATTATACATATGTCAGGTGACGTTATCAGTTTACTGTGATTATACCAGAATATATTAGATATATATTCTGTATTTTACTCTATTTCATTTCATATTAGTCAAAGAAATCTTATGACTTGTTTCTGGATAAATTTCAATTCTTCTAGTGTTCCTTTTTTAAAAATATCATACATTTAAACTTCAAAGTGATCTCTGCATTCTATTCGAACCTATCTATGCAACATAGCTTTTCTTCTAACAAAATTTAGTAAAATACCTATTATGTTTCTAACGGTTATCTTGAAGTCTTTAACTTTGTTTTGCTATTTTTCCTATTCAGTCACTTCTGGTATTCAAGCTAATTTTTCAGCCTGAGTACTTTAGAAATTGTGTATACTTAGTTGTACAAATGATGCCTTCCGCTTGTAGATCATCTTGATATATTTTTTCAGTCACATTTACTTGGAGTTACCACTCCATCAATTGTCAGGAAATCTAGTGTTGAATGGAATGTCATTTGGCAATCTACGTATATCAGATATATATTGATGGTCGTGCTCATTTGGTTCTATGAGGAAGTCATTTGGTCAATACAGCTTCAGGTTCAAAAAGTTGTTTTTATTATTTACAAATATATACATGCATACGATAATGAACAGGATGCCCTGTTACATTTTTACCCTAACTGTATGACTCAGATGTTGAGAGGAGAGAGAAGTCCACATGTTGTCTCGCTGAGAAATAGATGAGAGAGAGAGAAAAAAAGGGGAAGATGTCCAAGTGGTTTCTATGTAAGAGTCCAATAAGAAAGTTCATTGGCTGATATAGTCACATGTGATGTCTGTAAAGACTTAACCCCTTCTAGTCTCATATGCAGGCAATATCTGACAATGTATAACTGCCTATAATCTACCAAGATGAGGTTATTTCCTTCTGAGGAGGGAGAGATACAGAGCCTGGTCCATCTGCTGGTATGTTGGCTATTACCAGAAAAATGTACTAATAATGACTTATTTTTAGCGAATGACAAAGCCAAGAAGGTGGCTTCATTCTGGCAGTTTAAAATTTGATCTAGACACAGAAGAAGAAAAGCAGAGTAATATCCGTCTAGTATGCATAGAATGGATTGTAGGTGTCTTTGAATCAGTGTTTACTTCTAGTAATTGCTGGGATTAGTCCCTGAAGTTTTCTTGGCAATATTTTGGAAGTGGTGTGCTATTGCACCAGGACTGAGAGAGAAGGACTAGTCCAATGTTACCTAGTGGCTTTGTGCCTAAATTTTAAGGCACAAAGTTCACAAGACCTAGTTTCAAGTCTGATGCCTTAACATCAAACTGGCTCAAAAATGGTGGGGAAGAACTGAATTCATTTGAACCTGGCTGTATCCAAATGAGCTGATGCCATGACTCTAAATTAAAATGCAGTCTAGTCATGTCTACTCAAAAACAAGACTTATTGAACTTATTTTCTTCCCATAAAATATTATTGGATTGTCTCAGTTATAAATCTGATTGTTTTTGATATTTTTGCATTGATTCTTATTTTAAAATATGTGACAGTATGTGATAATTTATGAAATTCAAAATGTGTATGTAATTTTGTTCTGACTGATATTTTGGATTTCATTTTCAACTTTTATGATGATTTATAATATTTTTTTTAAAAAATGTGAATAAAATCTAGCCATGTTGTTAATATGGTCATCCTCTTTTTCACAATATCTCAAGCTTTCTGAGGCACAAGCGTTGTTAATCCCCAGGCATTGTGCATACTAGTAAGGAGAATAGAGCAAATATCAATAATAACTTTTCAGGATACTTGGACCTGAACTATTGTTCCACAATAGTTGAAACTGATACAAGTCCAGCAATGAATTATTTACCTAATATTTTTCTAATAAAAGTAATATCAACAAAATCCATACTAAATCCTGTGCAGATTTGGGGGGGGGGAAACCCCCACAGTTTTCCCAGAGTTTAAACAAATCATTTATTTGGTTTGTATGACTTTCTATCTTCAATATGACAGCCATTCATTTGAAATAGAATATTTCAGGAAAAAGCCAAACTTTCACTGTTTCATGTCAATAGTTTACGAGCAGATATCAACATTATGGCAAAAAAGCAACTTCTTCATTCAGAGTGATTATTTGAAGGGCTTTTTAAAGCTGAATTTTAGAATACCTGCATAGTGTTTCCCTTATATTAGAGCTGGCTGAAGATGTTTTCCTCCTGAAGGAAGAAAAGATGGCATTCTATTCCCCATTCTTTATATAAAAAGCCACAAAACTGAGACTTTGATTTTGCTTTATCACTGATGACAGAACCTTTCATTCTGTCTTGGATCATCAGGCTAACCAAGGGAGCTCAGGGCAAAGTAAATGCACAGTTTTTTCCTTGGTTCCTTGCTGCCACTCCCTGCCATCCAGTATCTGTTCCCAGAAGCAAAGCAGTTTCCCTATTTTGACTACACTTTCACCCATATTAGGGTGCATTATAAATCCATCATTTTCTACTATGCAGGTTTCCCTTGTTTTATGAAAGGTTTTGGTGGAGTGTAACATGAGCATAAAGTGAGAGAAGTAAATACATTAGTTTCATTGTGCATTCATCTGTGCCAAACTAATAGGCAAAATTGATGAAAAGGAAACTATTTTAAATCAGTACTGTATGTCTCTAATATTTACCTACAGGTTGTTATTGTAGTTCCTTGACCCAAATAGCATCTCATTAAAAATCCTATTCTTTGATATTATAGCAATAATGTATAATATATAGTGTGTAGTATGATGATTATTTTGTACTTAAATATGATAATTAATTCTTTATGTTTCTATTCTCTATTCTCCATGAATGAGCTTGATGCATTATTGGATCTCTTTTAAAAATATAAATATTACATAAAATAATAATAATGACATAAAACAATCCAGTATCCAATGCCACTCTCTATAATAAAAAAGCTGAAATATACACTTTTTAAAAAGTAGTTTATTTTATTAAATAAATGTAGCAAAATGTGTATCAACATCATATAGTATTATAACATCAGTAGTTAAAACTACTACACCAAGATTACTAAAAATATTCAATTTTCCTGATGCGCTACACGGAAAAAAAAACCCTACCAGTTAACATTTTCAATTTGGAAATCTCCAGAATTATTCAACATTCTCAAACAACAACCATGCTACCTGTGAAAACTGGAAAGCTTATTCCAATACAGCCAAGGAACATCTGAGGTAAGAAGCCATGAACTTTTGTTTTATCACTGCCATTAACGAAATCCATCCATTTCATTAAAATCTGTGGGTAGGAGGCAGGGTTTTCTATTAATCTGACCAAAGCACCTTGTTACTGTGTATGGCTGCTGGCCTACAACTACCTTGACAATGGCTGGATTTGACAATATTTCATAGCAGTTTCTAAGAGTAATAAAGCCTTCCTTCCTATTAGGTTATAGAACTGATTTATGTTCTGTATAGTTTGAACAATTTCTAAAGTTGTTAATAGGGAGACAGAATAAATTGTGAATGGGAAAGGTCAGGAAATGATAAAAATATTGTTGAAAGACCAACATTTTAAAGAACCAGAGAAGTTGCCCTCCACCTTCTAAGTTAACTTGCTGATTTCTAGTAAGGTGGACTCACACCTGTGAGAAAGCCAGTGTGAGGCAGTAGTTAAAATGTTAGACTGAGAATACCCAGATTTCAATTCTTTCTTAGGCGCAGAAGGCATCTGGATTACCTTGGGTCAGTCATTCCCTTTTAGCCCTAATCAGTGTCTGGCCTGTGACAAGATAGCTGAAAAGCAAAATCTCTCATTTCATCATGCGTTCCTAGCTTTTCTATGTAAAGTGCAGCAAGTATAACATAAAATAAGTAGACTCTACCACTAAGAAGAACAAATGCTAGGAAGAACATCACTTGCATTGAGACAGAACAGGATTTAACTTCAAATGTGGCTTGCTAATGGAGGTAAAGTGGAAATGGGAGTCAATCAGAATATCCCTGGAAGGGACCGTGGAGGTCTTGTAGTCCAACCCCTGCTTAAGCAGGAGACCCTATATTAGTGGTGAAATCCTACTGGTTCTCACTAGTTTGGGCAAACTGGTAGTGATAAAAGCTACCAGTTTAGCGAACTGGTAGTTAAAAAAAGCTACTGGTTGGTCTGAACTGGTATTTCCGAAGATCAGCTGTGCTGTGTGATTTATATCACAAAGCAGGATTTCCTACTTTTTAGCGAATCTAAATAGTGCGGCACAACTGTTTCCCCTTGCTGTTCTATTTACCTTAGAAAGTGTTCTTTTTCTGCACGAAGTGCGTGTTTGGTTCACACTGCGCATGTGCACGTGCACAGCATGTGTTTGGTTCACACTGTGCATGCGCATGCAGCGTGTGTTTAGTGCACACTGCACATGTGCACACAGCATGCATTTGGCATGCGCTGTGCACTCACACAGCATGCATTTGGCATGCACCAGGAATGGGTTCTACTTACCTTTACTACCGGTTTGCAGCGGGGCTGCGTGCGCGCATTCTTCTGTGCCTGCGCAGAAGCATTTTGATGACGTCAGGGGCCGGTGGGCAGAGCCTCCTGCCGGTTTTACTACTGGTTCTATAGAACCGGTGCGAATCGGGGGCAACCCACCACTGGTGTGTACCGCTCATGCACGGGCAGTGAACTGGTGGCAAACCGCGAAGCATTTAACCACTGCTCTATATGATTTCAAACAGGTGCCTAGCCAGTCTTTTCTTTAAAAACCTCCAATGATGAAGCACCTACAACTTCTGAAGGAAAGCTGTTTCACCTGTTAATTATTTTCATTGTGAGGAAGTTAATTCCAGGTTGCTTCTCTCCATGATTAGTTTCCATCTATTGTTTCTTGTCTTCTCTTCTGGTGCTTTGGAACATAAATTGACCCTGTCTTCTTTGTGACAGCTCCTCAAATACTGGAATAGTATGATCACGTCACCCTAGTTCTTTTCTCTAGACTAGCCATACCCAATTCCTGCAACCCCTCTTCATATGTTTTTGTCTCCAGGCCTTTAATAATCTAAGTTGCTCTTCTTTACACTTTTCCCCAAGTCTCAACTTATTTTTTGTAATGTGTTGGCCAAAACTGGATGTAGTATTCCAGGTGTGGTCTTACTAAGGATTTATAAATTGATTCTAATACTTCATGTGATTTTGATTCTATGCGTCTCTTTTTACAACCAAGCAGCTTTTTTTGGCTGCTGCTCCATACTGCTGGTTCATGTTTAACTGTTTGTCCACTAGGACTCCAAGGTCCCTCTCATAGTTACTGTTTTTGAGCCAGGTTTTGTTTAATCTGTACTTGTACCTTTGTTTTTCCCTGCCTAGGTGTAAAACCTTGCTTTTCTCCACATTAAATTTCATGTTCTTGGATAGGGCCCATTGTTCAAGTCTGTCAAGATCTTTTTGGATCCTGAGCTTGTCTTCTGGGGTGTTGTCTATTCCTGCCAGTTTAGGATTATCTGCAAATTTGATGAGTTCCCCTTCTATTCCCTCATCTAAGTCATTTATGAAGATATTGAACAGGAAACCTAAGATAGAACCTTGTGGTACCCCACTGCTTATTTCTCTCAATGTAGATGTAGTACCATTAAGGACTACTCATTGAGTATGGTTTGTCAGCCAATTATAAATCCACTTGGTAGTGATGCTGTCTATCCCATATTTTTCTAGTTTACAAAGAAGTAGTTGTAATCTACTTTGTCAAATGCATTGCTGAAGTATACTGTGTCCACAACAGTACCCTAGTCAGTATATCCTGGGTAGCAAAATATTTCCTGCCAAACACAATTAATTATTTCATTATATTTGTCTCATGAGATCAAATAGAATAAAATTTTCATTGCAGAATTGTTTATAGTTATAATTGTTTACAGTTGTGTAGTTTCATCCCTGGTAAAAGCTACAACTTGACTTATATTCTGTCCTACACTACTGCACTGTAATAAATGTTAAATAACCTTCCAAGGGATTTTTAAACCATAACCATTAATGTTGCTATATAAATAATAAATCCTGCAGCCTTTATTCCAGAGATAGCCTTGGAGAAAGTTCAATAGAAAGAAAGAAAGAAGAACAAAAAGGTCAGACCAAGATTTTACAAACTGCCTGCACTGTTAATAAATCTGAAAAGTCTTCTATGCTGTAAATAGCTGGCACGCTAAAGGCAATAGCAGTTAAGTCAGCAGGTCAGTTCGGTGTAAAATTTGACAATGAATTGTCTCTTGTTCAAGTCATATAGTCTGTTTTAAGCAAAGCACATATGCATATAAAAGAGACGAATATTCCTAAGTTATTGAAGATAGATAAAACATTCAGGAGGGAATAAAAAAGGAATTTAAAATTGTCAGTCAACGTGGACAGTTTTAGAAGAGGAATAATACAAATTAAATTAATTAGGTAAGGTTATTCTTAGCTACTGGTCATGATGTATGATCCCATACAGAAAATGCAGTTACTGCTAGATTGGCCCTTGATACATAATATATTATGTAGAGCCAACCCTTTAAACCTAGTGTATTCTTCAATAAAAGTTTCTCTGTGTTTGTTTGTTTGTTTGTTTGTGGATGAAGTATAGATAGAAATGTACAGAAACAAGACATACTTTTTTCAAATTACCCTATAAATACCAGCAGCATGTAATTTTCAGTACAGATGTATAACATTATTAAATCTATTTCTATCTCCCATGCTTACTTTAACCTGAAAAAGAGCAACCATTTGAATCCAAATTTTGTGCATCCAAACCAAATCGAACCAAAAGATAGCTTAGTGGATAAGTTTTAAACTTTTCTTTGTTACAATTTTCCTTTGGCTTTTAGATAGTATTTATTTAGTGGCTATTAATTTAGCAACTATTTGAAGTTGTGATGGCACTGAAAAAAATGACTTAGAATCAGTCCTCAGCCCTACGACTGTTGCAGTATCCTTTTACTTTTTTACTTTACTTTATTTTGGATTTATATACCGCCCTACTCCTGAAGGACTCAGGGCGGTAAACAGTCAAAAGATAAAACACACATAATACAAAATTTAAAAAACAATGTAAAAACACATTAAATAATTTGGCCCAAACAAATTAAAACACCCCCATTGTTTTAAAACAAATTTAAAAATAACAATTAAAAGGAAGTTAGGCCAGGCCAGCCTGTTGAAATAAAAAAGTCTTGAGGGCACGGCGGAAAGTGTGATCCTCATGGGCACATGATCACAATTTGGGTGTTTGGTCAGTGTTGTGCACTTACAATGGTCACAGCATCATGAAGCCACATGATCCTCATTTGCAACTTTCCCAGTCAGCTTCTGACAAAAGTCAGTGAGGAAGCCTGCAGGAGTTCACAAACTGCAGTCCCATCAGGGACTGCTAGAACTGTTGTCACTAAGCAAAGCAGCCATGTGACGTTTTGCTTAATGACTGCTTCACTTAGCCATGAAGTTACCAGTCCCAATATGGTTGTCAAGCGAAGGCTATTTATATTCTGAAATATTAGTCATCCCATAAATTTTAATAACTATATTTAAAAAGTTAACTTCCTTCTCTGCTGGGTATATGAAATGCTAAACATGCATAACGTTTTAGTGACTTACAATTGATGCTTTAGAACCCTTGGCTATAGTTCAATATTGCTTAGTGATATGCTAATGTAAATGCAGGTATACACCACTGGTAGTTTTGTAAACCCCGATAATGGCAATACCTAAATTTATTACTACTTTGGCACTGTTTGTGGAATATGCAGCCATTAGGACCATATGCTCTGGATTCAATTAAAAAAATACTTCAGAGGGTATGGGATGTGAGTGTAGCCCTATGTGTAATTTTAAAACAGATCTGTCTTTTCTCTGAATCATGTGACAATTGGGGACACAGCAACATCTTTATGATGTTGACGTCAGAGGTGGTATTCAGCTGGTTCTCAACAGTTCGGACGAACCGGTAGTGAAAATTTTGAGCAGATTGGAGAACTGGCAAATCCCACCACTGGTTGGTCCTGCCCCTGCCTGCTCACCTGCTCGCCCTGCCCACTCACCTCTTCCACCCGCCACTCATGCTCGCTCACCCCGCATGCGCATTTGCCACTCGTGCCCACCCGCCCTTCCTGCCAGCTTGCCGCTCGCCCCTGCCCACTTGCTAACTCAGCCCACATGCCTGCTCACCTCCTCCCACCCACTTTCCTGTTCGCCCCCCTGCCCTCTTGCTGTTTGCCCCACCCACCTGCCCTGCCCCACCCAGTCATTTTGCCTCCCCGGCATAGCTGTTGCTTCTGTTTGGCTCCTCACGTGCATTGACCACACGGGCTCTGCAGGCCAGCTAGTTTGCCTTCCTTCCAACGTGGTGCCTGTGGCCCAACTGAGCAGCCCTGATCGAATGGTAAGCCTGCAAGTCGTGGCCTACCTAGCTGCCTCCCATCGTCCCATATGGTGCCGCCAGCTTGCCTGCCTTCATCATGGCATACTACACTGGCCATGCAGCCCAGCTGATATACACCGCTCGCCTGTTCTGCTCACTGCAGCTGCCTGCAAAGGTAAGGCACTCAGCTGAAGGGCTGCCTCGGGGTGGACACAGCAAGGCTTGGCCACCTTTCGGGCCTGGCTCTTGCCAATTACTATCCTTCTTCCCGCATGCCACCAGCTTTCCCTTTGCCTCAGGTCGGGGGACGTGCCATTCCCCAGCTCCATCCTTGCCCCAGAGCCTCCACCCACTCGCCATTTGCCTCAGCTGGGTCAAGGAACACACCATTTCCCTGCTCTGGCCTTGCCCTGGGCCTACGACTGCATGCCTCCCCCCTTCTGGCCTCAAATTACAGCTCCCCCCAGGCCGAAGCAATTTATTTGGCTTGCAGCCTGCTGTGTGTGTGTGGGGGGGGGGGCAATGTCAGCGCAGAAGGGCCAAAGCAGTTTGGGAATGGACCAGATGGTTGTTCTTACCTGTAAGAAGTCCCATTAAGAAAGCACTGCAGCGGAGATCTTGCAGCCGTTTCTTCCATCCCTTGCTGAGCCTCGGTTGCTCATGGAGATGCTCCACGTGCTTTCCGGGTCAGCAGCTGTCTGTCTCTGCTGCTGCTCTTGGTGGGAGATTATTTTGTGCAATTTAGCAGCTGTGAGCCACCACTTTCCTCTAAGTCCCATCTGGAAAGCACTGAGGCACAGAGAAGCAGCAGCCATGTTGAATGCTGTTTCTCTCAGCTGCAATGCTTTCCGGATGGGACTTAGAGGAAAGCGGCAGCTCACAGCTGCTAAATTGCACAATACGCTCTCCCAACAGTGCGGAGAGAAGCAGCCGCTGCCCCAGAGAGCAGAAATGGAGGGGAGCAGGCTCCAAAAGGCTGCTCAGTCGAGCCTCGCTGCATGACAAAAGCCATACACGTGTGCATGCGCACGCTCATTTTTGGAGAACCGGGGGTGAAATTATTTGAAACCCACCACTGATTGAAGTGTAAGATAGTCCTATTTGCTATTTGTTTCCAATAAAGCTGGGCACTACAAGAGGAGTTTATTGTAGATTTACATGAAACTGTGTTCTCATACTTGACATGCGACAAGAAACATCCAAAACTTTGATTCAGCCCAAGTGCATCAGTATTCTGTTTTGGGACTGTAGAAAGGTGTGGTGGAAATTAGGAGCTTTGGGAGTATTGGAAAATGAGGAAAGAAAACTGAAGAAAGAGGAAAAGCCACATAAGGATGTACCAGGACAAAAAATTAGCAGTAGACTTGTAACCTAGGGAGTTCCAAGGTAGGCTGTTTATTTCAACAAGGACAAAACAGAATTAAACTCCTGAGTATACAGCTCTAAAATGCTGTCTCCTCAAAGGGAAGACTAGCTGGAACCCTCTCATTAGCATCTGCTCCCTTTAAACAACATCTGCATTTTTAAATAGTAGCTGTTTCTGTCTTGGGAATATAGGACAGTTCCCACCTCATTAATTGGTGAAGATAAATACATAAAACACACAAACACATATATACACACAGCCTATTTTTCCTTTCTCCTTATTTCTGCTATAGTAAAGTACACTGTATATCAGGAAAGAAAAGGATGAAGAGATAGGAAAAATTCCATCACTGTATTAAGTAAACTTTTCACTTTAGTCAGACATTATAAAAGACTTCGGATTAATTTTAAAACACATTGTTGGATAATACCTCAGTTTTGGACCAACCAAAATAGAATCAATAAAGTGCAACTTTCTAATATCTGCAGAACTTTTGTTCAAGCTAGAAGTTAAAAAAAATAATATAAGAGAGAGGAAAATTTGGAAAATGAGGCCCAGTGTTTCAATGTTCTGCAGTTCAAAATCAGTCTGAGATGAAGTTTATGGATTGAATAAATGTATTATTGAAAGAAATAGAAATTGAGGTCCAAGTTTCCTCCTCCTCCTCCTTCCATAGTGTCCAAGTATGTTTTTACCTTCTTTCCCCCTTTTCACTTCATGAAGAAGTGACTCATTATGTTTCTTAAGTGAGAAGCAGGGAGTTGAGGACAAGGCTTCTACCTTGGAATAAGAGAACAGTGGGGAAGGAGAATTCTGTCACTTTTTCCAGAATGGATGACAGCAAGGTAGGAATTACAGAGAGGAAAGGAATAGATAGAGAGAGAAGGTAGCCGGAAAAGTGGTTAGTTGGTTCCCTAGGAAGACTGAGTGTATCAACTGAATATTGCTGTCAGATATAATGATACTGTTGAATTATGCATTGTTCAGTGCTAGCAGGAAATAAAAGTTTAATTAGCTAAGGGGGTGGCGTTAGATGGGAAGATAATTATGGTGATGGGCAGTGAGAAATATGGTAGGAGGTTAAGGTGGTGGAATTATTATTATTATTGCATTGTCTTTATTTGCTCTTGTGTGGTCCTTATAATTTTTTTATATGTATAAATAAAGCCATTACAAAGTATTAATTTCTTTATGATATATTTTCAGACATCTACTCTATTGAAGCTAAATACTAAAAATTCAAGTGGAAAATTCACTTGATTCAACACTTTTTTTAACAACAGTTTGAAAATATAATAATCAAAAATTGTGTTCAAATGAATTATTTAATTATTAATGTATTTTATATCTAGGTTTATATTTGGATCAGATAAGGCCTCAAGGCAACCTAACCAATTTTAAAATGTAAAACAATAAAATTCTATTGAAAAAATAGCATCTTTATAAATGTCCTAAATGCTGACAGAGGCATGTCTAAATGAAACTCCTTAAAGAGAACATTCCATCATCAGAGAACAGTTCAGAAGATGTTAACCTGTATGGACTATTTGATAGCAGAAGTCTCTTCAGGAGGGCCTTTATTGCAGATTTTAATGTCCAGACAGATTCACAACAGGACAGAGACTGCTTATATGGACAGACCCCAACCTGTTTAAAGATCAATACCAACGTATTAAATTGTGCCCAATAATCATCTTGTAACCAGTGCAGGTTTTTCAGCATAAGTATCTAGTTATCCTTGAACATGCACAGGAATACATAATAACAGCATTCAGAGCTTTTCAAAAGAATCCCTAAAGAGAACATGCTGTAAGAGTCAAGATAGGATGTAAATAAAGCTGTCATGAAATCCGTCTGCCTCAAACAGGGGTTACAACATGTGCATTAGCTTAATTATGTAAAAGAACTTTTTGCTAAACTGCAGATCAAGCATTCCCAGATTGTGCATTTACTCCTTCACAATGAATATCATCTGGTTCAGTTACATGTACAGTATACAGAGGCTATGAACATTCAAGCACTGAATATAATATCACCAATCTTAATATGGGCAAATTGATTGATATAAACAGTTGGCACATTCCATAAATTTCTTTTAAGAATGTTATAGCCTGCATTTCCTCATGAGGCCCTCATAATAATTCACTGCTTCGCTTATTATTATCAACATCATTATTTCAAGATATTTCCAAATCATTGCTTTAGAATTCAGTTCTGTCCAGGCAAGTGTTTCTTTGTTTCAAAAAAAGAAATGTTGATATTCACCAAATAAATGCCAGTTGTCAAATTATTCCCCTTAAACCAGCCTTTTAAAGTACATCACTTCAAAAACTAAAGCTCTGATGTTTTTTAACAGATTAACAGATTATCAGAGTTGGATGGGATCTTGTAGGTCTTCTAGTCCAGTGGTCATCAACCGGTGGTCTGTGAGAAAATTTTGGTGATCCGTGGAGAAATTTTCGTATTTTTGTATTTTTGCAAGTGGTGCAATACGGAAAAAGGAGCACAGCTCTCGCCGTCCGGAATGAATGCTGCTATTGAGGCGGTGGGGGAGGGGGCAGCATAAGCAGGAAGAAATGGTGTTTGTGATGGCTGGAAGCTGCGGGAGCAAAGCACTACTTTCATTTGCATGGCAACAGCATTCCGCCTCGGTATATTTGCGCCAGCCAGTGGCGCAAGGCAGCCCTCATCTTCTGCCGCTTGGAACTCGGAACGGTAAATGGTGTCTGGTCCGGGGAGTAGCTGGATTTTGCTCTCCATTCCGGATGCTAGATCGGCCCCCTGCAAGCTCTTGTCTCTCAAGGAGCACTCCCTGAAGCAGCACTGGAAACTTTGTTCAGGCTCCTAGAGAGACGAGAGCTTGCAGGGGCCGATCTGGTGTCTGCAATGGAGAGCAAAATTCAGCTTCTTCTCTCTGCTGTAAGTGCGGCATCAGAATCCAACCTTGGTATATTTGCGGCGCAAGGCAGCCCTCGTTTCCTGCCACTTGGGACTTGGAGTGGTAAACAGCATCTAGTTCGGGGACCATTTCTGATAGATGGCAGTCTAGTCTCTTCATAAAAGCCTCCAATGATGAAGCTCCCACTTCTGAAGGCAAGCTGTTCCATTGGTTGATTGTTCTCACTGTCAGAAAATTCCTCCTTATTTCTAGGTTGAATCTCTCCTTTTTTTTTTAAATTTGATTTATATGCTGCCCTTCTCCGGAGACTCAGGGCGGCTTACAATGCGTTAAGCAATAGCCTTCATACTTTTGTATATTTATACAAAGTCATCTTATTGCCTCCACAAACTGGGTCCTCAATTTACCTACCTTAGGAAGGATAGAAGGCTGAGTCAACCTTGAGCCTTGATTAGCTTCCAACTTTCCATCCATTATTCCTTGTCTGGCTTCAGGTTCTTTGAAAACAGGTCGATCCCCTCCTCTCTATGACAGCCCCTCAAATATTGGAACACTGTTATCATGTCTCCCCTAGTCCTTCTCTTCACTAGACTAACCATGCCCTGTTCCTGCAACTGTTCATTGTATGTTTTAGCCTCTGGAGCACTAATCATCTTGGTTGCTTTTCTTTGCACTCTTTCTAGAGTCTCAACATCTTTTTTATAACGTGTGATCAAAACTGGATGCAGTATTGTAGGTGTGGTCTTACTAAGGCTTTATAGAGTGGTATTAAGCCATGAAAAAAATAATGTTTTTCCCCCTGTTTTTCCCCAAAAAATAGAAATGTTGGAAAAATTGAAAAAAAAGTTTAGTGTGGAGTAGTTTTACAAATTGTGTGAAATGCAATGTATATAAACGCATGCTTGCAATAAAACAGGTAACCATCCCCCTTTTCCTCAAAAGCAACAAAAAATAAAAATAAAGAAACCATCCACATCTAAAAATAAATTAGATTTCCTCCCAAGCATCAATAGCAAATAAAGTTAAGGTCCACCTCAATATGTAAGCTCCATAGAAGGTTTGCCTTTTGAGTGGTGGTTTTTTAAAAAAGAAAGAAACAGAAGACATAACATATACATGCAGTTTTTTCTCTTATTTTCTGAACTACCGCTATCATTTTCTGTTTCTTCTTCTTCCTCCTCTTTGTCATTTTTCTCATGGACTTCTAAAAACGTTAGGTTTGCACGTATTGAAACAAGCTTTTCTACCCTTTCACAGTGTAGGAAAGGTCAGTTTGTTTCTTGATTTGGTATGAATATTTAATCAGATTCTTTCACATGCAGCAGAAGAGTCAGGAATCTGCAGTAAGAAAGATGCAAGAGGTGTCAGAGGTTGTGTGGTGCAGAGACCTTGCCACCATGTTGCAAGAATCCCTGAAGACGTTCTATATTCTGCAAAATTTGAAAGTACTTTTCCAACATCATGTCCTAAGTGCACAGCTTGTTTCATAATTCAGTCAAATATAGCAGCTGTATTCTTATCACTCACACCACTCCCTTTGAATTTTGGATCCAGTAGATTTGCAGGGGCATGTATTGGGTGGCAACAAAATTGTTCCCATTTCTTAATAAAATCTTTCATTTTACTTTTTTTAAGCAGTTGTAAGTAGAGATGCACTTAGGTTTTCAAAAATAGATGTTTTTATCATAGCCATGTGATTAGGAATTTCTGACAAAAGTGTAAGAGTCTCATCAAGCACAGTATTTCTTATATTTCTGGGAATTTTAAGAATCTCAATTATTACTGTTGCTTGAGCTTTTTTGGTTTTTTTAGTACACTTTCAAAGGATCACTGTGTTTTACTACAGAGTTTCAGTGTCAATATTTTATTCTGTGCATTTTTCTCTTCTTGCTTCTTGAAGACTCTGGTGATAATATGAGTAGCTTTTACATATTTGATAACTTCTTTAGCTCTTCTATAAATCCTCTGAAGGGTGTTTAGTTTCATGAAGTCACTAAGAAGTAAGTTTAGTCCATGAGATGCATATCCTATTGCAGTAATATGTGGATACTTGTCAATTATGATTTCCCATGCAGCTTTCATATTACTTGCATTGTCAGTCAGCAAAGCAAATACTTTTGTTGTTGTTAGTTGTGAAGTCGTGTCTGACCCATCGCGACCCTATGAACAATGTTCCTCCAGGACTTCCTGTCCTCTACCATCCTCTGGACTCCATTTAAACTCACGCCTACTGCTTCAGTGACTTCATCCAGCCACCTCATTCTCTGTCGACCCCTTTTTCTTTTGCCCTCAATCTTTCCCAGCATTAGGCTCTTCTCCAGTGAGTCCTTCCTTCTCATTAGGTGGCCAAAATATTTGAGTTTCATCTTCAGGATCTGGCCTTCTAAAGAGCAGTCAGGGTTGATCTCCTCTAGGACTGACTGGTTTGATTGCTTTGCAATCCAGACTCCTTCTCCAGGAGTCTTCTCCAGCACCGTAGTTCAAATGCCTCAATTCTTTAGCGCTCAGCCTTTCTTATGGTCCAACTTTTACAGCCATACTTTGCAACTGAGAACACCATAGCCTTGACTATATGGACTATATGCATTTCCTACCCTCAAAATGACACTATAGAGCACTGCACACCAGAACAACTAGACACAAGAACAGTTTTTTCCGAACGCCATCACTCTGCTAAACAAATAATTCCCTCAATACTGTCAAACTATTTACTAAGTCTGTATTACTATTAATCTTCTCATCGTTCCCATCACCCATCTCCTTCCACTTATGACTGTACGACTGTAACCTTGTTGCTTGTATTCTTACAATTTATATTGATATTGTTTCCTGATTGCTTATTTGTACCCTATGACTATCATTAAGTGTTGTACCTTATGATTCTTGATGAACACATCTTTTCTTTTATGTACACTGAGAGCATATGCACCAAGACAAATTACTTGTGTGTCCAATCACACTTGGCCAATAAAAAATTCTATTCTATTCTATTCTATTCTATTCTATTCTATTCTATTCTATTCTATTCTATTCTATTCTATTCTATTCTATTCTATTCTATTCTTTTGTTGGCAGGGTGACATCTCTGCTTTTTAGTATGCTGTCTAGATTTATCATAGCTTTTCTCCCCAGGAGCAAGCGTCTTTAATTTCTTGGCTGCAGTCCACATCTGAGGTGATCTTGGAGCCCTGGAAAATAAAATCTGACTCTACCTCCATTTCTTCTCCATCTATTTGCCAGGAATTGAGAGGGCCGGATGCCATGAGCAAATATTTTACCACTCTCAATTTTCTCTAAAATTGCACTATTTCATTGCTGATATACTCTGCAGTATGTCTGTTCTCTCCAGTTTCAATGCTTCTATAAAAGACTTGTTCAAGTGTTGTTATCACAAAGTTGATGATTCCTTCTCCCCAAACATTTGTCTATCCATCTGTAAGTACTGCAAGACATAGTGCTTCACTGATTTTTCCTTGTACAGATTCCATCACATGGTCATATTCTGACTCCAAAAGAGGCTCGCTCAGGGAATATCTGCTTGGCCAATGGTATGATGGTCGTAATAATTTAAAAGCTTCCTGCCAATTTGAATTTTCAGTTATTGACAATGCTGATCCAGAAACATATATTGCTCTTGCATGAGCATGATCAATTTTCTCCTGATTTTCAGTTGTCATTTTATCTATAAATGAAGGTATTATGTCTTTTTGTGAGGCAGTGGTTTGCAACACTTCCTTAAAGTTGCTGCTGGTGAAGAAACACTTTGTGATAATCCAGAAGCATCAGAAAGAGTGTTTCTGGAATTAGAACTCTGGAAGGAGAAGCTACTTGTACTTTAATTCTGGTCCTCATTATTTAATTCCATAAAGTATTTTTTAATGTCTTTAGGGCACCTCTGGCATGCAAGGATGTGTTTTGTCATCCTTGTAGCATTTCGAAAAGAATATTTCTTCTCACAATATTTGCAAATTGTAGCTTTGCTCTTAGCAGAAATTGCACTGTGGAAATGTTTCCAAACTCGAGATGTTGGTCTCACCATTTTACTGAAAGGAGGAACAGAAAAGCCAATTTACTGAGCAGGCTATAGGTAAGCATAATGCTGTGATGGTGGAGAACATTAATAAGAATCATTTAAGGGTTACAAAAGAGAAACTAAGTTATCAGACAAATTTACCCTCTTACCTGTCAGTTAAGGCCTGAGAGAAGGACAGAAACATCATCTATTGCATGGGTGTCAAACTCGCCGCATCACGTAATATTTCATGATGTTTTTCCCTTTGCGAACCTGGGGTGGGCGTGGCCTGAGCGTGATGCATTCTGGCCTGTGGGCCGCCAGTTTGACACCCCTGATCTATTGTATAGCAACAATTACTCAACTGTAGGAGGTCCGAGGTACACAAGCAAACTATACTGGAGCCTTTTCCCTGCAGTGCCCCCTAGTGGCACAAATGCATATTATTCTTGTTTAAGAACTGCATTGAGAAGTACAGTGTTACTTGAATTGTATTTCAGGATTTGCTCGTCTCATCTGAGAGACCTTGCAATAATTTAAGACTTTACAAAAAGTCTCAGAAATCTTTCATTAAAGTCTTCATGTTATAGTTTGAATACCATGTCATAGATATATTATTTATCATTGGAAAAGATCATATTCCATTTTTTTCAATTTTTCAGGAAAAAAAAACAGCTTTGGAAAAAAACAGAAAAAAACTGTTTTCCCCCAATTTTTCCAGGTTTTTTTTCCAGGCCTTTCCATCTCTAGTTGCACTACATATGTTCGGTAGATTGTTACAGTGATATCCAGTCTCAAGTTGCTCCACAAGTTCTACATGACATTGAAGATATTGTTTACTATAAACAACAATCCAGTGGCATATGGTAGAAAGCAATGGGACAGGTTTAGTGAGAATCCAATATATAAAAGTACACAACTGAGTGAGGAGCAAAAATATCAACTATAAACATACCAAAACCAAACCAAACCAAACCAAAACAGGAGAGAGAGAAAAAGTGAGATGGGAGTGGGGTAGGACTGTCCTGAACACCTAATAGACTAGGTCTTTTATGATTTCCTAAAGAATAGAAGAATAGAAGCTATAATTACTGGTGGTGGTGCAGTGGTTAGAATGTAGTACTGCAGGCTAACTCTGCCCACGTGCCAAGCCTGCAGTTCGATCCTGACTGGCTCAAGGTTGACTCAGCTTTCCATCCTTCTGAGGTCGGTAAAATGAGGACCCAGATTATTGGGGGTAATATGCTGACACTTATAAACCATCCAGAGAGTGCTGTAAAGTGCTATGAAACAGTATATGAGTCTAAGTGCTATTACTACCATACATTTTGATACATGTGTGAATTTGTTAGTATCATAACTTGGCCTTTGATTCTTGGGGAAAATTAGTTTGGGCTACAATTGAGAGTAGATGTAATTTACCCAAGGTGGCTAAATTTTAGACACATTTCAGGCATAGGTAACCTTTTCCTTTGTGAATCATGCAATGTTCCATTTGTGTCTTCTCTATTTCTTTCTTTTTCACAGATACATAAACAGGAAGAGGACAGTTGAGTGAGCAAGATGTTGCTTACAACATCAGGAAAGCTACAAAGAGCACATGCTTTGCATGCAAAAGATCCCAGATTCTCTATCTGATACCCTCCAGTTCATTTTTTGGAATCTATTCTGCAAAGCTAGGTGGACAAATAGGAGTAATAATGTTAGGAAGTGGGGTTGAGGGGTACCCCGGACTGTGAACCAGCTCATGAGAAAACACACTAGGACTGAAATAAATCTGACAGAGGCATCTTGTGTAAAAATATAATTTACTTTAAAACATTTAAAAAGCACTATGTCTTTAAAAAAGCACATTAGTAACAAAGTCTTATCTTGGTTATGTGAAGCCAGGCTATCTCCCTAGATTCCTCTCCACAATACCAAAACAGTTCACAAGAGAAAAAGGTTAACATGACAATAAGCAGCTTGGGTGTCGATACATCATCGAGGTAGTAGAAGGGCGGCAGCATAAACTTCACAGCTAAAAAAATCACCTGAAGAAAAAACAATTTCAATCAGCAAACGTAGCTTGAAGCTTGTGGGAGGAAGAATGTCCAGCAGCAGCAGTTCTGATGATGGCTTGCGTGCTTCAAAACAGCAAAAGGCAAGCATCCATAGGAGTATCTCTGCAACAGTGTCTGGAGTCCTTATCTGTGTTCTCCTCCCTTCTGTAACGTTGCACTGAGTTCTGCATCTAGCTTCCAGCAGGAGTTCTGCATCTAGGCCTAAACAGCGTTTAGGCCCGAGTAGCAAGCGAAAAGGTCCTTGCTTATATGGGGAGTTAACCTGCAATTAACTAGGGCAGGGAAGGCTTGCAGGTAATTGCAAACAGAAGATGGCTTGATTGAAACCATACTGTTTGTGACTGATCAAGTAGCCACAGCAATCCTGAAAACACTCGTGACAAATAAGCATATATCCATTTCCAGAAAGCCAAACAAAGATGCATGTTTTAGCATGATCTTACAGTATATCACACGGCCAGGCTGTATATAATTTAAAGAACCATATTTGCCTAACATAATCAGCAGTACTCTTTTTTATATATATTTGTTGCACCCAGCATTATTGCTAATATTTGATGGCAAAGTGGTACAAATCAACTTAAAAGAAGCCCTCTAGAATATGTGTGGAAAGATAGTAATTATATTGTAATGCACTATAAATAGATAATAAAGCTATTTAAGTAGATATGTATGTGTATGCACATTGGGGTTGTTTGTGTTTATAGCTGGATTACATGCAGGTGTGTATTATGTGCATGTAACTCAGTGATGTGTAAGGAAATTGAGAGGCTAAAATTGTCAACTAATAGCTAGATTGGAGGGCACAAAAAACAGGATGGGTAAGTATGTAAATAGAGGTACAGATTGGGAAAAGTAGGACGACTTGTCAGACATCCTGACCCCAGGTTATAATTCAATGAACCCCTGAGTTGAAAGCCAAACAATGGAAAGGAATGGAATAGAAGAAAGGAACCTAGTTTCTGAAGGGACATTAAAAGCTCAGAAATATATATATATATAATACTCAACTTTGGGTGTGGTAAGAAGAGAGATAAAAGAGAGGCAAGACAAATGAGATAGAAGGACGGAAGACTGGGAACCAGCAAGGTGCCTTCCTGGCATAAATAGCTTGTGGGCAAGAGCTAAATTAGAAAAGGCATGTGGCTTTGTACAAGGAATGCCTGAGAAAAAAAATTGACAGCTGAATCAATATTTGCTGGAAGTTCACATATAAGAAGAAGCTGAGAAATGGCTTGAAGATTTGACCCAAGAAAGAAAAAAATATTAGGAGAGGATGAGAGGGAGGAAAAAAAAAAAGAAATTGAAGACCTGCAGAACAAAGAACTGTAGGAGAAGTTGGCAGAGACAATTTGGAATACAAGTAGAGAGGAAAGGAGAGTTTTGGCTACTGGACTTAATAGCTTAGTAGTTTAATAGTGAGCATATTCTTCATACAGCTATGTATTTTTTTCTGATATAAGTAAAATCTGTTAAAAATTCACAGTTGGACCTGGGATATTCTTTTTTTCTTCCTGGGAGGCTCAGGAGAAAACAAAGTACCTAAGAAGCTCTGGTAAGACAAGATTTAGAAGCAGGCTTCATAGGAATAAATTCAACAGGAGCTGAAAGATTCTCTTTCATATGCCAAACTTCAATGAAGTGAATGATGGAAGACTTACCTCTCTTTTCCATTTACAAAGTTGTAGCTAGTTGAATGCTGGAATATTGTTTCCCTTTGCACCAAATAATATTTGTTACATATGAAGCACAGGTGGACCATCCTCAGATCATCCTTTGCTTCTCTATACTCTGATGCTGATTTCTGACATCTTTCTTCCCACATCTGGGTCTGCATCACTTACATCACTTACCCTGAATGATAATTCTGTCTCAGTTGATTGGAAAGCATATGAACGACTGAGAACAGTTATCCATGTTTCTAAGGAAAGTGGTGAGACTCTATGTTTTGTAAGTAGTCCAGAATCCTAGCAAAGATTTGAATCTAAGAACAAGGTCCAGAATATCTTTTACCAGATAGAATTCAATTATGTTTATTTTAATGTTCAAAAAGTTCATAATTATATTATGGATTCCCTCCCTATATAATTTGCAAAGAGGAGAAAAGATTGCATAAAAATAAAGAAATGTTTTATTCTCTATGCACATTACAAGCACTGGAAGCCTCAAGTCAGATGAAGAACGTACCAAAACAAATAATTAAAACTTTTCCCCATGCCATGCTCTAACTTTTAATCTAGAACTTGGCATTCCTATTTGTTTCTGAATATAAGAACAACAGGTGGAATTGTATATTACCTATTAAAGATTAAATGTAATTTGCTCTAAATCATAATATTTCCTTTACTTCTTCCTTGTATATTGACAGGTTTTGCATGGTTCTGTCTTAATTCTTAGGAACTGATTAACACATAGCATATAACCGAGTTTAACTAAACATGTTTCTATGAAATCTATAAATATTAGAGTTGCACCATATCTAGTAGCTTCTATTTGGAAGGTGATTTTGTGTGACACGGACCATTGAAGAGCCATGGATTTTAAAAGGGATATATTTCAGCAGCTCTATGAATACTGTGAATGTTTTTTTTTCCCCAGTTGGTTTATTTTTATCCTGACATTTTGCCCATCCTGCAGAATTCATCCTGCGGAAGAAACAGCAGGTTTGTCTCAGAACAGTTCAATTTCAATCTCCAGGTGACAAGATGATATTTCTTCCTTTTCTGAAGAAACTTTTAATATGGTGCGTTAAAGGTCATGAAAACTCCACATCTATTGAACTTTACTAAGCTTATTTCTCTTAATATTGATGATGTATTGACATACCTTTCCCCCCCCCCTGAAAAATGAACACTTCTAACATATGTCAAATCTTAAGGTCTTTTCTGTATGCACCCTGTAATTTTTTTTGTCACAATGATGGAAAATGTTCCTAAATGTTATTATAAAATTTCATAGCATCACAAGCACCTACATTTCCCCTTTTTATTCAAAAGTAGGTACACTTACAACATCTAGATCATAGTTTTGGAAGTTGAAAGCTTTAATTTTTCTCTGTACTGCAGACCTGCTTGGGTTGGCTTTCTTCATGTCTAACGTTTATAATACCAAAAAGAATCCACTGCAGTTGTTTGATATGGTTATGCATACTATACAAACCATGAATTCTGAAAAGAATCTGGGCAGTTAAGCTGTAGTTTTGAAATCATTTGAGTGGAATATATATCTTTAATTTGCTATGCCTCTCATTCAAAGCCGTCTCTAAAGCTCCAGTTCTGATAAATATTCATGGAATATATAACATACTGCATGAAAGTTATCCCCTGCTAAAAAAGGTCTTTTAGAGCTTTCTAAAACATTTGGTAGTAAGAAAAAAGATGTTGAGCACTAAATACTATGATTAGCAGATCTGACCATAATGATGAATCATAATGATTCTTAAAAGATAATTCATCTTTGACTAAACCAGGTGTCAGCAACCTGCAGCTCTGGAGCCGCATGCGGCTCTTTGGGCCCTCTGCTGTGGCTTCCTGTCATGTGATCCCACCACTGGCTGGCCCCACCCCTCACCCTCCCAGTCACTCCTCCCCTGGCCTGAGAAGGTAAGGGGGACAGCGGGTGATGGAGAAGTGGCCGGGGCAGAGACAGAGAGATACACAGAGAAAGGGGGGGGGGAGAGAGGGGGGAAGGGAGGGAGAGAGAGAAGTCAAAAGGGTTTTGTGGTTCCCAGTGTTTTTTAACAACTGGTTCTCTGCCGCAATGACCAGCTGGGTAGGCATGGCCCACCCAGGTTTTGTGGCTCCCAGTGTTTTCTTTTCTGTGGGAAATGGGTCCAAATGGCTCTTTGAGCATTTAAGGTTGCAGACCCCTGGACTAAACAGAGCAACTTAGGGTGGGAAGACCTTGAGAGATATTACTCTCAGAATTTATAAGGAATTGTATGGTTACACTGGACAACTACTTTTTTCAAGTGCTTCTTGAAAATCTTTTGGTGATTGTGATAGACCCCTTCAATCTGAACACAAACATAACTTCAGAATGTTTGTATCATGTAGGAATCTTGAGAAATATGAAATTAACTTTTAATGACTATACTGTATTTAATCACGTTTCCAACCCACTGCATGAGATCAACAGGGCTAAAAGGGTTTTGCTACTGGTTTTCATTTGTCCTTGGTGTCTGATGCATCTTGCTGTGGAGACCAAAATAGTCAGCCAGCATTGATGGATTCCAGTTATCCTGTTACTGTTTTTCCATTGTAGCAATGTGCTGGAGTAAATTTCACTATGTTCATCACTCACTGTACCTGTATTTTTGGAAGGAATCCAAGTGTGAATGCAGAAAATGAATAATCAGTGATGTGTTGGATTTCATGGTCTTGTATGCTGTAATATGTTTGTCAACCAGCTGAATGTAGTTTCCAAGAAAATTATCAGTGACATTCTTGAATGCTTTCCAGGAACTTTTCTATGGCCCAACTGTTTGAACCACTTGTCATTGATAGCAATAGGACTTAGACTTATATACCGCTGTATATAATGTATCTCATATGGACCAACAAAAATAATCTCTTTAATCTTGGCATTAGTTGTTCTTGGAAACATCTGTCTTAAAAAAATGAAAACCTTCACCTTTCCTTTTTCAATTTTTTTTTTCATCAATCCAAGTTTTATGTGAATCAGTGGCAAAAGTATTTTTGTTGGGTCAACAACTGATTGATATGTCACATTTTTCTGTCCGGGAAGTAAATTCTTTCAGAGTGGCAATTTTTAAAAAATGTAATTCTACTCTCTTGTATGGCTGTCCCATTTGCATGTATAACAACAATACCTGGTATATCCGAGCTGTATTCCAAGCAGCAGAGACACTACTTTTAGTGCTACATAGATATTCCAGTTGTAGTTGATGTACTATATGTGCTTCAACAGTTATTCCATATTTTTGTATGTTTCTTTTCGTGTGAGCAGTATAGCCAACATGTACTGAAAAATGTACATTGGCATTGTGTAAAAACAGAGATTTCTATAAAACAGTACAAGATAGGTTAAGTTACAGATTGTTCTCATGATTAGCAGCCCAAAATCTATAAAATACACCCAAAATTGTTCAGGAAATCTTTGTTTTCCAATGTTGTTTATCTAATTGGAACAATAATTTTCTCCATATACCATATTCAATGTTCCTAACACAGTACAATAAAAAACTAAATATTATAGTTGTATTTTCTCGTGTTAGGTAATGGAAGAGCATGGCATTAGATTTTCTAATATTATAGAACGCTAGAATGAATGACTCCAACTTTTCTGTTCCCTCCTTCACCCCATCACCCCAAGGCAATATAAATAGATCAGACTATTTTCTGAACTGAAAATCTGGCCTCAAGGCAAGTTTGCAGTCCTTGGACAGTTCTAGTTGTGGGTCTATTTGGCAATGCCGGTGTGCAGTGTTCACCTTTGAGGAAAAGAGGTAAACAACATCCCTACAAGCATAATATGTTGCTTGATTTTCTTTCAAGCCTAGAATTTGTCCATCCCTTGGACCAAGAAGCAATAAAATGCAGCAGAAAAAGTCAGTATGGCACACTCTATAGACCTTCAGATCTATAGAGTGTAGAATAATAGACAGTTCTATAGTTCATTGATACAAACTGTGTGTAGGCCATTTGTGTAAAATATTTTCTACATGAATTTTGAATTTTCAATTAGGCTAGCCACAATCCCCCCCCCCTGAATTTTATGGTAAGCAAGAAAATGCCACTTTAACTAGTACTAATAATTATGATTCTGATTTAGGATTCCAACTCTTTTTTATGTACAAACTTGTTCTACAACACTATATAAAATATCTTCTGAAATTATGACCTGTGAAGATTGATGTATTTCGTTTTAAGATTCATAGGAATAGGAAGGAATTAACCTAATTAATGCCTCTAGGAGGACAGGTTTCTATTCTGATTTTTAGTTATATAATATATATATATTGTATATAATATCTGGATACAGTCTCTTTATCAATTAACACCCCTCCTGCGTGAGCTGCACTGGTTCCCGGTGGTCTTCTGAGTGCGATTCAAGGTGTTGGTCACCACCTTTAAAGCGCTCCATGGCTTAGGACTGGGATATATACTAGACCGCCTGCTGCCAGCAACAGCCTCCCACCGGCCAATACGCTCCCACAGAGAGGGACTCCTCAGGGTGCCGTTGGCCAGACAATGCTGACTGGCGACACCCAGGGGGAGAGCCTTCTCTGTGGGGGCACCAGCTCTCTGGAATGAGCTGCCCCTTGAGATTCGTCTCATCCCCGACCTGCGTACCTTTTGCCATGCCTTGAAGATCCTCTTGTTCCAACAAGCCGACCTGGCCTAATATGAATTTTAGAATGTGTGTATCTGTGTTTTAATCTATGGGCCAAATTTTTATATATTCAATTTTAAATTGTTTTAAATTTTGTATATTTATATGTGTTTTAATGGCTGTATAATGCCCTGAGTCCTTCGGGAGAAGGGCAGTATAGAAATCTAATAAATAAAATAAAATAAATAAATAAATAAATCCACTTTAAGAATGCATAAATAATAAATAAATAAATAAATAAATAAATAAATAAATATATAAGTGTTCTTGTTCTCTTCAGCATACTGTGGAAATGTGTGAAGAAAGTAACAGAAAAAGGGGGTACCGATGAATCGTCTTTCATTTTGTTGCTGGATTTGTGAGTACTTGCTGCATAGTCATCAAAGCAGTGGTTCTGATTTTTTGGTTTTTTCTTTGTAGAAGCAGGATTCCTCTATATTACCTCCCATTGAATGTTTATCTTATTTAACTGTAGTTAATATTTTATCATTCATCATCATTCTTTTTGCAGGAAGTGCATAGAGTCGCAATGAATCCTATTCACAGCAGCTTCTTTGGAATCTTCCCAATTTATGTCCACTATGTGTAAGTCATATTTAAATGTCTGATGTCACATTTTGCATGGTCTACCTCGCCTCTGCATTCCCTCTGGCAGCTGCCATTGTACAGCATTTTTCAGGTAAAAAGGTTCTAGCAAGCAAAGAATATGGCCATCTAGGTATATTTGACATTCAGTCACAATGGCCTTCTTCCCCTTCCTGGATCCACTTGACTGCAAAATTTCCTCATTGGGGATATGTTCACATCAAATGATGCCCAGAATTCCCCATAGGCAAAGTTGATGGAACACGTTGAGCTTTTGTGCTTTGTGTGTTTCACTGGCATAGATCACTGTTGGTACAACAATTGTCTTATAAAGCAGTAATTGGTCTTCTTGTCTATATAGGTCATAAGTGCTGGAATACTGCTGAGGCGTTACCAATTCTGTGTTTGACATCTGCTTTATGCTGACATTTTGTGATAAGATGCTACTGAAACAATAAAGAAGTCTCAAAAATGGTGCAGAGCTTCAAAAAGGAGTTATAAGCTGTAACTAAAGAGTGTCTCTTTTACTTAATAGAGATAACAGTCTCATGAATTGATTAAGAAATGAAGGGCACAGCTTATTGTCTGTTTGAAAAATAAAATCCAAAATGGCTGTTTTATCCAACAACAATGTGATTTCAGCCCCGCCCCAGTAGTGGGTTTCAAAAATTTTTACTACCGGTTCCCCAATCTAGGGGAAAGTTACTGTAAAATCCTCATTTCCTCCCGATCAGCTGGGACTTGGGAGGCAGAGAATAGATGGGTGGGGCCAGTCAGAATTTTTACTACTGGTTCTCCAAACTACTCAAAATTTCCGCTACCAGTTCTCCAGAACTGGTCAGAACCTACTGAAACCCACCTCTGCCCCACCCCCCACCCAGCTTCAGCTCACCAGTTATTTTGAAGCTACTAAAATTGCTTGCAGACTGTTGTGTTATCAGAGGTTCTTGAGGGATGATTCTGGGACTTTCCCTAACCCAGGAGAGGCAGATAAATAAAAGGAAACCTGTTCCTTCTGTTGTTAAAGGAAGAATGACAGTCCAGAGAGTGGAGATTCTCTGGGTGTGTCAGGTGCTGGCCGTGACTTCACCGGAAGTTCCCGAAAGACCCAAATTTTTTAATCATGTTATTCAGATTCTACCATTTCATCATAATCAATTAATTTAATTTTTACTTTAATATTGACCAACTTTGAGTCTCTTTTCCTTCTTATGTCCTTTAAAATATCTTAGTTTGTGTAAAATGTAATGATTATTTTTTGTTAGGACAGCAATTAATAAGATATTGGTAGGAAATAAAGCTATGGTTTTGTGTTACTGAAAACAACTATGAATAACCAACTTGAATCTGTTCCATTTGTCTGTATTATCATTAAGGCTCACCAGCTGGCTCTATTGCAAGAAAGCATAATTCACACAAGATGTAAGATCCATTCATTATTCTAGCTATAATTGTAGTCAGCTGGTTCTTGATAAATCTGCAGAAGTAATAATTGTTCTGGGGAAAATGCTTTGTGGCCTTTTTAATGATATAGTAAAGATCTTGTATCGAAAATCAATCAGACTTTTTAATATTGCATGAGGTTGAAATGCATAACACTTTTGCACATGATTTCAAACAGTTGTTTCATGTCAAAAATTAAAAGCTAACAAGATTCAGACTCCTCCCTTCTCCCTCCATTCATATCAGTATAAGAAGTGAGAGGCGATGTAGCACAATCAGATTTGCAAGTTTCTGCTATTATAGCAAATCTAAATAAAAGTAGTTTTTAATCTCTCTTTGAAGTTCATTTCTTATATAGTTTATCAGATGGAGCCGACAGTTTAGGATCCATAGATTTACAGGTAGTCCTCGACTTAAAACAATTCACTTAGTGACTGTTCAGAGTTACAGCAGCACTGAAAAAAAATGATTTATGATCGTTTTTCACACTTATGACCATTGCAATATCTACATAATCTAGTGATGGTGAACCTTTTCAGCACCAAGTGCCAAAAAGGTCGCGTGGAAACATCGTGCATGCATGCGTGTGCTCGTCAGGGGCCACACTCCAGAAAAGCCAAACTTCAAGGTTGTAGCACGCATGCGCCCCTGATGCTTAGCTGGCCAGTGCACATGCGAAGGCCGGTTTTTGGCACTGCCACACGTGTGAAGGGATTGTGCTCCGGAAAAGCTGAACTTCCGGGTTCTGGCATGCATGCACACCCAACAATCAGCTGGCCAGCGCGCATTTGAAAGACAGCTGATTGTCACGTGTGCATGCACGCCACGAACCCAGGCAAGGCCACGCATACTGGGCGACATGGCTTCGCGTGCCATAGGTTCGCCATCATGGACATAGTCACATGATCAAAAATTGGACGTTTAGCAACTGACTCGTATGATGGTTGCAGTGTCCTTGGATAATGTGATAACTTTTTGTTATCACTTTTTGTTACAGGACTACCTGTATTTTGATATAATAGGTAACAGACATGATTGATATATGAATCACTGATACTCCATTATATAGATTAATCTGTCTTTAAATGTATCTTTCTTGAGAAAGAGACTTTTATTTCTAAGGGTTCTTAGATGTTTTAATTTAATTGCAGTATTGGTATCTTGACTGTTATTGTCCATATGAGAAAATTCCAGTGACTTGTTGTTGTTGTTTGGAAAAATATATATTTTTCATTAAAACAAAAATGACTGCTTAAAACTGCATAACTGTTTAACAAACTGTAATATACCCAAAGAAACAGACTTTCACATATAAGACATACTAAGCCAAAGCATGTTAATAAATAGATCTACATCTGCTGAAGCAACTATGGATAAAGTTCAAATTTTATTAAGCTTAAAGAAGTTATTTACATATCCAAGACCAAGTTGTCTTGCACATATAAACAGATCTACTTTGATGAAAATTAATTCTTAATCCAACACAATAATTATAAGGTCACACAAACTGTGTATATCTTTAAGATTGCCTTGTCCACATCTTTGTCTCAATACTTTCTCAGCTAGGAACTATCACTATTATATATTATGTGGTGCAAAGACACATTAATCCTTTTGCTTCCCTAGGAAGTAATGATATGACAGATATCTTGTCAACCTCTGTATATCTTGGTTTAGCAGTTATCTTCCTTGAAGATAATCCTTTATCTACAGATCCTTAAATAGTTTAGTGGTTTTCCAGCATGATGACAAAACTATGTCTTCAGAACCTTCTGAAAGGCCAGGAAGGGTGGGGGGAGCAATCTAACTTTGGGGGGAACTATGTTCCAAAGGATGGATTCTGAGCCATGAAAGGCTCTTCTACTGAGTTCCATCAGATGACATTCCTTATCAAACAACCTGTAACATGCCTCTCTTCTGCTGGATGTAATCGAGTTGGTAAATGTAACGGGAGAAAGGGGAGGAATGGGAGAAAGGCGGTGCCTCAAATAGCATAGCAATTGTAAAATGCAATAATATCTACTAACTAATGGAGACTTAAAATGAGTTATTATACTATAATATCAGAGATCTCCAAGATCTCTGTTACTCAATGACATTTTTCTCATTTTTTTTCTTTTATGCTGTAAATGGTTTTCTTGCAGCATAGGAATATAATGGCCATGAAAAGAAAACTAAAAGTATATGCTTCCCATGGTTAATGATATTTTAGCACTTAATCAACTGGTGATTTCCTTATTCAGCATAAGGAACTGCTTAAACAACTAGATTTAAGCAGGGGGAAATTATTTTCAGTAGTCCTGAAAATGGAATACATTATGATTATGTAAACTTTCCTCCACTCCTAACTCCAAATAACAAAGGTTCTTGCCTGTTACTTAAGCAAAGGTCCACTTCACTGAACTCCATTCAGACATCACTAATGATCTCCATTTCCAGTGTAAATTGGCAGATTTATTGAAGTATCCTAAAGTTGCTCTTTCTTGGGTGATGGAAGAAACTACTCCAGTATTCCTGAGAGTAAATTGCAAATCACCATTTTTAATGTTGCCTGAAACCTTTTCTGTTTTTGAAACTGCCAACTTATATCAAGTTTATGTTAACTGAGCACATAACGTAAATCATCAGTAACATTTAAGCAATATTAAGTAGTTAACCTGGTTCTAGGACAACTGATTTTTTTAATATAATCATCACAGCAACATTAAGCTCCTGTGCAAAAGATGGGATACAAGCCAACCAAATAAATTATATGTATGTATCTGTGTATGTACGTATGTGTAACAGAGAGAGTGTATTTTTAATTGTATTAAAAATAAATGTTATAAGTAATGGTGAATTTATTTAGTTTTTTTTCTTTCTTTTAGTACAAACATCA
Source organism: Pituophis catenifer annectens (assembly GCF_029215685.1). Lineage (NCBI taxonomy): Eukaryota > Metazoa > Chordata > Lepidosauria > Squamata > Colubridae > Pituophis > Pituophis catenifer. The sequence goes on from NW_027256888.1 coordinate 35,200,002, forward strand.
TCATTAGTAAATAGCAATGACTTAAGGAGGTATGGAATGTATGTGTTTGTATACATTTCCTGTGAAATTATTTTTTTTGAAAAGGCAAAAATGTGGAAGTTGAAATCCTAAGTGAATTAATAGATAAACAGGTTGCATGGTTAGAGATAATGTGAAGTGCTATGAACTCCAAGCTAAATAGATGATTTCCCTGGCATTTTTGGCATTCAATATATAATTTTAGATTGTGAAATGAGAGTAAATATTTATATTGACCCCTCACCTCAAAATAAAACCAGTCCATTTCATGCAAAACTAGAGAGAATACAAAAGGAATCTTTTTGTCTAAATGTTACTCTGCTGGGTTTTAATGCTTTTAATAATATAGAAACATTAATTGACATAATCTATCTGAAATTGTGTGAGACATATTACTGTATATGATTAGTAAGTTTTCCCTGTGTGGAAAACCTCTAAATGCTTGTTTATTTGTTCATTGATATATGTAATTTTACATGAACATACAGACCCAGAATGCAAGCTATACAACATTTCAATCAACATGAAAACATTTTAAAATTAGAAATATATATCAAAGTGCTGTCCTATTTTTTTGGTTTCAGCTGAACATTATAAACAGAAACTTCCTTTAATATTGGCAATGTGTCTATCACAATAAAAGTAGCCATATTCTACAGACATACAAAAAACAGTGAAATGAATCCTGCTAGACTGGAAAAAACAAATTTATAATGTGACAGGTGCCCAACTCTGGGGACTAAACTTGATAACAGGCCTGAAATTCTCTTCAACAGCCTATGAAGACTGATTATACAGCAGCATGCTGATATCCTTTATTGTTGTTTTATTTATAGAAACAAAATGTCTTAGTGCTGGAGGACATACCTTTAGAGATGGTCCTAAATCATACTTTCAAGTTCAGCAGTCGAAAGCCTTAACGGTTTCACACACTGAGATTTATGCTCTGAATAGATTAATACAACCTGAATTGTGCATGACTTTGTATTGTACACACAGTCTACCTGCAAAAGTTTTTCCATTCACTGTTGAAAAAGGACTCTGCCACATATTCCTTATATCAGTATGAACTGGAATATCAGCTTAATGAGCAATTCTATACTGCAGGAAAACTGGAACTAATGGAAAGCGTTTAGCAAAAGGCAGAATATTAATATTAGTATCTAATATTATAATATTAATATTAGTATCCATGGAAGCAAAAAGCATCCAAATTTGCTTTGATTTTTTTACAATTCAATGTACACAATATAAAAGTCAAGACCAACCTTGAAATTTGTTGATAATCAACACACAGAGGGTATCACCCAATCATTTCTCATTTATACTCTCCATAGGTTTCATAGGTTGCTGTGGGTACTGACCACAGCCTTTGGAACTTCTTCCCAAAACAGAACAGCAAGTAAATTTCTATTGTTTCTTGCATCCTTCCATCCCCATCCCAACACATATAGCCTTTGTGTTGGGCACATGCAGGTAGTACATTTAAGTGGTAGTTTGCAAAATGTGTGATACATCATTAAATGGATAGATGCAAGAATATATAATTTTTCAAATGAATATAAAATGTACCGAGAAGCTACAAGCATCTTTTGTTCAGTATCAGATCAGAATTGTAGTGGCATTCGAGGAAGTCATATGTATATCTCCACAAATTAGATATTGCTATATTGCAGCAACTCTGAGTTTTGCATTCCCTGAATTTTGCAAACTCTGAATTTTGCATTTCTTCTAGCTTGGCTATGTAAAATGGGAGGCAGGTAGCGTAGCAGGCAATCTCTTTGGTGAGAAAATAAATATTCATAAATACAGTATATTTCATTTGTCTGTGAAGCAATGGAGAGAAAATGCAAACAAGTTTTCCAGGGATGGCTAAGAATTGAAGTTTTGAAAATCTGCATTAGCAATGGTTTTCATGTAACGAAGAAGGGAATGTGCAGCCTGAAATGCAAGAAACTTGGTGTAGTGCTAATCAAAATAGATTTCTACTATTTCTACAAATTGATATAAATAGGGTTTTTTTTAAAAAAAATAAAGCAACAGAAAAATGAAAAAATCTAGGAATATATAACACATTTTTATGTATGTTAAACCATAGAATAATTTCTAAGAGCATAACTACAAAACGTATTTTGTTTTGTTTCTAAGTTTATCAACACTTCAGAGGGATGTTCAGTCATTTTAGACTTACTTAATGGCTCTAATCAAAAGCTAATCTAACCTGTAATTTGAAGCATCTGCTCAAAGTGACCCAGGGTAGAAAAGGACAATAAGAAGATGGAATAGATTTAACACTTGAGATTGTCTGACAGCATGCAATAACTGTTTCCATTTTGAAAAGTATGTTTGTAGCTATAATTCAAAGAAAAGAATTTAAACAAAAGTAATGGAAAAGCAAAGTTCTAAACTGACCTACAGTAAACTTTAATTGGATCTTTCAGTTGTAGTAAGCTTTACTTATTCATAATAAATCCCATCAAAATATTTGGTTGTCCACATAAAGAATTAAGAATATTTTCATCATGAATCTAGTTGTTTAAAATACAACAAATGTGATCCATACCCGATCTTTCCTAATTCCCATTTTATAATATTTTAATATTTTCTACATTGAAAAAAAAAGCATTTTGCAACTATTTTGTTTGGATTTATGCTTTATATTTAAATTGTTAACCATGTAAATTAATGATTCGGAACTCTATATCCTATAAAGAATAGTGAATCTTCCTCAAATGGTGAAAAGAAATGGTTAAGTCACAATAGCTCCTTCACATCTCTGATCAGCAGCACAGCCAAAAAGCAGCAAGGATGGCTGTGACTGTTTTGTTTCCCTGTTAATGAACTGGGTTAACCAGCAAAATCCACAATGGAGTTACTTGTAGTTTTTGTGCTAAATACCTTGATCAGATCACCAGCTTTCTACAATTTATCTTTAGATCTATCTACAATGGAGAAGGGACACAGGGAATTCTCTCTTGGTCCTGCTTCATATGAGTACCTTTTCCCAATACATATGGCAGTCATTGTATTCTTTTGATTGAAGAATTGCACATTACTTTCTGGGATGAATGTTCTCTGTTATTGAGTGCACTTCTTTGGGAGAAATGCACACTGAGCACGAGGTGAAGATGAAAACATCTGTTTTGTCACTCACTGGTTATGTCAGCCTCACTAGGTATACCAGACCAGGAAATCAACTCCACAGAAAAGTTAAAACTACGCTTATTGAAATTGATAATAATATCAGAATTTTCAAAGATTGTTCTATACTTCTCTCTCTTCTTATACTCCAGTGAATCAGGAGGCATCTGCCTGAGCCTTGTTTCAATACTCTGGACTTAAAAAATGTTTCAGCCCCTTATGCTAGGAAACAGGTCATGCGTATTTCTATCAAGGTCATCTTCCTTACTCTACAGGCAATCAGTGGAATGAAAAATGTCACAGCCAAATTGCCCTCACACCTTCTGGGAATTGTTATCTGTAATGTTTCTGGGATAAATCCAAATCTAATATTTTGGTCATCAATTTACTATCTATTTTTAACATCTTATTTTTACAGATGACTTAGCTTCTGTATGGCTTAACATATGAACGGATTTGATTTTCATTCTTTCAGTGAGACTCCAGGAGTTGGAACAGGAAGCAAAGTCTCTTTCTATCTCTGTTGCCTTGAAAGATTCATCTTTAAGAATGTTATTGTTAAAACATCACGCAATGGTATTGGTTGCAAAATTTAGAAACACCATTGTTAATTAGTGTACATATCATACATGTTATGATTTTGTACATATGACCTAAGGTAGAATATTATTTTAAATATTTAAAACAGATGTATGCATCTACAGAAGCCTCGCTCATAACAGTGGGAAAAGTTAACACAATAATAGATATCAATTACAAAATGTTATTTATGAAATTCAGTTCCTACCCCAATGAAAATTAAGTAGCATTTCTGTTGGTCTTATGACATTCTAAATACATGATAAGTAATTTTGTAGGACTATGTTTGAGTCAAACATTTGTTAATTTAGATTTATATATCTTAAGTGGTACTGTACTTGATGTTATTCAGGTCAGCTTACATATTGGGCTGGAAATAGAACTTCAACTATAGATTATGTAGCTGTTTCATAATGCATAATTACTTTGCTAAAGCAATATAAAATACAGTAGTAGGCATATTAGATAATGAATTCTTCCCCAAAGTGCTTGACTTATAGTACCGGTATATGCTTTCACAGCGTAACTTTTTTTAAAAATCTTTTTTTGTGGAGCAGTTTCTAAAGATGAATTTTCATATTATAGTTACCAAGGATAATGCTATTCTCAATAATTTTGAACAGCTCTCCTTCTCAGTATATACTCTTTGCTAGCATCTTACAAATTAAGAAACCTACATAAGTATATAGAAATAATCACTGACCAGATTATTATTGTTCAAAACCAGAAAAAGCACTTACCAAAACACCCAGAAATATAAAATAAACCCAACATATGAATTCTGTATAAAAGAATAATATAAATATAAATAGTTCTTTAAAAAATAAGACATCTTTGATTTGTTAAACAAAGTAATTTCTGTTGTATCATCAAAAACTCATCCCTATTCTGGCAAGTATTTACTTGACTGGCTTCTAAGGATCCCTCATATTAATGTGAGAAGACAATTTTTGTAAATGATATGACAAAAAGCAGAAAGAAGAGATCTTGCCAACCAATTGACTCCCTATATAAAATTTTGATATACATTAATAGCCAAGATATTGAAATCAGGCAAAGGACTAAGTACTTATTTCATCCCTATTGGAGCAATTAGAATATTCTCTCTTGGTGTTTTACTAGTCCTGGCCTCATTATTTACATCATCAGTCCAATCTCTAGAATGCATCAATAATATTTGTTTTAAAAGATAGTTTTCTTCAAATTATTGTTCCATTAGTTTTTTAAAAGAAAAATTAGCAAAGTAAAGCAAAATTAGCAAAGTTTTATCACATTTGATGGAAAAAACAGATCTAAACCAAGCATTGCCTTCTATCTAGTATCTGTTGCATATAAATTTGCTTTTGATTTAGTACCATATTGCAAAAACTTGTGAGGTTCACAATTGAATGGCATATGGTTCCTTTGCTTTAAAGGTTTTACAAACATACCTATTTGAAAGTCCACTGAATGCAATGGGTCATTCTACAAGATAATACCCTCATTGTATTTCAGACATCAATTCATTAGAGAGGGTCCAGAGATATTATATTAAAAGAGTACTCAAATTTTCTGCTCGAAATAAAATTCCGTATACCACCAGGCTTGAAATTTTAGGTCTGGATAGCCTCAGACTACTCCATATATGTTCCGACCTATGCTTAGTTCATAAGATTATTTACCAAAACGTCCTACCTGTAAATGAGTACTTTAATTTCAACCATAATAACACAAGGGCTATCAGTAGATTCAAACTCAATGTAATTCGCTCTAATCTTGATTGTAGGAAATAATGACTTCTGAAATAGAGTAGTAAATGTCTGGAACACTCCACCTGATCCTCTTGTTAGTTTCTCTAACCCCCATATCTTTTACCTTAAACTGTCTATCGTGGACCTTTCATGTTTCTTAAGAGGTCCTTAAAGGGGTGTGCATAAGTGCACCAGCGTGCCTACTGTCCCTATCCTACTGTCCCATAGAATGGGATATGTAATCATTCTATGTGTTTATGGCTATATTTTGCCTATTTATATCCTTTTATTTGTGCCAATTTTTTTCATGTGTCCATGTCCATGTCTATACTATTACTTGTTTCCTTGTACTTGTTGATAAATAAATAAATAAATAAATAAATAAATAAATAAATAAATAAATAAATAAATTCTAACATTCAAAACAAAAACCACACAACTGCTTTTTGCTGCTGTAAGTATTTGATCAATCCCAATATCTCACTTTTAGGTAGTCCAGATTATCACCTTTCTGAACCTGATTTCTAAGCTTTAGTCAGTGCTGTTGTATGCAAATAATGCTGTTATGCTTTCACAAACTCAAGTAGTTTGAGAAAAGACTTAAGCTTTTTCTTGTCCATTGTAAAGAATGCTTGCTGTCAATAAAATATTCCAAAAACTAAAATATAACATATTGTTGGAAAATCTGTTCTCAAAATGGATCTTAGATAGTTAAGTACTGGATCAAGTTAAATATTTGGGCGGAACTTCTGGTTTGCTTCCTGACGCCGAAAGATGGTCCTGTTTTTGGACCGCCAGCCCCGCTGCCTGTCAGAGCCGCTTCGATCCAGAGAAGCAGCTCGGAAGTTCCCTAATCCAAAGGATTAGTGGAAGAGAGTGGGCGAGAAGCAGGTTGAGACCCTGTGAGCCCCCAGACAGCTGTTTCTGGGGAGGAAACAGGCGCGGCTCCCTTTCAGATCGCCGAGACTCCGGACAGCGTGGGACGAGTCTGCTCAGTGCAGAGCAAGGCGGCAGGAGCAACCTTTCATTCAAAATAAAGAAAATTCAAATAATCAGGGTGGAAATACAACTTGAACCTCGAAACTGCAAGTATTACTAGCCCTGTGATTAAGCTTAAAGCAGAAGAGTGAATGTGTGAAAGTCGCTTGAAAATGGCGTCTGGCTTCAGCGTTAATGAGCTGAAAGTGAGAGTGGATTAGCAAAGTTATCTCAACTAGCTACAAAGTTGCGCTGTCTGTAACAAGTAGAGGAAAAGAAAGGAAAAATCTTTTTTAAAAAAACAAGCCTGATCTGACTAAACCTGGGGGAATTTTTTAGAGGACTTTGTGGTGGAGGAAAGGGAAAAAGGATCTCCTTTTTTGGAAAAACTAGCTTACGTGGCAGGATGGCTTCCAAGCAGACCAAACAGGAAGGGAAGGCGGCAGGGGGGGAATCCCCCACACGTAAACCTGAACAGCAGTTTCCCAGCCAGCAGAGCCAGAAAAAAGAGATTGATCTTGAAAGCTTAAAGGATTTTATTACTCAGGCTCTGGATGAGAAATTTGAAAAGTCACAACAGGAAATTAAGCAGGAGATTAAAGAAATTAAAGAGGTGGTGCAAGAAAAGTATGATAAGGTGACTAATAAATTAATGACAGTGGTGTCTGGACTGTCAGAAGCAATTATTAAAACGGATGCCAAGGTGGAAGAATTTAAATCAGAAATGGAGGTCAAAATGAAGGAAACTGATCATAAAATCTTTGATGCTGATAATAAAATGCAGAGATTTGAAAATGAAATTACAATGATGCAGTTTAGGTCCATGGAATTTGCTATAAGGCTGAGAGGCATAAAAGAGAACGATAGACAAGACCTGAGACAGATTTGTGCTGATGCTCTAGCTGTGTTGTTAAAGATTAGCCCTGAAGAGATTTTTTACAAAATGGATAAAATTTACAGAGTGAATTCGTGGGTGGCCAGACAAAGACAATTGCCTAGAGATGTGGTGATATATTTTACAGATAGAAGAATGAGAAATGATATTTTGCAAAAGTTCTTTCTCTCTGCTGTGCAAGTGGAAGGAACGCAGATTGGAGTTTATAAAGAGCTACCACCTAAGATGTTAAAAGATAGAAAAGATTTTGGATTTCTAGTGAATGAATTAAAAAAACAACAAATTCCATTTCGGTGGGACGCTCCAACTGGCATAATTTTGAGGTATAATGGAGAAAGATACCGATTAAATACTGTTGAGAAGGCGGAACAATTTTACTCTACTGTCTTTAAAGAGAGTTCACAATCCCCACGTACATCTACTGTGTTGGAGATAAAGGAGAGTGATAAGGAGAAGCAACTTCAGCAAGAGATGGAAGAGCAGTTTAAGCAGGTGGAATCAGAGGCAATGGAAATGCAGGGAGCTACAGGAGGTTTTCTGGAGGAGCCCCTGCTAAGACCCTCCTTCGAAAATTGTGATTGAACTACCAAAGACTACAAGAGAAGTGGCTTTGGACCTAGCCCGGATGTGTGAAGCTATAGATCAACGTATAACTCGAGCAACTTCTAAGCAACTCAAAGAAAAACAACAACAGGAAAGGCCCAAGCCACAACAATACAAGAAAGGAGTTAAGAGCAATATACAAGAATGTGAAGCCATGGGGGGAGCAAAGCCGAAGACTACTGATTCGGAAGATCTTCGACAATTCTGCTCGTTGCTTCAAAAAAGTGTACATGACGATTAAGTTTTTATCTTGGAACGTGAATGGATTAAATTCACCACAGAAAAGGAAGAAATTATTTACATACTTGAGACAATTTAACAATGATATAATTTGTTTACAAGAAACTCATGTTAGAACACAAGATCAAAAATATCTGATTAATTCAAGATTAGGAACACATTTTATAGCTTCAAATTCGGAAAAAAAGAATGGTGTGGTTATTTACATAAATAAAAGACTGTCAGCTAAAATTATAGAAGCAGATGAAGGTGGTAGGTTTATAGCAATTGAACTGCATACAGCAAGTGGCTTAATTCTAGTGATTGGAATTTATGCTCCTAATCAACAACAGGATAATTTTTATAAAACTTTGCATTCTAAAATATTGCAATGGGACTATAGATCTATTTTAATTATGGGAGATTGGAATGGAGTAATTGACCCTAAAATAGATAAAAAGAATTCGGCGAAGTCAAGGATTAGACTACCACAGACTTTTTTTTGACATGAAAGAAGATTTGGAATTAAAAGATATTAGGAGAATACATAACCCAAAAGAATTGGACTTTACCTTTTTTTCAGATAGACACAGATCCTTTTCTAGGATTGATTTTATTTTACTATCAGCTGATTTACTTGTAAAAACAAAAAGAACAAAGATTTTTTCAAGGACTTTAACTGACCATAGCCCGGTATGGATAGAAATCGAGATGGGAAAGAACGAGAGAAGATCATGGAGATTAAATGAAAATTTGTTTAGATATGAAAAGAATATAACAGAACTTAAAAAGCAGATGAAAGAATTTTTTGAAATGAACTTGAATAAGGGTACCCCTATTGAAATTGTGTGGAATGCGAGTAAAGCGTATATGAGAGGGGTACTCATCCATATGAATTCTAAACACAAATTAAATCGACAAAAGAAAAGAGCTGAACTGGAAGAAGAAATAAAGAATAAGGAACAGTTACTTATAAAAAACCCAACAGATGAAAGAATACGAGGAGCTATAAAACTTCTGAAAGATCAATTTCAAATGTTTATGGCGGAGCAAACAGCAACAAATTTACAATTTGCGAAACACAACACATTTTGCAACACTAATAAACCGGGCAGATGGTTGGCTTATACATTAAGGAAGAAACAGAGTACACGGATTATTGATAGTATTGACATTGGAGGGAAGGAAATCTCTCAACAAAAATTAATTAAAGATGTTTTTGTAGATTATTATACCAAATTATATGCCAAAGATGATATACAGAATGGACTTATAGAGAAATATCTAGAAAATAAAAGAGTCACAAAAATTACTAGTCAACAAAAGGAGAGAATGAACTATCTTATAACAGCTGAGGAGATTATTGCCGCAATTAAACAATTGAAAACAGCTAAAGCTCCTGGGACGGATGGTTTAACTGCGGTGTACTATAAAACCTTACAAGCAGAAATGATTGAACATCTTAAAGATCTATTTTGTAGTATACAATAAGGGGGTAAAATACCCCCATCATGGAAAACAGCTTATATTTCATTGATACCGAAAGAGCAAACAGGTCCTAAAAAACCTGAGAATTTTAGACCAATATCTCTTCTGAATAATGACTATAAAATATTTGCAAAAGTATTAGCCAACAGGTTGATGCCAGTTATTCAAGAGGTGATTCATTGCGATCAAGCGGGATTTATAGAAGGCAGATACATGAAGGATAATGTAAGGCAAGTTATAGATTTATTGGAATATCTTGAGAAGAACAAACAGATCCCTGCAGTGCTGGTCTTCTTGGATGCGGAGAAGGCCTTTGATAGAGTGGATTGGAATTTTCTATTAAAGACTTTAAAAAAGATGGACTTTGGGGATCAATTTATACAGGCGGTTTCAGCAATTTATCAAGAACAAAAGGCACAGATTATTATTAATGGAAGTTTGACAACAGACTTTAATATTGAAAAAGGAACAAGACAGGGTTGTCCGTTATCCCCATTGTTATTTATTTTAACATTAGAAGTCTTGTTGAACATAATACGGGACTTGAGCACCTTGAAAGAAATAGTGATAAGGCAAGAGGATTACAGAATAAGGGCATTTGCAGATGATCTGGTAGTTACCCTAACACAGCCGATGGAATCATTAATCCAGATGAAAGACATTATAGAACAATATGGTACAGTATCAGGATTTAAATTGAATCAGAAAAAAACTAAGATGATAGTTAAAAATATGACACAAGATTGAAAACAGGAACTTGAAAGCAAGGCAGGTTTTGAGATAGTACCAAAGGTCAAATATCTAGGAGTTCAAGTTGCAGAATCAAATATGAAATTGTTCCAAAATAATTATGAGGTGTTGTGGTGAGATGTACAGAAAGATATGGAGGCCTGGAAAAAACTGCAGATGTCTTTACTTGGAAGAATAGCAATAGTTAAGATGAATATTTTGCCAAGATTTCTTTTTTTGTTTCAAATGATTCCGGTGCTTAAAAGTGATAAACAACTGAGAAAATGGCAAAAAGGACTGAATAAGTTTGTCTGGAATGAGAAAAAGCCGAGAGTTAAACTGAAAATTATGTAAGATGTTCCAGAAAGGGGAGGCCTTAAACTTCCAAACCTACAATTGTATTATGAAGCAGCAGCCTTGACGCAAGCAAGTGATTGGTTTGGAAGGAGAAAGACTGGAATATTGAATATAGAAAGTTTTGATCTTGAATTTGGATGGCATGCTTACTTATTTTATGAGAACAAAGTGGATAAAGTATTTAAAAGCCACATACTCAGAGACTCTTTGATGAGAGTTTGGAAGAAGCACCGACTCAAGTGGGATTACAAAATACCGTTATGGCTGGATCTTGGTCATATCATGTGGAATACAAATATAATGTCACTCGGGGGGTTTTATATAAAGAAGTTCTTTTTGCAGATGCGGGCAGATGGCAACTGAAGACATTAGGAACGCTGTTGGAAGAAGGGATTAATTTAACTTGGTTACAGTATAATCAACTTCAACTGAGATGGAAAGAGGACCAAAAAACTGGTATAATGATGCATGAGGAAGAATTGGTTAGACATATAAAAGAGAAAGGTCCAATGCATATTAAAAGGGTATATAATGTTTTGTTAGAAAGGGATTCAGAAACTGAATTGGTTAAAGATTGCATGATAAAGTGGGCACAAAATTTTGCAGAACCAGTGATGTTGGAAACATGGAAAAAAATATGGGTCCAGAATGTTAAATTTACACAGTCGCAGAATTTGAGGGAAAATGTTTATAAAATGTTTTATAGATGGCATTTATATCCTAAGAAATTGTCGTGCATGTACCCTAATGTTCAACCAAAATGCTGGAGATGTGATTGCCTAGATGCTACATATTATCATGTGTGGTGGACTTGCAAGAAAGTGAAGGCTTTTTGGATAAAAATTTGGTGGGTCATGCAGAATGTTTTGAAGAAAAAAATTCAGTTTTCTCCACAATTATTTTTATTGGGTATAGTTAAGGGTTTTACATTGGGTGAAACAAAGTTGATATTGTATATGATAACTGCAGCGAGATTACTGATAGGTCAATATTGGAAAAATGAAGCTATGCCTACTATTGATGAATGGACTTTGAAGATGGCCAGCTTTGCAGAGATGGCGAAGATTTCAGCATACTTAAAAGATTGCTCACAAGAGACTTATGTATGGGAGTGGAAAAAGTGGATAGATTATGTGCAGAATAAATATCAAACTAGGAAATATCAGATAGTTTTTAACTGACAGTATTATATAGAGATAGAATATTTGAATTTGGTAAAGATGTGAAAAATATATAGGGGGTGGAGGGGTTCAAGTTTTATAAAAAGGGGATTTTGATTTGGATTATATTCTCTGGAAGTCCGGGGGGGAGGGGTGGGCTAGGGGGGGCTAGGGAGGGTTAGGGAGGTTAGGGAGGGTTGGGGGGGCGGAAACTGGGGAGAAAATGTAATTGTAAAACTTTTTCAATAAAAAAAAAAGTTAAATATTTGGGCATCAAGTTATCCTTTGGCCTTCAGCAGTACGCAAATGACTTTAGTTTCTTTCAATTCTTTATTTCAAAAGAATTATACCTAAAGCAATTACATTTTTCCTAGCTATTTTTTTGGCCAAATCGTATTTGGAGCACAGTTGGATTCATATTTTAAAAAAACACCTATCTAAATCCATTCATTTTTTCGTTATAACTCTTGAGATCCCTTCATTTCAAATTTCTCTGTATTTAGATTATCTGAATAACATAGCAGTTAACAGGAGGCCACCCCCCCACCTACTAAATTTAATTTTTATCAACACAAGTTTAACACTTCTGATTTTGGGAGATAAGTTCTCTTTGTTGTAGCAGCACATGTTCCAGAAGAAGAAATTGCTTCAGGATGGCTTATATTTAGATTTTGTGCTCATTGTTTTATGATGTGTTGAATTGGAGTATAAAAAAGAATCTTTGACATAGTATCCGTCTTATCAAAACAGGAAAATAAAAACAGTTGGTGGAGCAATACAGATTTATAGCAAGAGGCGAAATAGTAAATCAGGTCCTGTGCCAGAATATCATGCTGCTATTATTAGTAAATTTCAATATATTCCATTCAGCAGGATTCTAAGGAAAATATATGAGGACACTATACGCCAAGAGATATATTCTTATGGCTCTGGGACAGTAAAAACTATTCATTTAGAGTATGATCTCTTTTTTAAAAATAGCCAATTTAGCCTGAGATATTTAAATGACTAACTTTTATCCAACCAACATGATAAACTTACCTTGATAGTTGCTAAGTTTGAGTATACGTATGCATGTGTTGTGTGGATGTAATGAAAATCTAAATCCATTCATTTTTTCGTTATAACTCTTGAGATCCCTTCATTTCAAATTTCTCTGTATTTAGATTATCTGAATAACATAGCAGTTAACAGGAGGCCACCCCCCCACCTACTAAATTTAATTTTTATCAACACAAGTTTAACACTTCTGATTTTGGGAGATAAGTTCTCTTTGTTGTAGCAGCACATGTTCCAGAAGAAGAAATTGCTTCAGGATGGCTTATATTTAGATTTTGTGCTCATTGTTTTATGATGTGTTGAATTGGAGTATAAAAAAGAATCTTTGACATAGTATCCGTCTTATCAAAACAGGAAAATAAAAACAGTTGGTGGAGCAATACAGATTTATAGCAAGAGGCGAAATAGTAAATCAGGTCCTGTGCCAGAATATCATGCTGCTATTATTAGTAAATTTCAATATATTCCATTCAGCAGGATTCTAAGGAAAATATATGAGGACACTATACGCCAAGAGATATATTCTTATGGCTCTGGGACAGTAAAAACTATTCATTTAGAGTATGATCTCTTTTTTAAAAATAGCCAAGTTAGCCTGAGATATTTAAATGACTAACTTTTATCCAACCAACATGATAAACTTACCTTGATAGTTGCTAAGTTTGAGTATACGTATGCATGTGTTGTGTGGATGTAATGAAAATCTGATAGCTATTATTCACTTGTGGATGAACATCAGGGGAACCTTAGGGGGACTTTAGATGAAACACAATGACGATATAGGAAAATTGTACAGAAAATTTGCAATACTTTGCCTAATTAATTTCCTTCAACATCTTGATTTGTTTTGTCCAAGTGAGAACATCAAGCTAAAACACATCAGAATTAAAAATAATATTTAAAAAGCAAACTATTCAATCAATAACAAATTAGTTTATAACAATAGATCCTTAATCACTACTTGTTTGTATAATTGTATAAGTTAATTTTTAAAATCCATGAAATTAAGATGATTAAATCTTATAGATCTCAGACGATATTCAGAATTTAGATGACACGGTACAGAAGATTCTTTTTCTAGGGGACATACAGTATATCAACTTTGTATTTTGGGATAGACCAGTACTGTTATCTGAGGGTGTCAGACAATATATTCAGGAGCCTTTAATTTATGCTATTATAATATATCTGGAAACAAATATGCATCATGGTAGACATTAATTTAGTCTACTACAAACTGATTGGGTCATATTTAGTCATGCTATAAGAATCAATAGAATCACTTATTGTTTTTAATGGAACAAGTTGTCTACTTAAGTTAAGTTGTCTACTTAAGACTAAGCCTGAATCTAAGTCAATGTTCTTAACTAGAAAAAGAGCCGAGGTGGCGCAGTGGTTAGAGTGCTGTACTGCAGCTACTTCAGCTGACTGCTAGTTCAGCAGATCAGCAGATCAAATCTCACCGGCTCAAGGTTGACTCAGCCTTCCATCCTTCTGAGGTGGGTAAAATGAGGACCCAGATTGTTGGGGGCAGTATGCTATTTAGTATGCTGTTGATTGTTGTAAGCTGCCCAGAGTCCTCGGAGAGTGGGTGGCATAGAAATATGATTAATAAAATAAATAAATAAAATAAACTAGTTAAAAGAAATCATACATGTTTGTTTAAAAGAAAGCAAAGGACCAGTTAATGACATTCAGAATGAACGAGGGCCAGCCTGGTCACTATCACTGAGGCGTAAAATAGTGATATTTGGAAAGTGAACTAGAAGTCTACTATAAACTCTATCAAGTATTTTGCTTTAAATCCAAACTTGATAATTTTCATCCTCAGCATATTTCTTAAAATGTAATCTTATAAATACCATGCATAATGTTTGCTTCATACTGATTATTGTTAGATGAAATAAAAATGGCGAGTCTTCAAAAATCCCTTGGTTTAATTTGCATTTAAATTTATTGCAAATGCATTTTAATTAACGTTGTGTTCTACATCACTTCTTACTGACAAAGTAGTTTTGGCCTTGGTTTTATGAATGCTATACATCTACACTGTATATTTCAACTAAAATGTATTTGAAGTGCAGACATTGTTTATTAGAAATATATAACAAGCAAAATCAAATGGGTGAACATTGGTTTCCGGGATTAAGCAAGGATAATAAGCAACAGTCAACCAGGGGAACAGTGAATAATGCATGTGATAGCAAAATAAAAAAAAAACTTAACAGTTTTAGAAATTCAAACATTTATACTGCAGTACAAATATTACTTTTGCCTGTGTTCACTTTAACCACACCACCAATATTGTACTATACTGGTATTCTATTATATTTCCTCAAAAAGATAAATCATACTATTTATTTTAATAAAACTATGTGAAATGTGTTACATTGAGGAGCACTATTTGTTATCAATGACCCTTCTATCTGAGGTAACATTTTAACCATCTTCTTCATCAGTATATAATACCATTTTTATATTACTTGGTCCAGTCCAGCTTGTAATGTTGCAGTTCAATGAAAAATTCAGGAAAAATACAAACAATGAATGAAGCTCCCATATAAGATTAAATTACTGTACTATAAAGGGACATCTTATTGCAAGTGTAGTTTTTATGTCAAAATGCAAAAAATTGTAGAATTGATCCTGAGTCTTGTTTTCATTTTTCTGACTTGAATGTTTTGCTTATTACTGAAAATGTTGGTTTTTTTAAAGAAATGAAATCACAAAACTTTTTAATGGTAGCAGCTAAAGTCTGAAACTAAAGACATTTAAAAATATTTTATGTGCAGCATTAGAAGCTAAGTAATTCATGCAAGAAAATCAGAACTGATGCTAGGATGAAAAGGTGGGTGCTGTTGACTTCTATAGAGCCTTATAATTTAAAGTACAATTTGTACTGAATGTAGATAATGCACAGTGTAAACAGTCACATTTAACAAAAAAAAGGCATTAAAAAGATAATATTATCTAATCCTGACAGATGAATACTAGAATCCCCTATTTATAACTTTTGGAAAAGATACTATTAAGGGCATGCCTGCTTGGCAGGTATTTGAGGGACTCAATCTCCAAAGAAAACACTTCTTTCTTGCCATACTGTTGCCAAAGTGAGATAAATCCTTGCCTCCATGAAAGTCTAACTAGTCCTAATCCTTCCTTCTCTATCTCCAAAACAACTCTGAAGAGCTGATGCTATACTTGTACTTTTAAAGCTATAAAGTTACCAAAATATATTTTCTAGGTTCCCAAAAGCTTTTGGCTACTTACAACATAACTGGGATTTATACAGACAAACATGTTGTGTATCTGGCATATCACACAGTCCAGGAAGTGCTGGAGGAAGGAGGAAGGAGGAAGAGGGAGAAGAATAAACAATAACGATCATAATTATTAAGTGGCAACAAACCTTAATCAGAGGATTTATACTCTGCCAAATATATATGAATAGATATGTATCTCACAAATATCCTGTTTTCTTGGTTGTTTTTTTTTTTTTAAATTGCATGATGGAAAATAAAATGTACTCTCCTTCAGGTCAAATTCAGCTCCTGGTAGCCTAATGACATAGCCAAATGTTAATAGAGAGGGAGAGGGAGAGGGAGAGGGAGGGGGAGACACAGACAGAGCACCTGCAAGTGATTTGCAATAAAGTTTGGCTAGCTACTACTGCAGTATTATTCAGTTTCCCAAATATTCCTTCATAGGGAAAAGTGTGCAACTCAAATTCTTGTCTGTACAACACCTTAAATCAGTGTTTCTCAATCTTGACAGCTTTCAAAAGCATGGACTTCAACTCCCAGAATTCCCTGTCCAGTATTGAGAATTGTGGGAGTTGAAGTTCACGCATCTGAAAACTGCCAAGATTGAGAAACAGTGCCTCAAAGCATCTGCTATCAGAATGATACATCCTTCCTCAGCGGCTGCCACATCATCTGGGGAAAAAAATTTCTGCACGCTCTGAGACCTCTTTAGGGGATCCAAACTGAAACCTTGTTTGAGTCTCCATAGTCATAACCATGACTATGTGTGGTCATACTATAGATAGTAACAGAAACTGGAAGAAATTTCAGAAGCTGTCGTTTATAGAAATAGTGTTCATATGACTATATATGTCTCTGTGTGTTTTGTTTCTGTGTGTGTGTGTGTGTGTGTGTGTGCGCGTGCGCGTGCGCGCGTGCTACAATTGATTCTGGTAAAGTATATATACACACTTTTTTTTTCTCAATGAAAAAGTCCTGAAAAAGGGGCTAAGGGGATATATTTCATTACACAATTGAGACATATTGATCCCTTCGGGGAAAGAAAAGGAAAGAAAACATTGGCAAGCTCCTGTCTTAGGACTGTGCAAAATTTGATGGTGTGTTTTGTTTAGTGATCATTTGAGCAAGGCAACATTCAAGTTAACTCTCTCCTGTTTCTAAGAAAGCTACTGAAAGTATCAGAAAAAAAAATATGGTACTAGATATGCTATAGGAAACAGAGTGAGTAATTCTATTTGTATTGCATAGTGCTAATTAGGAAGTGCTAGTTTAGGAAGTTTGACAGGATTTTGATTTTAATTAAATGTTATATTTAAAGAATATAATCTAGTAGATCAGGTGGAGTTAGTGGCATTGAAAAATGAGTGTTTATTTAACTAATCCACAGCCTTATGATTTAATACATGAAGATAATATAATTTTGGAATTAAAACATAAACTTATATTCATCATATTTAAGATTGTACAAATGGGATTACATCATATTATGACCATGAAAGGAGGTACCAATATTACACATGAAAAAAAATTATTATTTTTCTGAAAGAAAATTGGTAGAAATCACAGCTGAAATAAACATTGGCCATTTATATCCTGGAAAATAAGATAAGAACATGCTCCTTTTTTCCGTCCAGTAACTATTGTATATCAATGAAATTCTCTACTTAGAAACTGAAAGTTTCTGTTTAATTAAGCTAAACTTTAATAGGATTATATTTTTTCTGCCTCATATTTTCCATATTAGATGGTATCTATTTTTTTTTTTTTTTGGTGGAGCTAAGAAAATATGAACTTGCACTATTTTGGAAAATATGTGATAATTTCACAGAATTACTGTTTGGCAGAAGTAGCATGAGTGACATATAACACAATATTGCACCTCCGCCTCGTGATTCCTTCTTCTTTGTGGATGGGAAATTGTTGTTAGAACTTCAGAAAAATCTACTTTTCCCTCCTTCAGAATGCCTTAATGTGACAACCTGACAGAACACTTCTCGAATAACAGCCTTATTTAAGAGATAAGTAAAATCCAGTTATTACTGTTATTGTTTTGAAGAGAAGGGAAATTATTTGGAGTGCAAAGGTTAATGTGATGGGGTATGATTTGTAATGAATTTTACAGGAATAAATATACAGAGACTGCAGTGAGCCTCGTTTCAGGAAAATAAGCTATATTCTATAGTGGTATGTACTCTAAAACATTATTCATTTTACTATTAACCTCAATCCTGCAAAATATAAGAATTTTGCTTTAGATAAGCCCCATATTCAGTACTAAAGATCATTGGGGAGGGGTATAACCTCTAGAAGTTATTAAACATATATTTAATTAACAGCTGATATTTACCAACTCATCTCAGAGGAATATATGGCTTAGCATAAATGTTAAAGAAGTGCAATCATTCATTATTAGTTGAACTGCCTTTTGAGAACATGTTAAATGCTATGCAATATTTAATTAACCTAAGATATGCAAGCAGAAAAGCTTACCAAAAAAATAAAAAAAATAAAAATCACACAATCAATCCATTTTGGGGAATTTGAAATGCACTATTTTTTTACCTCAGGATCAAACAGGCATATTAGTGGCATTATTTTCAACATGTCTATTATCGAATCCTGAATTAATTATTAATTACATTTAAAAAGGACATTGAAATCTAATTCAGAGCTCATTGATCAGATCAGCTTAACAACTGGTTGTGCTTTTTTAAAGAAGTTTCTATTAGGTTTATGTCCATTTTAGTCATCCTATTATAAGCTACAAGGGAAGGCTGGATAAATTATTTCTGATTAAAAAAAGGAATGGGTAGGCTTAAGCTCCAGAGTTATACGAGCTTTCCTTTTTGAGTCCTTGCTATCTCCTCTAGCCTTGATTACTGAAACTGTAATCAAATTTCATATTACTCTGGGAAATGAATGAAAACAACAGTGGCAGATCTAAGATAGGAATAGCAATAATAACTTTGTGCAAAATAAAATTTGTTTGAATCAGATGCATGGAACCTTTATAGGTGGCCATTAGTAAATGTGATCTGTCCAGATTTATCCATGGAAAATGAATATATTATTATAGATATCTGAAAAAAAAAATTCTAGCAGGAACAGCAACTTTTCTTAGAACTCATAATGAAGATATTCAAGGTATCTTTTGCCTTAGCTATTAACTGTAAAGAAATCAGCAAAGAAGACATACAGTATGCCACAGTGTAGCACTTGGTAGAGTAACAATTAAATCTTTGGAGAACATCTTCAGTTGTCATAATATATCTACACTTACAAAGATCAGAATCATGCAGGAAATCATTTCTATTATGATGTTTTGTGACAGAAGAGGTTGTATTTTGAACAAACAAGACAGTGATGGCATTTTTAAATGCTGGTATTGGAAAAAAAATTCCTGAGAATTTTTTCTGATAGCCAAGAAAACAAATAGATCATAGAACAAATAAATCCTCAAGAGTTCTTACTTGAGGCACAAGTGATGCTCAACTTATCATACTTTGGACATATCATCCAAAGACCAACTCTCTTGAGAAGTCTAAGAAGTCTAAAATGGAAAGGAAAAGAAACATAGAAACAGAAAACTGATGGAAGAAAAAGACCTAGTGGTCTATTGAGTCTGCCCTTTGAGTTTATTTTATTTTATTTTATTTTTGTTGGATGATGGATGTGTGTATTCCAAAAATGTTTAAACTCAGTTACTGTTGATTGATCCACTCTCGCTGCTAGAAGTTGGTTCCAAGCTTCCACTACTCTTTCTGTGAAGTAATACTTTCTAACATTACTTTTGAATTCTCATCAGTTTATGCCCCATTGTTCTTGATTTTTGCTTATTATATGAACTTCAATCTCTATACTGAATAATGTCTAAAACTTTATTCAAACCCTTAATATATTTAAAGATTTCAAACATGCCCCACTTTCCCTTCTGTCCTCCAGGCTGTTAACTAATTACCAATTCCCTCAAATATCTCCTGAAATGTTCTGTCCCTCAGACCTTGCACCATTTTTGTTGCCTGTCTCTAGACACATTCAATCTTATCATTTTTTTTAAAGTGAGATCTTCAGAACTGGACACAATATTCCAGTGTAGTTCTAAAGCCCTATATAGTTGGATTAGGACCTCCTTTGTCCTGCTGGTGATCTCTCTAGTGATGCATCCCAAAATTTTGTTTGCCCTTACAAATACCTCATTTTGCAGTCATCTGCTATGAGCACACCTAAATCCTTTTCTCTGTTGTTCTGTACAACTCTGTATCCCCATAACTGTTCTGTTCTTAAATGCATGATTATACATTTAGAAACATTGAACTGCAGTTTCCACATTTTGATCAATTTTCCAGCAATGCCAAATCATTTTCCACATTATGAATACACCCAGGAACATCAACTCTATTACACACCTTTACATCATCAACAAAAAAACAGACCTTACCTAGAAATCCTTATTTTACATCACTTACAAACACATTGAACAGAATAGGACCTAGGACAAAAGCTTTTTGGTATACCATTTGTGACTGGTCTCTGTTCAGACTGTGCCCCATTAATACTCAAACACTAGGATCTATCCCTGAGCCAGCTTCCTATCCACTGAACCACGCAATGGGGTCTATGACAGTTCGTCATGCCAACTCGCCATGATCAACTTGCCACAGCCAACTCATCACAGCCAACTCACCACAGCTAACTCCCCACAGCCAACTGTACATCTCCACCCCAGACCACCCCAACGATGCCCTTGATGTGATGTCTCACTGCCTGGAGGCTGTGCAGGTCTGGATGGGGAGAAATAGGCTCAGGCTCAACCCTTCCAAGACCAAGTGGCTGTGGCTTCCGGTGTCCCGATATAGTCAGCAGGTGCCATCGCTGACTATTGGGGGGTTAATCTTTGCCCCCCACAGAGAGGGCTCGCAATCTGGGTATTCTCCTGGATGCACGGCTGTCTTTTGAAGAGCATATGATGGCCGTGGCCAGGGGGGCCTTTTATCAGGTTCAACTGATTCGCCAGCTGCAGCCCTTTCTGGACCGGGATGCCTTGCGCACGGTCACTCACGCTCTTGTCACCTCCCGGCTGGACTATTGTAATGCTCTCTACATGGGGCTCCCCTTGGAGAGCACTCAGAGGCTCCAACTGGTCCAGAATGTGGCCGCGTGGGTGGTTATGGGCGCAACTCGTGCCCACGTGACACCCTCCTGCACGAGCTGCACTGGCTCTCAGTGGTCTTCCGGGTGCAATTCAAGGTTGTTGGTCACCACCTTTAAAGCGCTCCATGGCATAGGACCCGGGTACCTTCAAGACCGACTTCTGCCACCAATAGCCTCCCACTGGCCAGTTCGCTCCCACAGAGAGGGTCTCCTTAGGGTGCCATCGGCCAAGTTATGTTGGCTGGCGACACCCAGGGGGAGGGCCTTCTCTGTGAGAGCCCCAGCCCTGTGGAATGAACTGCCTCCAGAAGTGCGTAAGATCTCCGACCTCCGGGTATTTCACTGTGCACTCAAGACCCTGTTGTTCCGCCAGGCTGGACTATCAACATAATAATTTTAAATTGGGTGTTTTAAATTTCTAGGGTTTTAAATTGAGCCGAATTATTTAATAATTTTAAATTATTTTAATTGATGTTTGTCTTGTGCTTTTAATAGGCTGTACACCCCCCTGAGTCCTTCGGGAGAAGGGCGGTATAGAAATAAAATTATTCTTATTCTTATTCTTGTCATGGCCAACTTGCTGCAGGACAACTTGCCATGGCCATCTCACCACAGGACAACTCACTGCAGGACAAGTTACACTAATATCAAAGAAATGGTGGAATAGAATAATCAAAGAAAGGATGCAAAAGGAGGGACAGAATACAATGTTAATGGCAAAAATTAAAATATTTTTTTATTTATTTTAAATAATTAAATAGAATTGAGTGAGTTGGCCTTAATAAGTTGGCTGCAATGAGTTGGCCGTGGGAGATTGACCATGGTGAGTTGGCCACAGCAAGCTAGCTGTGGCAAGTTTTCCCATTCCCACCCAGTGGTTAAGACCTAGCCTGTACAACTTTTTATGAGCTCATGTGGAACTGTATAAATACTTTGCTACAATCCATGTAGGCTATGAGCCCTATCTAACAAAATGAAATGCAATGTAGATAAAGTAAGGTTTTATAGGTAGGCAAGAAAAATCAAATGAACAGATACAGATTAGGTGAAATTTGGCTCAATATGAGTTACCATAAGAGTGATCTTGAAGTTCTAGTGGACAAACACTTAAATATGAACCAGCAGACAGCAGCCAAAAAAGCCAAGCAATCCTAGATTAATATGGATAGAATCAAGATCAAAATCTGTGTGGTTGCAAAAAGTCTAAACTGACTTGATGGCACAAGTCCTGTTTATCATTTTCTAAATTAGATTTTAATCTAAAACAGATAATTAAGCTTTAATTAAATCATGATTTCCATTAATTAGTTTATTATCATTTTTACAAGAAAATATGTTCAAATATATCTGTAAAGTTGTGATTACCAGCACAGTACAGTAATGTGTTTTGCCTTGTTTTCTGCATGTTCTTCATGAAGCTATGCTTTTATTGTCTTTCTGACCCAAATCAACATCCAAGGGATGGAAAAACTTGAAGTAACAAAGTTACTTCATGTTTTCCTGATCTTTTGAAATATATATATTTCATTATAGAATATATGGACTGATTATGAAAAATGCTTGTGAAATCATTAGCCATTGTTTCCAATTTTCTGGCTTTCTGAAGCTTCAGCCCAAAAGATAAATAACCTGCTCTAAGCTTTCTGTTTTGTGATAAAGAATGCAAAGTTGATAGAAGAGGAGCAAATGGTGTGTTTTTTTTTTTAAAGGTACTGCCAGTGAGAAAGTAAGAGGTACAGAGGAAAGTATTTTATCATGAGTCAGCGGGGAATTTGCAAATGGTTCTAGGTTATTGGCTATATTGGTTTGGTCTGCTGAGAAATAACTGAAGTACATATTTCAATATTTTTCCTGTTCAAGTAATCAAACAAAACACAATTTAAACATTTTAAATGATAAATACAGTGAAAATTAGTTATTGTAATTGTTTCAGATTTCAAAACATTAACATGACCATATAAATGTAGTTAACAAAGCATTAAATCATTGATTAGTATACAAACAAAATGTAAGATAGTAAATTACAGCAATAATTAGATAATTATTGTATAATCAAATTAGCACTGAAGTGAATATTAACAGTTATACTTATAATTACAGCAATGTCTCCACCAAAACTAGAAGCAATATTTATGTAAAATGTTAAAGCATTTCATTTATTTTTGCTATAGTTTCACAAATGTAGGTATAGAAAATTATGAATAGTATAAATCTATCAATTATGACATATTTCTTATTATCTGTATCTCCTCTCAGACAGATGATGATACATTCCTTTCATACAGGATTTGTCAATAGGCTGTTGCATGATAATGTTGGATACAGAATGCCATACTTCTATTATACTTCCACACCATTGCAAATAATAACAATTTATAGCATGCACCCATGCTAATAGAAAAAAGAACAATATCTGCTTATCCCAGATCCTTGGGAAGGATTCAATGGATGGATAAAAATGCTAAATCCAGTGTAAACATTTGGCTGACTGTGTGACCAATTGTAATCATAACAACAAATTACAGTATTTCTATTTTTTTTCTGCTTTGCTATTCTTATTTTTAGTTCAGGAACTTATGATGGCATCTAGGACTCCCTAATGCCCCGTGAGGTAAGTTGAGTTGAGATCATGACTGACCTAACAGCAATGTGCAAGGATTAAAAACAAATAAATCCAAAAACAAATCACAATATACGATGGCAATGTTAAACTAACAACAGCAATCATAGAAAAGCACACCAATAGTAGCAGAATTTGGACTTTAGCTCCTTGTGAAAGGCTAACAAGTCAGGGTCATTTAAATTCCAAGGATGCTTTTCCATACAGCGGGCACTGTCACAGAGAAAGCCAAATCCAGGGTCCAACAAGAGAACATTGTTTATTTGGCCTCTTTGCTAGTGGGTTGACCAAAGGCAATGGAGAAAGGCAGTACTGCAACGAGCCTGGTTATATGTCAGGCAGATCATTATAGGTAATAACCACCACTATGAATTGCACATGGGCCATATCTAGTAAAAAACAAAAACATTAATTAGACACATGTTAAATTATTTTGTTAGTTTCATATAATATTCAATTTACAAATTTTTTGAATATGAAATGAACATTTGAGAGTATAATATTCACCCATGTACCATCTTCTCACAGCAAGTAAAATGTGGTAAATTACTTTGTTTCATATTGTTGAAAGACTAAATTATTATACACTGAAAAATGTTTTACAAAAAAACCGCAAAACAACAAATTGTCTATTTCCTGTGATTACTGGATGAAATCAACTGAATCATCTGACAAAGTCAATTTTCCAAATTTGTGTTTGCTTTAAAAAGTGATTTTGTTATGTAATAAATCTGTATTGTATTTGTTTCATATTCTTGCAACAAATGCATCTCTGTGTGTGAATAACTGAAATGAAGTTTGTATTACAGGAAAAGTACTCCAATACGAGGTTGCCTTATTTCTATTATCAAGATGCCTCTAGCAATCAATTAAAGACTTAAGTTACAGAATAACAAAAGATGAAATATCTAAATTATTAAAGGTCAATGAACACTGGCACTATAAAAGGGAAAATTCCACCCCTAGAAAGTGTATGAAAAAAGTAGTAGTGCTGATAACCAGCTGTGAAACATTACAGACAGTGCATATCATTCTTATTGAGTTAATTTAGGGCCAAATAAGACATGCTGTGGAAAATCTGTGAATAGGATTTTTCATTATTATCAGCTACCAAAGGGGAGATAAGTGATTTAGGATTAATGTCCATAACAGAGAGAGGATTTAATCTTTTCCTAATAGAATCATCCTCTCCAAATAAAAATGCTTAGGGACTTATAAAATCCCTACAGTTTTTCCTCATCCTGGTAAAAAAGTATTGTAGGACAGAAAACAGAAACAGTTTAGGCAGGCAGAGGTAACCCCATAGTCTATATACTATTTAATGTAGAGCCAGTGCCCGCTGCTCTAGCATTTGTTATTACATTAAAATAACTGTAAAGACGGAAGGTTCTAACCACAGATCTTTGTTAAATCTAGGTTTGCTACATATGAGCTATTAGGAAAAGGTAAAAGTTTCCCCTATCCAATCCTGTCGAACTCTAGGGAGATGCTCATCTCCATTTGGGCCGTTGATCTCGCTTTTAGTTTAGTCCTACTCCCGAAAGACTCAGGGCGGTGAACAGTCAAACAATAAAATACATAGATACAAAAAATTTAAAAACCAGATAAAATCAAATTAAATCATTTTGGCCCAGACAGATTAAAACACCCCGATAATTTAAAAACAGATTAAAATTTACATATTTAAAAAAGGGAAGCGATTAGGCCAAGCCCGCCTGATGGAATAAAAAGGTCTTCACAGCGCGGCAGAAGGTGCGCAGATCCGGGATCCTCCGTATCTCCGGGGGGAGCTCATTCCAGATGGTAGGTGCCCCCACAGAGAAGGCTCTCCCCCTAGGGGCCACCAGTCGACACTGGCGATCCAGTGAGATCCGGCCACGAATGGTGTGAATGAGTTTTAATGTTTTTAATGTTTTTAATGTTTTTAATTTTTAAATGTTTTTTATAATGATTTTAAATGCATTGTGAGCACTTCGGAGAGGGGCGGCATACAAATTGAATTAATAAATAATAAATAAATAATAAATAAATTTCTTAGCCAAGGGAGCCAGTGTTGTCTGAGGACACTTGCATGGTCATGTGGCCACATGATTATATGCCGAAGTGCATGGAATGCTGTTATCTTCCCACCAAAATGGTACCTATATATCTATTCATATTTGTATGCTTTAAAACCAGTAGTGGTATTTACTTACCTTCGCTACTGGTTTGCCAATGGAAGCGCGTGTGTGCTTGCTTAGCTCGCGCACACAACCTCTGCACATGCACAGAGACTTCTGCGCATGCGCAGAGCATCCATGATGATATCCAGGCAGGTGGCAGAGTCACCACTTCTGCTACTGGTTCGCCTGAAGCGGGGAGAACCGGTAGAATCCCACCACTGTTTCAAACTGCTAGGTTGGCAGGAGTTGAGGCAAGAACCGGAGCTCATCCCAAGGTGCAGTGTTCAGGTCTTGAACCTGGAATGAACTGTCAATACCACACACCATATAATCCAATCCTGCCATTTTTAAAAAGAATTTCTATGCACATAATTCAGGCTAGAGTTCTCTATGAGAATTACCTCTCAACAAGCATTCATAGGATGGCTGTCAGGGTTCTGACTGATGCCCTAATTAAACCATGAGCCTTAAACCAAGCTTCAAAATAAATCCAGTTATTTATTAGGAGCATCATGTTGGCATGGACCAAGTGAAGCCAATTGTCTTGAGACAATGGCATTGCCAAGATTCCTTTCTCTAAATTAAGATGATTTTTCATTTTAATTGGGTTCATTTCATAATATATTAATTAACCCTAACCCTAAGATTAAACCAGATTTAGAGTGAGTTATTTTAACAATCTAAACAGACCCTTATGAAACATCATAAAGAATGTATTTGTTTTTCTGAGCTTAGTTTAGTTTACATTTCAGATTTTATAAATAATGACTTAAAATACTTAGAACCAAAAAGTCAGACAGGTGTATGGAATTTAGAATGGGGTGAAAGTTTATAATTGGTTGTAGCATGAATAACTTAAATAAGAATCATGGTTAAAAAAAATGAAATACACTGAACAAGTAACACGTCTGTGAATATACTTTATATTTGTAGAGGGCACCTCTACAAACACAAGCTTATCAAGATTCTGTTATATTAGAATATATCATAATTGATGTTCAGATTAATCTGTAGATCAGTGT
Organism: Pituophis catenifer annectens; assembly: GCF_029215685.1. NCBI lineage: Eukaryota > Metazoa > Chordata > Lepidosauria > Squamata > Colubridae > Pituophis > Pituophis catenifer. The sequence continues at coordinate 35,227,176 of NW_027256888.1, forward strand.
AAGTATAGGGAACCTAAGGTTGAAGAAAAAGGTCAGATTTACTGTTTTTCCCCCTCATTTGAATTCTCTATGAGGGCAGTGACTACTGTGAAGAATAATATCTTAATTTTTAAGTGCCCATGGTGCCAGGTTGTGAAATGAAAGCCTTTACCTACCTAATATCTAGATGTGACAGATAACTTGGTAGAATGCTATATGGTCTATGTTAAAAGTAAATCTTTCGATTTAGTTTTTCTCTTCAGTTTTATTTGGGCCTATCCATTAACCCTTTGTTCATACTTTCTCTTTTATTGTTAAGGCTTTTTCTGACACTTCTATAGAGAGTAAATTTGGTGTGGAGGTTAAGGCATCAGACTAGAAACTGACAGATCATAAGTTTTAGTCCCACTTTTGATATGAAACCATCTGGATGACCTTAGGCCATTCACTTTTTCTCAGCTCTAGGAAACAGGTATTGGCAAAACACTTCTGAAATCTTGCCTTTAAAACTGCAGGGGTCATTCAGGCAATTTCTAGGTCAACAGACTCAAAGGCACAAAAATGAGCAACGAGTTTTCCCAAAATATTTGTTGTTTTGTATTATTAATAAACAACAATTACTATTTGAACATATATTATTGGTGTCAGTTTGTATCTTGGGCTACAAATCCCCAGATAGAGGAGGTGTCCTTGTGTCCTTCAGCTAGCAAAAGGGAGGAGACATTTTCTTTATTTTGGCCTTGTTCCTGTAACATTAATTGAAAAATAAAAATAAAAAATGGTGATGGCACAAATATCAGCTGAAGGCAATAACTGCTGTATCACCCTGGACTGTCCTGGTAGGATGGGGCAGACCCATGTTAAAGAAACCTTAACAACATTAAACTACTATACTGTGGCAGTCCTGAAGCAAAAACAATGTGGTGCAGGAAGTTAATGTAATGTAATGTTTAATAGTCATAAATTCATTCATCTTGCCTTAAGTATAACTACAGTACATCTTATCCAAACCTGTTCTATGAGGCAAGAGATGTCACCTTCACAAAAGTCAAACTGCAGCTATTTGCTGTCTTGAATATAAGAAAAAAATATATATCTTGTGTTACCTAAAGTAGCTTTGGGTTTAAGCACAAACTAAATATAGTTTGAGTGTTGTAGTTTATCACAATTTTTTGAAGATTTTGCTTGCTTTATTTTAAAATATTTGCCGATTGCATATGTATAATATCAAAATGTGATATTTGATTATTTATTTATTCACGAAGGGTTATATGCTGTAGTAATCAGTAACAATAGCATTTCCAGTAATCACGTATTCTCACTTTCTCACAAATAACTCATTGAAGTTACAGTATGTCTCAAGTGTGCCTTGAAAAGCATTCTCTTATGTATTTATGCAGGTTTTTATCTGACTCTCCAATACAGCTACTTTATGAAAGTGAAAGTTGGACTTTAAAATGGAGGATAGGAAGAGTATGGATGCCTTTGAACTTTGGTGTTGGAGAATACTTCTGAATACACTGTGGGCAGGAAAGAAAATAAACCAATGGATCATCAAATATATCAAATCATAGTTCTCACTCAAGGTACAAATGACCCTACTTTGGGCACATTCTTCAAAGATTCAATTCTCTGAAAAGAGTTGTAATGCTTGGAAGGATAGAAGAAAAGAGAAGACCAGGATGACCATCAGCAAGGTGCTGGACAAAGTTATAATAGCAATAAATGCACCATTACGAGACTTCAAAGAGTAGGTTAGGGATAGAATGTCTTGGACAAAACATGTGGTCACTAAAAGTGAAAAATGACTTGATAGTACACAATCAATCAATCAATCAATCAATCAATCAATCTCTTGTATGTTACAGGGTCAATTTTCTTAAAATGAAAAGTATTCTGGTTTTTGAATTATAAGCCAACTAGAAGATGTTTTTGCCAGGAATGTAACTTGATTTAACTGAATAATAGAAAAACTGAGTTGGAAGGGACCTCCAACCTCCTGCTCAAGCAGGAAAGCCTATAACATTTCATAGAAATAGTTGTTCAATCTCTTCTTAAAAATTTATTATTATGGGTCATGTAGACAACCAGATGTCAAGAACTGATATAGGCAGAAATTGATGTTTGATGGTGTTAAAGGAATCATACCAGAATATAAACTGTTCCATGTCAATCTGCCTTTTGCAATTGACTGATGGTGATTTTATCAATGCCAATGATGTTCAAATGTTCCAGATGTCTTGGATTACACCCAAGACAATTATTAGTGTTGGTACTATCTTTGTACTTTCTTTTGCCACAGTTATAATATTATATTATAATATTAATATAATACTATTTACAGATCTTTGTAGTTTGTGATTTTCTCCAGTTCTTTATCTTTTATTTTGCTGTTTCCAGGTACGGCAGCACCCGTAATCCCAATTTATTTGTCTTTCTTATTGACAATTGTTAAGTCTGGCATGTTATGTGGCACGTCCTATCTGTTTGAATTCTGAAGTCCTGGAGCAATTTAGTTTTTCATTTTCTATGACTTTCTCTATTTTATGGTATCACCAGTTCTTGCCTCCAGGCAAATGATATTTTTTGCTGATCTTTCAGTGTACCATTGTTGCTACTTTGTCATGCTGTTGCTTGTAGTCAGTTTGTATGATCTTCTTGCAGCAGCTTACCAGGTGTTCCACTGTTTTTTCCACTTCTTGCATAGGCGGCATTTACTGTCTGTTGCTGTCTTCTTAATTCTGGCTTTGTATGCATTTGTTCTTAAAGCTTGGTCTTGTGCAGCCAGAATTAGTCCCTTGATCTCTTTCTTCAACTTTCCTGCTCTTAGCCATTACCAGGTCTTGTTATTGTCTGCTTTTCCTACTATTTTTTTTAATGTACTGGCCATGTAGTGCTTTATCTGTCCATGCCTCCATTCTGGTCTTTATTTGGTATTTCTTGTAGGCCAGTTATCAGTAAGACTTCGTGGTATACTAACTTCAGTGCATCTTCTTCATTGTCCTTCAGATATTCTTCCAGTGCCCTTTCTTCTTCTTCAACTATCTGATATACTTGCAACATTCCATACCCACCTATTTTTTTTAGTAGATAGAGTCTGTCAATGTCACTGTGAGGATGTAGAGCATGATTCATTGTCATTATTTTTCTGGTCTTTCTATCCATGTCTTTTATTTCTGCTTGAGTCCAGTCCACTATTCCAGCTGTTTATTTAATCACTGAAATTGCGCAGTTGTTTATTGCCTTGATGATATTCCACTGAGTTTGGACTTTAAGATCTTCTTCACTCTCTTGTATTCACTTCTAACCCTTTTCTTCACTTCAGTGTATGTTGTCAGCTTGAAGGATACCCAGGCATTTGATGCTTGATGTTATTTTCGGAGGGCATTTTGATTTATTTATTTATTTATTTATTTATTTATTTATTTATTTATTTATTTATTTATTTATTTATTTATTTTATTTCTATACCGCCCTTCTCCCGAAGGACTCAGGGCGGTGTACAGCCTAATTAAAAACACAAAGACAGACAAAATTTAAAAATAATTAAAATTATTAAATAATAGACCCAATTTATAAAACCCCAAATTTAAAATCCCATTTAAAACCAATTAAAATCTTTACATTGATAGCCCAGCCTGGCGGAACAACATGGTTTTGAGGGCACAGCGAAATACACGGAGATCAGAGATTTTATGAATTTCTGGGGGCAGTTCATTTCAAAGGGCAAGATTTCTTCAATTTTCATTATTTTTGCCTTTTTGATGGGGAATGTGGCACATTTGTCCAGTCCAAACTCCATTGCAATATCTTGGCTGTATGTGTTGAGCAGCAATTCTATTTTAGATGGTGTTTTTGCATACAGCTTCAGATTGTCCATGTAAAGGAAATACGATAGTTTGGCAGATGTTTTGATGTTTGATATCCATGGCCTGAATTATTCAATATTGTTGACAGAGGAACAACAGAAAAAGTCAGCAGTTTGATTGTCGGTAGATTTTTCCACCGACAATCGCTTTCATGGCATTAGTTTGTAGTGCTTGTTCTTGAGCAGCGAGTATTAAACCTTCCGTTTCTTTCTTGATGATTCCCATTTTAAGCCATGCCCATGTAAAGTTGTCATCACATTTTCCTTCAGTGTTTTTCAAGTACTATCCATGCAAAGCTTCGGTTTTCCACAAAGCTTTGGGTTTTTTTAAAAATTATTATTATTAACAATAACTCACTCCAGCATAGTTTTCATCATTAAAAATATCTGCAAGATCTGCTAGTTGTTATTCAACTAAAACTGGAAGCTAAAGGGTTATAAAGAATTCCTTTTGTGATTTGAAGAAACAACATCCTTGAATTGCACAAATTTTACTTTGGATGACAAATCCAATGTTTGTCTTATACAAAAACAGAAATAATATAATACTTTTAAAATGAAATAACTGTGCATCTGAGTGTTTATGAAGCCTTGGAGTTGGCATCCAACTGTTCTATTTATCTGCTTAAATGTAGCTGGCCAGATTTTTTAAAAGTTGAAAAAGGACTTATCTTTTAAATGTTATCACCATTAATAAAATACAGTAATTAAATGGATTATTCTGTCCCACAAGAAAATGTCCTCAAGGCAATCTGTTAGGAATTATAAATTTATTGGTTTCTTTTATTTATTTTGCATCATAGCAATTATCTTAAGCTGTTAGAAATTGATCAGAAACAAGTTGAAAAAGAAAGTTTAATTCTGACCTTTGAAATCTGAAAGGCAGTATTTTATGAAGCATATTCTGTTATAGTTAGGTTTCCAGCTACCCAAGGATTAATTTGGAAAGATCTATATTTAACAAGCAATTTGTTCACAGTTACGTTTTCTTGGTTAAATGCTACAGGAGGGGAGCTTATTTTCTAAAGCCTCACATTAGTGCCCTGTAATAATCTAATAAACTAATGACCAAGTCATAATCTTTCCCCTGGAAAATTGACATTTACACTTGTAAGGTTATATAGAGAATTCCTGAAACCTTGCCAAATCAGCCATCAATAGAGTCATAGAGATAAACAACATTTACATACCATTCAAATCAGACAATAAAAAGCTAAGTAGGAAACAAAAAGGTCAGAACACATCCTTTCCACCAAGTTACACCCAGATAAACAGGGATTAATCCCAGACAAACAATCGAGCAATAAACAACACTGGCAGGACAAACTACTCTATATAAACAGGGAGCAAACTCCACACTCACTGATGATGTTACCTAGTTAGTAATAAAACATCTTCAAGCAAACAACTAGACTCAGAGAGCACTAAGGTTTCCAAGGTTACATAAATCATTCAATAATAGAAAAGCTGAAAAGAGATTATGCTATCTTTGATGTTGGATACAGTTTCACTGGCCCAAACAGAAATCTTCCTAGATTTATGACTCCTAATGGATGAGCAGGTAGCAATCATGGCTAGAAGGATTTACACAAGTGGTTGTGCATCAGTTGTGGCTGTTTCTGGATTGGCAGTCACCCATGTCCTAGTTACCTGTGGATTGGACTGCTACAGCGCAGACCGCTACAAGATTGTCCTTGAGGAGTATCCAGAAATTTCAGCTGCTATAGACTACAGTGACATGGTAGTTAATATGTTTCTAACTGCATTGGTTACCAGTTTGCTTCTGGATACAATTCAATTAGTTGGTTATGTATGTATGTATGTATGTATGTATGTATGTATGTATGTATGTATGTATGTATTTATAATGCATGTTCACATTTCCAGTGCTGGGCAAAGCAGTTGTTACAGTATGTAACACCCACCTCTGCCTACATAATCTAGTTTATTATCAGGTTTAGGGAGCCAAGGGAACTGGAGTTTACTTAGATAACTCTATTGTTGTATTATATTATTTATATATATATTATTTATTTCTCAATGTAGATTTCTATATTTTTTATATCGGTTCTTTTTGATTTGTGATTTTTATCTGATTGTTGTATGCACCCAGAGTTACTTCTGGTGAAATGGGCAGCTATATTCACTGGTGCCAGAGTAGTGTGTAATATGTATATACCATGATATAAGATCATACACTAGAGTAATATACATGTTGTACAGAATATGACATACATATGGAAATGTATGATTAGATTTTTTTCCTAACTACTTGTATGAGAATTATTCTTTATGGACTGCACCAGTAGAGGCTAAACCAATTTTGTTGCCTACATGATGTACAATGATAATAAAGGCTTTGAAGTTGAAGTATATAAATTTGATTAATAAATCACTTCCTGTGAAGACATGGCTGGCAACTGAAATGCCCATAAAATCTCTGGACTGTCATTTTTCCAATGTAACAACAGAAGGGACAGCCTTCCTCTTGTCTACTTGACTCTCTGAGGTTAAGGAAAGTCCCAGAATCATCCCTCAAGATCCTCCAATAACAGCAACAGCCTGCAAGTAGTTTTAGAAGCTGAGCTTCCAGAACAACTGGGGAGTTGAAGCTGGGATGTGGGGTTGAAATCACATCATTGTTGGATAACACAGCCATTTTGGAATTTATTTTCCAAACGTACAATAAGCCATGCCCTTCTTTTCTTAAACAATTTATGATACTATTACCTTTACAAGCTAAAAGAGGCTCTCTTTAGTGACAGCTTACCACTCCTTTTGAATGCCATTTTTGAGATTTCTTTTCTTCATTTTCCTTCCTTCTCCTTTCTTCTTTCTTTGGGTGGGGAAAACCTGGAAGCTTTCAGATTCAGGTTTTCCCAGATGTGCCAGTATGACGTCTCTAATAAAATGGAACTTTGAGGAACTTCAAGCCTCGGAGTCTTCTTTCATTGGGGGTGTTACTTGGAACTTTGATATAGATATATGTATATGTATATTTATATGTATATGTACATATAATAAAGAAGCTCATAAAAGTTTAATAAATTAAACATTTCTTTTAGAATAATTCTTGTTATTATTATAAAACTGCTCCTTGAATCCAATAAGGAATATGTTGATGAAATGGAGGGCAATTTAATGAAAGGAAGGATAAGGCAAGGATAGGTTAAGTGAAGGATATAAAATAATAGCCAACCCAAGGTCGAATGTTTAGGAATCATTATACCTGAGCTAAGAATTTGGTTTCGGGTAATGTCAGCAACTAATAAAAGTTAGATACTGGTTGAGAGAACATCCAGTAAATTGAACAAAAATGAAGTTAGAAATTATTCATTCCTATAGAAATTACAGAAGTGTATCACATGAATCAGTGACTCAGATATTTAATCCCCACAGGGCCAGAAATGACCGCCAAATCAGTTGTTCCAAAACTACCCAAGGAGAGAACTAAATCTGGCTTCAGAGAAGCTATTACATTTGAAGATAATGAAATTATTCAGTTAGTTGGTACAGTCTTTGTTGCCAAAGGGCAGGGCAACAGAAGTTGGATAACCTATGCTCCAGGCAGTTGTATGAAAGGAAAGTACATCAATATTCCTAATCTGAAGATCAAAGATAAACTTTACTTGATAGCAATCCTGTCAGGATAAGATTTTTACTAAGAAATTTAACAGCAGCAATTTTATTACAAAAGCAGTCCCCAAAAAGTGAAAAAATCCAGAACTTTAGAGGATACAGATGACTTTTATTTAGTATTTCCTGATATCCAGTATATATCTGAATGTAAACATACACAAGCACACATATTTAATATCGAATTGAATGAAATCCTTTATTTATTTGAAGAAAATAACAATATTCATTAGGCTGAATCAAAATATATGTTATTCAAAAGATCTATTTTTTCCATAAATATAAATAAAATTATTTACTGTGTAAAATTATAATGCATAACATTTCTTCACTCTGTTTTGTTTTCATACCTTCATCACATGTGCAATCAATTTTGGTTTTATGACACATCAAGAAAACCTTTCAGCACTTCTGGTCTTCTTTGGATTCCTTTTCGTAAGATGCCACATAACCAAATGGGATTAATTGTCTGGTAATATCAAATAGAATTTCTTCAGGAAGAAATCAATATTAATCCAAATCTTTCACTCTAAATCTGTATAGGACAAAAAGCAGTTTGAACACAATGCTTTGAAAAAGAGAAAACCTAGATGCCAGAATAAACATTTGCAATTAGATACAGACCCTTAATCTTAATCTACAATTAATTAATTAATTAATTAATTAATTAATTAATTAATGCATTTAATCTACAGACCCCTCATATCCTGGACATAAATTATTTCAACATCTACCCTCAAAAAGATGCTATAGACCGGGCATTGCACATCAGAAAAACTAGACACAAGGACATTTTTCCCAAATGCCATTACTCTGCTTAACAACTAATTCCCACAACACTGTCAAATAATTTACTAAGACTGTATTACTATTATTCTTCTCTTCCTTACTAGTATCTATCTCTTCCCACTTATTACTATAACCATGTTGCTTGTATCTTTCAATTTATATTGTTTTTATTCATTTCCTAGTATGATTTGATAGCTTATTAGTAACCTTGATTATCACTAAGTGTTGTATCTTTTTATTCTTGATGAATGTATTTTATTCTCCTTATGTACACTGAGAGCATATACAACAAAGACAAATTCCTTGGCCAATAGAATAGAATTCTATTCTATTCTATTCTATTCTATTCTATTCTATTCTATTCTATTCTATTCTATTCTATTCTATTCTATTCTATATGAAACTGTCATATTATATCTTCATCTTGCTCAAAAGTGTCTAATTGTAGTATGTCTTTAAGTTAGAGGCATTTACAATACATTCTAATTGTAGATGCTTGATAAATTCAGTGGTATATATCTGAATGTATGATATTATTTTTTTTACCTTATATGCCCAAGTTTATTATTTATTTACTTAGCTCTCTAAGCCATCTCAAGCAGCCAGACAATGGATTACAATTCTTACATAAAGTAATTAAGTCTGAAGCCATCCAACAATAATTACTCCCCCAAAATAATATGCATTTAGAACCACTTGTTCATTCTGCTTTCCTGATATCTCAGGATGTCACATCCTTTAAAATGATCTGTTTTATCCTCTCTTCTCTCAGAAACCCTAATACTAAGCCGTAACCGGACAGTAAGAAGACTGAATGGAAAATTGAATCCTGTTTATTAATATACAGTGCATTGCAGAACTTTTTACATCTCTGTGTGAACAATAAAAATATTTTTTTAAAAAAATCAATTTCTTATTAATGTGTAGACATGTGTTTTTGTTTTTGTTTATTTAGTCTGAGACAAAACATTGTACCCAAATTCAGTTGCCAGATGTGGAGAATTATGTTTGTGAAGGTTGTGGTGGTGAGTAATTGAGATGCAATTCAGGGTTAGAAAAGATTCATTAGCTTGCTATGACTGTTGTTTTGAATATTCACTAGTTTTTTTTGCCTGAGATAACTAAGCAATTGATTCTTCCTTTTTGTTGTGTTTTTTTTTAAAAGACACATTTGTTTCAGCTAGCCTTTGTCTAATTCTTTCTGCCCTTCTCGAGCCCTTTTATTAAATTTTTCTCCAGCACTTTATCTAAATTAGATTCCAAGCCCATTAGATAAAGCATGTCTCTTTTTGGGGTTTTAAAGTCCACTGTGTTTTTTAACATTATTATTTAAGGTGCTGTGTAAATAAACAATGTCTCTCTTTTATGAAATTAGGAAACCACAATAGCTTTTCCCCTGGAATAGCTACAATCATGGCCTCTTTTATTTGATTAGAAGCATTTGTTTAATGTCTAAAAGACATATGGCTCTACAGGATGTTCAATTAAACAATTGTTGCCTCCACGGTTAAGGTTTACTTTTTTGATAGATTTCAGAAACTGAATGACTAGAAACATGAAACACTTTTGAAATCTATTTTTCTTAGTATATGAAATCCATATATAATATGCTTTCTTCACAATAAAATATATTTTACCTGTTACAGCTGTTCAGCATTTTGGATTTGATTCCCCAAAGCTGCAGTCACACAATTCCCAGGAAAAGATGCAGAGGTTTTAAGGAATTGCAAACAGGTGTTACTGTCATGCATTGCTTCCTCCAAAACACTTTGAATCAGTGTACAATGAAGCATTGTACAACTGTATTAACTAGAACTTTCACAGAGGTTTAACACTGTAGTTATTTATTTCTACACAGAAGTAAGGCCCATTGAATACTCTAGCTCTAGCTCCAGGGAATTTAAAATGGATATGATTGTAGCTCGAGAGTCTTGCAGCAGAGTCCAGTTACTTTGTTGCTTAATAAGAACATATCACTTTGTTCAAGGACATGTAGTAATTTATTTATTTGTTTATTAAAATAAATGCTTTTAGATAGTCTATAATCAAAAATATCAGTACTTTAGTATCTTTTCCTCATTTTCTACTTCCCTTTCAAAAGTAAAAGGATAATTAAAAAAAAGTGAAACAAGCTTTTGGTGTAATCTAATGAAATAACAATCAGTAGTATTTAAAGGAACAGTAAAATTACCATAAAAGTACATTGGGGGCAAATGAAATTACATTGTATCTGATCAGACTATACAGACTATGTCCACAGAATGCCAAGTTTGCACTATTTTGATTAAAGAAAAGAATATAAGTACTTTTGTTGCTACATGAAGACCGCATCTGGACTTTGTATTTGAGGTGGAAAAAAATGAACTTTGATTTTGGGTTTTGCTGATTAGATTGATTTGTTAAAGAAACCGCTAGTATATATTGTTTTGGAAAAGTAAAAAGTTGATGTTTGATGTTAATGCTTTAATCTACTGTAACAGGGAGAATGGAGAAGTCAATGCTTTTTCTTTTTTTTTCCTTCCTCCACTCCTCACTTTTCTTTCCCCCTCTTCCTTCCCACTGTATCCTACTATTTGTTTTCATATTTTTGTATTTTATTCTATAATCTAATAAAAATATTTTTTAAAAAATAATGCCAAGTTTGCCTATGATGAATCTCAGAGTAATCTGAAAACCATTTTCATTAACTATGAAACTGAAATCATGAGCGTGTGACATAGCAATAAATTTCAGACAACAATCTGGATGGTCTACCTTTATTACAGTTGTTAACTAATACTTCTTCAGGAAACTATTTCATGCTTTGCAACAAACAGGTCCTTCTTTGGTGGTGGTTCAGCCTGTATATCTAATTAAAGTGCCAACAAATATGCACATAATATTTTCAGTTTTATGAATTTGCTGCTTTTTGGACACTTTGTAGTCAGAAGAAAGCAAAGGGAAAGGGATAACAATATTTTGGACAAATGCTTTGTAGGTGTGGTTTTTCTGTAACATTCTTTTGTCAGCATGTAGCATGATAACTTCCAACTGTTTTCAGCTGATGTGTCTGTTAAATTTCTGTTTTGTTGTGATTGTTTGCAAAGAAGATTTTTGCTGCTGAATGTGACCTGGATGATATTTCTGGGAGACTTATCTATGGAAACACAAATGATAACTGTGCTGCCAAAATAAGTCTTTGATAAAAAGCTTAACACTTGAGATAAGAATTCTCATGATACAGTTTTGGAGAAATAAGATGGTTGTAGTAACTGAATTACAAGATCAAGCTGCTAAATGATAGATTTACATTATTTAGGAAAGCATGCACATACAATATAAATTATGACCATAAAAAATGAAGGTCATAAGAGGCAAGGACTAGAATTTTACATGCAATATACATGATATAACTTCATAAGTGACATATTAATGTTTAAAGCCAGGACTGGCATCCTATGCTTTTGGCACTGTTATTTGAAGTGGATAGGCAATACATTCGAAATGAAGTAATCAGATTTAATTGCTAATGAAATGGGCAGAAGACTAAATTTATTCCATACATAAGGCTAGTCTAGTATATTGACAGGACGTACCCAAGCAGGCATAGGGATTTTAAACCATTAATGCTATAAATCATAGTCCAGAAAACCCAATTCCAGCTTCTTGATCAAATATTGCTGCTTGGCTGCCAGCTGCTGTAACATACAGATAGTTTGATTTATTACAGTAGATTTATTCTTAATTATGGCATTTATTGTCCAAAGAGATGCATGAGAGCTTTTCTAATATGCCTGACTTGAATGTAAAGTTTATCCTATTAGTGCTGAAATCTGAACCAATGGGCCAGGACAATTAACGTCCTTCTGTTAATTTTCTTAAACTCATTTTAATTCTTGAATTAAAGAATTAAAGAATTCATTTTAATTACTGAATTAGTGCTGGGTATGTTTTTTGTCTGTATATACATGTATGAGCATACATACATATACCCAAAGATATATCATATTGCCAGATCCAATGAATAAATGCACATAATGTAAGAAGGGAGAAGGGAAGGGCCAGGGAAGGAAGGAAGGGAGGAAGGGAGGAAGGGAGGGATGGTGGAAGGAAGGAAGGAAGGAAGGAAGGAAGGAAGGAAGGAAGGAAGGAAGGAAGGAAGTAATTTTGCAGTGTTGTAACTCAATAATTATAGGCTTTTGCTGAAGGAAAAATGAGAAAGGAGACACTGAAGAATAAAAGATAGGAAAACAGATTCTTTAAGAATAGAAAAAATGCAATTGTGTTCTATAAGAAAATAAATAGAAGAGTTGTGGTATTTGGGGATTCAGTACAAACAAACATATGTCAGCCAGAGCCATTTTTTCATGAATTGTGTTGTTTGCCAATAACAAGAATCAAGTGTGTGACAGAACAGCTTCCACTACTTATAAAGTCCATGAAAAACTTACCTCTATGCTAATATATTTTGGGACACATAATACAGCAACTCCCTCCCCAAAAAACTGTACTAACCAAACACTGAGGATCTTAGGAGAAGGCTCAAGATTCTTGGACCCAGGTAGTATTCTTATCCTTTTTCCAGTCTGTTGCAAAGAAAAGAATATTGATTTACTTACTATGTAATTGGTGTTGATGGGAGAGATTTGATTTTGTGGTCTGAAGTATCTAGAGGATGGATATCTGGTACCCTATGGCTTTTACTTCACAGGGAAAGGTTAAAAGGTGTTTGACCAATTCATGGCAAGATATATCAGGAAAGCTTTGAACAGAATTCTAAAGTAAAGGACTCCTATAAGACTTGTACACTGTAGAAAGCAATAGTGTTGCTGAACTTAGTAAAAATGAAACAGAGAACATTGCTTATACAAAAATGCTCAAAGTATGGGAATAAAAATGAAGTTGGGCTGTTAGGGAAAATATAATCTATGGAGAAGGTCTAGTTGAGGAAGATGAAATAACAGGAATATCAGGAGAAAATGATCACAAAATACTGGAATTCATAATCTTAAGGGAAACTAAGTCTGAGTTTAATCACTTATTTAGTGATTCAAAATCTACTTCAAAACAAGTAGATTTTAGTAAACTTGGGGAAATGATCAGTAGGTTCCCATTACTGGAGAAGAACCTGGAAAAGCAGATCAAAATGTGTGTGAGATTCTAAAGGACTGATTAAAAGTTAAATTGTGTACAATTCCAAGAAAGTGGGGGGGGGGGGAATAAGAGGTCAGCAAAAAAAAAAAAAAAAGTGACTGTACAAAAAGAAATTCTAAAACAAAAAGGATACATACAGGAACCAGAAAATGGCTGAAGGGTCGATCAAGAGAAGTTTAGTTTCCAAACCAAACTTAGTTTCCAAACATGGGAAGTCCTATTCACATCTTATAGATTTCTGGGACATCAAAATGAAATCGGCTCAAGAAGCAGTTCCTGAAAGAAGTACCGACTTTCTTTTATAATAACATTCTAACAGAATAACAAAATTGGAAGGGATCTTAGAAGTCTTCCCCCATGCTCAAGCAGGAGATCTTATACCATTTCAGATAATTGGTTGTCCAATATCTTCTTAAAAACCTACAGTGTTGGAGCACCCACAACTTTTGAAGGCATGTTGTTCCAATGAGTAATTGTTCTGTTGTTGAGTTGCCTGCAGTTTATCTTTTTATGGTGAAGATTTCATGTAGGTGATGTCATATTGTTCCCTCACTTTCTTAACTGCACTCCTAAAAACTATTCCTCCTGTTTATGTTCTGTTCCTAGGTTATTCAAGTAGTATAAGACAACACAGTATTACTGTTAACACTCCTAATTGTCTTTATTCAATTGATAGAGTCATGTGACCCAGCATTTGGACCATCATAGTTCTATTTGTGTGGTAGGCATAGATTACTTTTTAGCCAATTCCTTTCTTTTTCCAGAATGGCATTGTCTCCTTAGATCAGGGGTGTCAAACTGGTGGCCCACAGGCCGGATACGTCACATGCAGGCCACGCCCACCCTAGCTTCGCAAACGGGAAAAACATTGTGAAATATCACTTGACAGCAATGTGATGCCACAAGTTTGATCCCTGGCCCTAGATCCTACTGATGCTGCCAATTGGGTTTAGGTTCATAGGATTCATACATCATAAATAATAGCCTAAATAACAATTTGATTGAAAAGAAAAAGTTATCTTACCCTAATACACCAACAGATGGAATCCTGGGAGCATTGAAGGTCTGTGGCAAACCACAGTTCTTAAGCACAGATAGATATGTGTTTACAGCTCCATTCACAATTTATAATTTGCAAGAAAATACATTATTAAACAATAATAAGTTAATAAGCTCCAGAAGTTATATACAAAGAAGCTACAATGCTGGAAGAGATAAAGACAAGTTATTCCTTCAAAATATGCAGGCATATTACACTTTAATCAGTTCTAGCTGCTATTTAATTAAAGGTTATGTTCTATCAACTGAAGAAATCCGTTTGTAACTTTAGGTAATATTGTTCTTCTTTCCTCTACATATACATATGAAATAAATTCTTAGAACACTTTTGCGTGATACGTATGTGATCCCCTATCCTCTTTTTTCAGCTTTCAGAACCCTCCCCTAAAGATTATACCACCCAATTATACCATCATAATCTTATGTCATTATTTAAAAGAAACTTATGACAGATGTAATGTACCCATTGTGCTATAAATAAGTAAATTAAAAAAATAAATTCTGCAAAATTAAAAAAAGAAAAGAGGAAAGAAAGACATTGAAAATTATGGCTTAGTCCTGAATAGTGATGTCACAGCATCATTTCTCTTAAAAATATGCAGATTTACAGTCACCTGTTGCTTTGTAGAACATCTTACAGAATCATGCTTGTCAATGGCTATTATATGGAAAGCAGGATATTGCCTCTAGTATTGGGAGATTTTCTTTCTGTTTCTGTTTTTGAACTGACATCTGGTCAGCCTCTGTGATAACAGATGATGAGTTTATTGAGCACTTAGGTATGATCCAGTACAACTGTTCTTGTATTCTTTAAAATGTGCCTGCTTTGTATAATGTGTCAAAGAGCAGCAATATAAATGACCACATCTATGCTGATAGCACTCTGTGATTGCTATTGCTCCAGCCCTAGTTACAGACTTGCTTGTTGCTAAGGATTGATTTCCCACCACCTTCTTGCATTGCATTTTGTCACTACTTGCTGATTATTTGCTTAAGAAAGTAGATAGTCAATATGCTTCTACAGTCTTAAGAGTTTATTCATGTTAATAATAGTATTGCTTCAGAAACTTTGGTGAAATATTTAAGGAGCCATTTCCTCCAAAGGTATATGTTTACTCTAAAAAAATTAAAATCCTCTTACATTGTATTTCAACCTCTAAAGTTTTTCAACCTCTAAAGTTTTCAACCTCAAAAGTATTACTTTTGTGCCTGTAAAACTATATATTTTGTGTTTTTTCTTTTAAAAATTACATTGGGTATCTAATCAGTATGCTGTATGTGAACATATATGCACATCTTTCTATAAGGAAAATATGGCACTGTAAAATTCTCCTCAGTCTCCAACTAATGTTTTGTTTGATATATCATATTCTTATCATGCAATGTTTAATAATATTGCTGTGGTATTGTTCCCTTGCCTCATCCTCCGCCTTATCTCTCTGTGTTACACTCTATCAAACATAGGCTCGCATTTATGAAGGCACGATTTAACGTGATCCCCTCGAGTGTCCTCGACAGTAGGCTCTTGGGGGCAGTAAAATCCATCTATTGTACATGTGATGGCCGATCCCCGGAATCTCTGTTCCACATTACATTCGTATGTCCCCACTACCGAGACATAAGATCAAGATTCATTTCTCCTATTTCCCAGAGATTCCCTGGTTCACCTGATCTGTTCAGCCTTTATTTCCTATTCCAGGACACAGACCCCAATATAACTCCAAAGGTGGCAAATTTTTTTGCTGCAGTCGTGGCTGAAAAAAAATGGGGGAAGAGACGAGTAACCCCTACAGCAGAGGATCACTAGTATTGTTAGTACAGATTGTATCTAAGGCAGTAGATGGTGTACTGTCACATGATCTATCTATATTTGTAAAATATACTCCCCTTCTATGTGTATTTTATTTGGTCTTTGACCACAATAAAAGCTTACTTACTACTAATATTGCTGCATTATGCAACAAAAAAGTGAATAAACTTTTTTATAAAATAACATTCTCTTTATACTTTGTGACCAAAATCATCATAAATTTATATCCTACAGCTCAAGAAATAGACAAGTAACTAGAAATTTCATTAAGGATTCTTGCTATTCAAACAACAACAACAAACAACAACAACATGAGGCGCACACAACTTCCAGTGAATATTTTAAAATTACTTTATCTTTCAAACCATAGATATCTCTTGAAATAAAAGCCTGCAATTTAGATAGAAAATATCAAAAAAAAAAAAAAGGATGAATGTTGTTCTTTGAAACAATTTTAACAATGAAATTATAGTGTAGTAATGCAATCAGGCAACAAATCCCTGGAATAAATTACTTATGCTTTTTTCTCTCAACATTTTAGATGTGTACAGGAAGTGCAAAATTAAGATTTTCCCTATTGCTGCTTTATGCTTTTAGATACCAGACACAAGCAAAATATAAGAATAGCTTGTTACTTGTTATTTTTTTAAAATAAGAATATGTAATGATAAGCCAGTGCAAGGCTGCGAACAGATGTTCCACCTTGACAAACATTCAAATAAAGTATCTTTTTCAAAGCTGCAGCGTGAACAATATGTCTTCTTAATTCTTGATTTTACTTTGCGCTGCTTCTAGTCACACAGCGTATTTTTGGTAAGGCAATATGTTGGCATTTTAAAGTGCATGCTGTGCTTTCTACAGCGCCATTTAGTCTGGATCCCATACATCATATAAAGAAAGACTCTGGTGAATCACTTCAGGATTGTGTATTGTATTGAAGGCCAGGTGGCTTCAGCAAATTAAGTAGCCAGCCTGGAAAAGCCTTATCGTGAACAAAAAGTCTTCCAGGTTTTGTTATCTTCCTTCACCCTAAACCTTGCCTTACTGTCCTAACCAATTGAGGTCACTAAATTGCTTCATCAAGATAAATCACAGCTCTTATTCAACTTGATGAAACAAATCATGTCACCATTACAGCATGATCTGTTAATCAAAGCAGATCTGGGTCACTTTACATGGGCCTGCTGAATAATAGCATTGTCACAAAAACATTAGTAATTTTACTGGGAAATCTATATCTGTGGGCTTTTTAGCATTGCTGGAAGACAAAAAGGCTAAGATGCTGAATTCTGTTATTTCTGCTGGATCATAATAAGAAGCAGCAGATTTTCCTCCCCAATTTGTGCCCAGTTAAGTGAAAAGGCTTCCATATTATATCACAGTGCAACATAGCACTGCATCGTATATATGAAATGCCTATATAACAAAAGTGTTTTTTGGGCTGGAAGGAACAAAGGAATTAAAAACAGAACTGTGTTATTTCAGATGTTATGTAGGCCTTCTAATTAATTCCTCCTAATGTCATCTGATTTATATTTTTATATGACCCCAACTCATTAACTTCTGAAAAAGTGCTTAAAGTCCACCAGATGTAGTTACATAAGATAAGGTAAGATAAGGTAAGATAAGATAACCTTTATTGTCATTTTTCTTCAATGTGGCCCACATTAAAAATGAAATTTTGTTGCCTGCTGTCAAAATAAAGTATATAACCACACACACACATAAAATATTAATCACTGTCCATTTTGAATACATAATGGAAAGAGGAAATTTGAGAGTTCACAAGGTGCTGTATTTATATGACTTTTGGTTTTTTCTTTAATTATATTTGTATTTTAGAGTGGTCTGTATTAGGGCTCAGGAAGGTTTATGTAAACAATAAAATAGGGAATAAAAGGAATAAATGAACAAGGTAAAAATGGGACAAAATATATTTTAGGGAATAGCTTGAGAGACAGAAAACACTTAATTGTCCTTGGGCTAGCTGCTATATATTATTCACTTGTTAAAATGTGAACTTGTCTAGCAATGTCCTAATTTCTTTCTGCCCTAAGACCTAAAAGTAGGTTTTCCCTAGATATACAACACTACTAAATGCTCATTCCCTGGGGGGCGGGGGGAGGAATTAATTTGGAGGGGGAGGGAGGAAGGGAGGGAGAGAGTGAGTGAGTCAGGCCTGCCCCAGTTGCTCTGTCAGGAAAGTAGGACTCGTGACTCCATTTAATTGAAGCAAAGGAACTTTTACTGAAAGAACCTGGTTGCAGCAAAGTCAGGAAGAATCTGGTGTTCCTGTGCAAAATACAAAGCTATTCTTTCCAGTTCTCAATTTCTCCCTCTATGACCAGTCCACCAGACAGCCAATGTGATGCCAGTAAGATGTTTTGAGAAACTCTGAGGTGTGAAACTAGTAACATTCCATTCTCTGGGTAAACGGCCTTGAAGATCCTGGTACAAGCCAGTTTGGTTATTTTGTTTACTTACATTGTCATTTCCCACTCCCATTCCCACCACCACCTTTGCTTTTTTTCACCATTTGATACACAGGTGTGGATTGGCCAAAATGCCTTCCCCTTTTCTTCCCCTTGATGTCAGTAACAGAGAGAGGGGGAAGAAAAGGGAGAGAAAGAGAGAGAGAGGGAGGGAGGGAGGGAGGGAGGGAGAGACATGTGAGAACTTTAAATTTATTTTTCAAAGGAAGCCAAGTAAAAATTTGATATTTCTTTTCTAAATACTATTTGCTATCCACTCAATAATTGGCACTTTTAATTTTAACAGAAATAAGTTCTCATAATATGTTTATATGTCCATGAGTTGTGTTTATGTTTCAAGATCATTATTGTAATTTTACATACAGTTTTAAATTGTTTGTTTATTAGCGTAACACTAAAACATGTAGAATATATAGGTAGTCCTTGGTTAACAACTACTCATTCAGAAGTTTGGATGGCTCTGAACATGTGTGTCTTAGGACCGGTTTCCAAAGTTCTGTCTGTAGCAGTGTCTCCATGGTCATAGATTCAATCAGTTGGCAGTCAACTTATATTTACAATGGTTATCGTAACAGCATATCGTGACCATGTGATTGCCATTTGTAAACTTCCCTGCCAGTTTCCCACAAGTGAAGTAAATGGGGAATGCATGTTCGAAAACTCCTATCGTAGGTTTGTATTCACTTATTCTCTATCTTGCATAGACAATTGAAAGTAGTGCTGGAAGGCAACATCATTTATTGGACACAGAAACACCTAGGTTAAGCCTATGAGCATTTTTTATAAAACAGTCTTATTGTTGAATATTAAGTTAATGTAATAAGTTACATTCAAATATAAATGAGAAAAAGACATTTCAGTCAGCCTTAAAATCATAATATAATATAAATCAAGAGGCATAAATTATTTAAAACCATTTCCTCCATTAACAGCTCACTTAAATTTACAGGAATTATTTAAATATCACAGGCTGCCGTTTTTTAAAAGTGCTTATCATTTCAACAGTTCTCATGATAGTAGGCCAAAATAGCACTCATTACAGAAAATCACAGCATGGAAATTGTGAAAAGTGCTTATAACTTTATCAGGTCCCATAGCAAATCACATATAATAAATAATTACCCAATCAATGTGTCTAGGATGAAAGAAGAAGGCTGAACTATTTGCAAGTGTCACTAAATTGTGCAGTATTCAACATCTTTTTAAGCACTGTATAATTACTGCAAGGTTATGTTCACACTGTTTTTTTTTATTTAAAGATGCTAAATATAGCAATATATGAAAAGCGAGACATTTTAATATCTCAGATGTTTTTGCACATTTCATGTTACTCTGCCTTTGATTTCACCAGTAATGCTACTAAATTGGGACCAGTTTAATCTTAATTTTAATAGTATTGATGCAGTAGGTAAGGTTGCCATGATTGCTGATGCACAATAGCAATGTTATGGATGCCATCAGAGAGGTTACCATGTTCTTTCATGGATCCCATTTCTCATCCTTTCTCCCATCTGCTCACTGGCTTGCCAGAGAACAGATGGGCAAGGAGCAATGGGAATAAGAAGGGATGGAGTAACAGATGTAACAGCAGCAGGCAGCCCCTCGTGCTGCTATATCATAACTATATTTCTATTTATATGAAACACCTTCTTTATTTTCCATTGGAAAATAATCATATTATTGTTAAGCTATATAGCTTGCTCAGTTACTGTTGTGACTGGTGTTCAACCTAGCAGGGTGTATAATTTGAGTAGTAGCTTAGATATGTTAGTTATGTGCATTAGGAACTGCTGCAGCATAAGATCATCACAGTTGAACTCAGTTGGCCATATTCTCTGCATTTGAAATCATAATTTCATTATGAGGCAAGTAAAATTACATTTTAAGGTAGAATTAAAAACATCACCCAGGTTTACATTGGTATGATATTTAGAAATGGTGTATGTGTATAGGATTTGAGTGACCACTTCATACATTCAAATAACATAGGAAAGTTTTCAGGACTTTGTGATTTTGCCCTGTATCTCTCCACAATCATAGTCAATCTTTTTCTGCTGTCCATATCTTTCTGCATGCATGTTGTGACTCTGCCCCCGAGCCCATCTTATCGGAGGGAGAAGACTCCAAAAGTGAAGGAGAGGAGTTGGCAAGGCCTCCCTCTCCAGGACCCTCCTCTCTGGCAATGTCTCAGGTGTCTTC
The DNA here is from genome assembly GCF_029215685.1 of Pituophis catenifer annectens. Lineage (NCBI taxonomy): Eukaryota > Metazoa > Chordata > Lepidosauria > Squamata > Colubridae > Pituophis > Pituophis catenifer. The sequence continues at coordinate 35,248,141 of NW_027256888.1, forward strand.
CGAAGGAGAAGAGATAGGCCAGGAGCCAGGCATCTCCGAGCAGCCGCAGGTAGACAGTGACGGAGATAAGTCTTGGCTGGATCCCCGCCAGCGTCGGAAAGACAAGCGCACGCAGCAGAGAAGGAGGCGTGCCAAAGATTAAGCTGGGTCACTGGACCACACCCCACAGGGGATAAAAGGGGGTGTGGTGGCCATTCAGGCTTTGTGACGGACAGAACTGAACAGCTAGCAAGTCATACTGTGTCTCTGGAACTTCGTTGTCTGCCTTCCTTGGATTTATTATGGACTGGACTTGACAATTCTTTGGCTTTGTGAATTTATTTTGGTTTATCTAACGGAGGAGGAACACCTCCCTTTATGAATAAAGTTTTTGGCAAGCAGCTACTGGGTTGCTGCCAATTCTGTTATCAAAGGAAATTATTGTCTGCAAGTTTATTTTAACTCTTGGTCGACTGCTGGTGTGCGTATGTGAGACAGGGACAGAACAATGCACTGGAATAGCAATAGCAATAGCACTTAGACTTATACACCATATAATATATCATAGTGCTTTTATAGCCCGCTCTAAGTGGTTTACAGAGTCGGCATATTGCCCCCAACAATCTGGGTCCTCATTTTACCCACCTTGGAAGGATGGAAGGCTGAGTCAACCTTGAGCCGGTGAGATTTGAACTGCTGAGCTGCAGCTAGCAGTCAGCTGAAATAGCCTGCATTACTGCACTCTAACCATTGCGCCACCTCGGCTCTTGAAATAGATTGTATGTGTTTATTGAGATACATTAATTGATTATGAGTAAATCTGCTGTATGTATTTGCATATATTTCTATAATTCTGAGTAACTGTATCTGAGAAACTGTATCTTTGGATAGGAATTCTTAAGAATCAGCTGGGTATACCCAAAATTTTCATTTCAAGAAAGCAAATCTGTGAATTAAATTAAAAGAATTTGCAGCAAAATCTGAACAGAGATGAGGTCTGAGTATCCAAACAAAAATCCTACTTGTCTGAATCCATAACAGTCCCTCTTTATTTAGTATCACACCCAAAGTCTTGTCACCATTTTCCTAATATATGAGAAGTACAGTTGTCTAGTTTAGCAACAGCACTTTAGTGATAGCTCACAGTTACAATGGTCATAAAAAAGTAACTTTGTGAGCACTCTTTGCATTTACTCTTTGCATGTACAACCTTCACAGATCTATAAAGCAAAGGAAAGGTGAAGGAAGATGATAATCACAGTTGTGGTTTCACTTAGCAACTGCTTCACCTAATGATCAAGATGTGAGTCCCAATTGTGATGATTAAATGAAGACTATCTGTTCTTATTCCACACAACCAGGGTACAAGGTCCACCAACTTTAGTGATTTGTTACAGTCTGGCTCAGATTTTCTCCCCTCATTGGGCTATTCTTCTCATTGTCCCAGTTCATTTGTACTTTTACAGCTATTTCCAAATTCAGGCATTTATTCAGTCTGTGGGGTTGCTCCTATCCCTACCCAAATGTTCCAACTTTCTGGTACCAGTTTATCAGATTCCTCCATCATTTTCCCATTCAACAAGCTAAAAGCAATACGATTTTGCCCTTCTTTCCTTCCTTCTTTTGGAAGACTTCAATTTAGAAGACTTATTTTCAACTGCAAGACCATCTATCTTTCTAAGATTATATCTAGATCCATGGGATGCTTAGTGGCATTCAGAGAATAAATATAGAAGATAACTAGTGCTTCCATAGTAATTTTTTCTACTTTATTTTTTTTAACACAAGCATGTAGCTATTAGCAAAGGATACATATATACATGAAGAAATTATGGATCAGTGGATCCCATATATTCACAATGTCAACTTTTTTTCAATAGGATTATTTACCCAATAGTTGTCCCAATACTTTTTTACTACTGAACCAAGAAGTCCATGGGATGCATTAATGTAGTTTATTTATGAGTACACATCAGAAATAGTGTTGAACTGTTGAATGCTAGATCAGCTGTCTTCAATAGACAGTTCTGTAATTCTTTTACTCACAGATGGCCAGTTGATGCAACTGTTACAGGTCTCCTGGGAAATGTTCTTTTATTCAATATGTAAGTGCAACTTAAGACATAATTTAACATTAAAATTACATGAATACAAAATGTTCCAATCTCTAAATGTTCCAAGCTCTCTCTCTCCAGTCTAAGCCTCTGAGGTTCTTCAGCCTAGAAAAAGATTTTAGGGGTACAAACTTTACTATTACAAGTCTTACTACATCAGATAAAATCAGCTGCAATTTCTCCCCCTCTCAAAACAGCTATTTCAAATCTGAAAGAACTTGTTCCATCTACTGCAGAAGTTCCAAGCTTGAAATGGCCTTATTTTAACTCAAAATGGGTTTTGAATTTGAAACTGACTTATCTTCTGCTTGGAATAGTGAAGTTGCAGGACCTCATACTCTGGTAACATGTAAATGCAGAACATTTTACATACTGCTATTCAAATGTAGAGTAGGAGTGCATAAAATGAGTCTCAGCTCCAAGGGCATTTACAAATCTTGAAAAACTCTTCAGAATCCATCCATACTGTGCATGGTAATTTTAAAAGATGGAGAAATTCATAGGAAGTAGTCAAGTTCACTATAATTTTAATTTAATTTTAACTGCATACAGTTTAAGTAAATCTCATTTAGTTTGTGTTCCGGTTACATCCAACTTGGGAATTTCATCCCTTCTCACACTAATCAAAGACTTAAATATAGCCTTTGATCTTAGAAAGTATTAATATTCCGGTGAAACTGAACAGACTTCTTATGTAATATCTTCATTTTAAACATATAGTTAACACAAGGAAGGGTACTTTTTAAAATTAGGGAAAAGGATTAATTCTGCTACAGTATGTAGGAAAGTATGGGAAGACTCCCAGTGGAAGGAAAAAAGTTTAATTATAAAAAAGTTCAAGAAACAAAGTTAGGGAGAATTCGTTGCTCATTGAATTTCCCTGTTGGATTCAGTACTAATGTGGAAAGTGAAGATCTTTTTTTAGCCAAATGGCAAATTGTTCTTTAAATGCAACCACTGTTTTTTAACTTATGCTCCACAGAAATTATGTTTTTTTTTATTTAATAAACAAACATACATATACAGACCTAGACATTTAAACAAACTATACATAAACTAACTATACAGTGAGATCAAGTCATACAGCTTGAACTTTAAAAATAGAGCTACTTCGGTAATTATATATCCATATATCTATGTATATTTATCTTTCATCATGTATCAATGTTTATACAATGATATTTCATTTTATTTCCTTATTTTTGTATCATTGGGTGGTATTCCCTTATTTCGTGTTCTTTTTATCTAACCAGTTGTACCATTTCTGCCAAATTAAGTAATAGTCTGAGTCTTCTTTTCCCTGTACTCTTTGGTAAGTTTGTCCATTTCCGCACATTCCATTGTTTTTTGTATTATTTTTTCCTCTGATGGCGTGTCCTCCAGTTTCCACATTTGTGCGAAAGTGATTCTAGCTGCGGTCAGGATATGTATTATCAAGTATTGTGTCTCTTTTTTATAGTCCTTTGTCAGTATTCCTAATAGATATGTTTCCGGTCTGAGGGGCACTTTTTGGGTGGTGATTTCTTCCAGCTGATTTTGAATTGTTTTCCAAAATTTTTTGGCCTTTGGGCATGACCACCACATATGGTAGTAGGTCCCCTTCTGTGTTTTACACTTCCAGCAATTCTGATTCGCATTGGGGAACATCCTTGCCAGACGTGCGGGGGGGAGATGCCACCTATAAAACATCTTGTATGTATTTTCTTTGTAGGGCACGGACATTGTCAGCTTAGTATTTACTTTCCACATTTTCTCCCAATTTTCTAGGTTAATATTATATCCAAAATTTTTAGCCCAAATAATCATATTTTCCTTCACCACTTCTTCTTCCAATTTGTATTTTAATAGATAATTATATATTTTAGTTATTAATTTATTGTCTGATTGCATTATAATTTTATCTAATTCATTTCTTTCTTTTTGGATTCCAAATTTTTTCATGTCGATTTTATATCTTGATTTTATCTGTAAATACGGCCACCAATCAATGTCCGTGCCCTGCTGTCTCAATTCTTCTCTTGTTTTCATTTCTCCCTCTGTGTTCAACAATTCGTCATAGGTTTTCATCTTGTCTATATCCATTGTGTTCGGATAAATTTGGGCCTCCATGGTTGATAGCCATCTTGGGATTTTATCGTAGTGTTTTCTCCTTATTTCGGTCCAAATTTTTGCCAATTCTCCTCTGATATAGTGTCTCCTGAAGTGCTCATGTTGCCTGGGTTTTTCCTCCCATAAAAATGCGTGCCAGCCTTTCGACAGGTCAAATCCTTCTAATGCTAGCGTTCGTTTATTTTCGAGTGTCATCCAATCTTTGATCCAAGTTAAAGCTGTTGCAGTGTAGTAAGATTGCCAATCTGGGAGTCCCAGGCCACCCTTTTCTCTAGTGTCCTGTAGGTGCTTCAGTTTAATCCTGGCTCTTTTCCCTTGCCATATATACTTTAATGTCATTTTATCAAGATCTTTGAAATATGATTTCCCTGGATTTATCGGTATTGTTCTAAATAGGTATAATAATTTCGGTAAAATTGTCATTTTGATTGAAGCAATTTTGCCTAATAGTGATAGTCTCAATTTACTCCATGCCTTTAAGTCCTTTTGAATTTGTTTGGCCAATTTATTATAATTGTCTTCTTTAAAAGATGATACCTTATTGGTGAGCCAGATTCCTAGGTATTTTATTTTTGTTGTTGTTTGTATTCCTAGCGTCTCTTCCAATTCTTTCTCCTGGGTTTTTGTCAAATTTTTAGTTAGTAGTTTTGTTTTTTGTCTATTAATTTTCAATCCTGCCACTTCGCCATATTGTTCTATCTTCCTTAGTAAATTCAATCCTGATTGTTTTGGTCTTTCTAAAATAAATACTACATCGTCCGCGAATGCTTGTAATTTATATTCCTGGTTTTTTGTTCTTAATCCTTTTATTTCATTGTCATTCCTAATTTCGTTCAACAGTGGTTCCAATGCTAATATATATAATATAGGAGAGAGGGGACATCCTTGTCTCACCCCCTTGGATATTTTAAATTGGTCTGTTGTCTCTCCGTTTATCCATAGCTTTGCGGTTTGGTCGGAGTATATTGTTTTGATCATATTTAGGAATTTATCGCCGGTTCCCATTTTTTCTAATTGTAATGTTAAGAATCCCCAATTAAGGTTGTCGAACACCTTCTGTGCGTCAAGGAAAAGTAAGGCCATTTTTTCATCCGATTTTTGCTCATAGTATTCCAGGATATTGAGCATTGTTCTTGTGTTCTTATTGATTTGCCTATTTGGAAAGAATCCATTTTGATCTGGATGGATATAGTCCACGATAATTTTCTTCATTCTCTGGGCCATAATTGATGTAAATAATTTGTAGTCTGCGTTTAGAAGTGATATGGGTCTGTAGTTTTTAGTTTGGGTGAGATCTGAGTCTTCTTTAGGTATCAATGTAATAATTGTCTCTATCCATGATTTGGGAGTTTTGGCTTCTAGAATTGCTTCATTCAGGACTTGTAATAAAATATCATCTATTGGCTGGTGCTCAATTTTGTAAAATTCCGCCGGGATGCCATCTGGACCTGGTGTTTTATTATTGTTCTGCTTCTTCTTTGCTTCAATTAATTCTGACATCAATATTGGTCTGTTCAAGAGTTCTCTTTGAGTTTCCTTTATTTCTTGAATGTTGGTTTTATTTATATACTCTTTGACTTTTTCCGATTGGATTTCTTCCTGTGCATATAGTTCCTGATAGAAGTTTCTTACGATTCGCTTTTTTTCCTCATTCGTATGCTCCAATTGCTCTTGTTCGTCTTGTAGTTGATGTATTAGTCTTTTGTCCTTTTCTTTCTTTAACTTATAGGCCAACCAACGTCCTGTTTTATTTGCGAATTCGAATTGGTTTTGTTTTGCCATTTTGATTTTCCTTGCTATTTCTGTTGTTGTTATTAAATTTATTTCATGTTTAATAAGGTTTATTTTTTCCTTGATCTCTTTCCTGTCGGGTCTGTTCTGTAATTCTACTTCCTGTTTTGCAAGGTCAATCAATAAATTGTTTCTTCTTTGCTGCTTCTCTCTATTTTTCTTCGCCTTGAATGAAATTGTTAGTCCTCTTATATATGCTTTTGTAGTATCCCATAGGACTTGCAATGATGTTTGTTCCCTCTTGTTGATTTGGAAGAATATCTCCATCTCTTTCTTTATCATCTCTATGTATTCTTTATCTTTGATGATCTCTCTGTCCATCATCCATCCTAATGTGGAAAGTGAAGATCTTTTTTTAGCCAAATGGCAAATTGTTCTTTAAATGCAACCACTGTTTTTTAACTTATGCTCCACAGAAATTATGTTTAAAAGCATTTCTTGATGATTCTTTACATTCACATAGTTGGTGAAAGAAGAAGAATGGTAGTGGAAAACAAAAAGGTCCCATATTCTGTTTTAGATGAAATGTTGACTTCACTCACTAGATACTGGGATATGTGTTTTAGGAAACACATTTAACACATGAACACATACAGGTGAAACTCAAAAAATTAGAATATCGTGCAAAAGTTCATTTATTTCAGTAGTTCAAGCCTTGATTTGTCATACTTTTGATGATTATGGCTTACAGCTCATGGAAACCCCAAATTCACAATCTTAGAAAATTAGAATATTACATGAAATCAATAAAACAAGGATTGTAGAACAATATCAGATCTCTGAAAAGTATAAGCATGCATATGTACTCAGTACTTGGCTGTGGCCCCTTTTGCATCAATTACTGCCTCAATGTGGCATGGCATGGATGCTATCAGCCTGTGGCACTGCTGAGGTGTTATGGAAGACCAGGATGCTTCAATAGCGGCCTTCAGCTCTTCTGCATTGTTCGGTCTCATGTCTCTCATCTTTCTCTTGGCAATGCCCCATAGATTCTCTATGGGGTTCAGGTCAGGCGAGTTTGCTGGCCAATCAAGCACAGTAATCTCATGGTCATTGAACCAGGTTTTGGTACTTTTGGCAGTGTGGGCAGGTGCCAAGTCCTGCTGGAAAATGAAGTCAGCATCCCCATAAAGCTCGTCTGCGGAAGGAAGCATGAAGTGCTCCAAAATCTCCTGGTAGATGGCCCTGGACTTAATGGAGTACAGTGGACCAACACCAGCAGATGACATGGCTCCCCAAATCAACACAGACTGTGGAAACTTCACACTGGACTTCAAGCATCTTTCAGTGTGTGCCTCTCCATTCTTCCTCCAGACTCTGGGTCCTTGGTTTCCAAATGAGATGCAAAAGTTGCTCTCATCAGAAAAGGGGACTTTGGACCACTGAGCAACAGACCAGTTCTTTTTTTCTTTAGCCCAGGTAAGACGCTTCTGACATTGTTTGTTGTTCAGGAGCGGCTTCACAAGAGGAATACGACATTGAAAGCCCATGTCCAGGATCCGTCTGTGTGTGGTGGCTCTTGATACACTGACTCCAGCCTCAGTCCACTCCTTGTGAAAGTCCCCAACACTTTTGAATGGCCTTTTCCTGAAATTCTCTCCAGGCTGCAGTCATCCCTGCTGCTTGTGCACCTTTTTCTTCCACACTTTTTCCTTCCACATAACTTTCTGTTAATGTGCTTTGATACAGCACTTTGGGAACATCCAACTTCTTTTGCAATTACGTTTTGAGGCTTTTCCTCCTTATGGAGGATGTCAATGATGGTTTTCTGCACTACTATCAGGTCAGTAGTCTTTCCCATGATTGTGATTCCTACTGAACCAGACTGAGAGACCATTTAAAGACTCAGGAACCCTTTGCAGGTGTTATGGCTTAATTAGCTGATTAGAGTGGGACACTTTGAGCCTAGAATATTGAACCTTTTCACAATATTCTAATTTTCTGAGATTGTGATTTTTTTTTTTAATTTGATTTATATGCTGCCCTTCTCCAGAGACTCAGGGCGGCTTACAATGCGTTAAGCAATAGCCTTCATACTTTTGTATATTTATACAAAGTCAGCTTATTGCCCCCACAAACTGGGTCCTCAATTTACCTACCTTAGAAAGGATGGAAGGCTGAGTCAACCTTGAGCCTGGTGAGATTCGAACTTACAGTAATTGCAGACAGCTGATGTTAATCACAATGCTATCAGTCTGCTGAGCCACCAGGCCCCTATTTGGGGTTTTCATGAGCTGTAAGCAATAATCATCAAAAGTATGACAAATCAAGGCGTAAACTATCTCGCTTTGCATGTAATGAGTCTATCTCATATATTAGTTTCACCTTTTAAGTTGCATTACTGAAATCCATGAACTTTTGCATGATATTCTAATTTTTTGAGTTTCACCTGTACATATAATAACAAGGAAAGATATCTTAACAAGATTTATTTATGCATGATTATTCAATCAAATGGGACTGTAATTAATGGCAAATGAATGATATTATCTTGTAAATGTTGCATCAGAAGTAAATATGTGATCATAGTATTTGTGTGATGATATTAATGCACGTATATTGACAGTGTTGCAGTTTGTTTTGAATGCTGCTGAAACACATGTGAAGACGTTTTATATATAGTGTGACAAGTATTTGCTATGTATTAATCTCTACTTGTATCAATATGGTGATGTGGTTGAAAGCTACTGATTTCCTGGCCATAATTAGTTATGTTATAAATATCTTCTCTTTACTAGATGACACCAAATGTGTCAATTGACCTTCAGTGTTCCCCTTGGAATATGTAGATTTTGAAGAGAGATGGAGTGAGGCTGATTCTCCACTTTCAGCTTCCTGCATATTATAGTAAATGACTGAATATGGTTATTAGGGTGCTGAATATGCATATGATGTTGATATTTTTGTATTCTTCTCAAAATAAATAATGGGGAGTAATTTCTATTCTGTTTTGACCATTTGGAGAATTATGTCTAGTTCTGAGTACAACAGTCTAAAAAGACATATAGAAACTGGAAAATTTTTAGAAAAGGATGTAAAAATGGTGACGGATTGTCATCCAGGTCTTAGTGATTAAAAGAAAAGATACTATATGTTTAGCTGAGAAAACTGAGGCATGATACAAGAGTTATCATACAGAGGAGGGAGTACTCATTTTTTTCTATGACTAGAAAAGGACTAGTGGATGGAAGTTGCAGGGAAGTAGATTCAGGTTTGATATTAGCTAAATTTCTTGAGTTATAAAACAATGTATGTTGTCTGATATTTCCTCTGGAGGTCTTCAAACAGGTTGGATATCCATCTGTCCCAAAACTGAACTCTGAAATTCCTTACAAGTTATGATTTCATGAAAAAGAAGCAAAAAGAAAAATTATTCCCCTATCATAAGGGGAAAAAAGATTACAATGATATTTTATAGCACATAATAGCAGTAATTCAAATGTTATCAAATTTATCATTAAATAAAGAATATAAAAATGAATTTCTAGCATAGTTCAAGAACAGGTTTTGGTTACACTTTTCAATGTTATCAAAAGGATAAAAATAATGCAGAGAGACATTATGAGAAATAAAAATTGCTGACACCTTCTTTATCAATAATGTTTTATAATCACTGGCCCCCACGGAGAGGGCTCGCAACTTAGGCGTCCTCCTGGATGCACGGCTGTCTTTAGAAGAGCATATGACGGCCGTGGCCAGGGGGGCTTTTTATCAGGTTCGCCTGATACGCCAGTTGTGTCCCTTTCTGGATCGGGACTCCCTACGCATGGTCACTCAAGCACTCGTCACTTCCCGCCTGGACTACTGCAATGCTCTCTACATGGGGCTCCCCTTGGGGTGCACCCGGAGGCTGCAGTTGGTCCAGAATGCGGCCACACGGGGGATTATGGGAGCGACGGGGCACTCACATATAACACCTCTCCTGCGCGAGCTGCACTGGCTTCTTGTGGTCTTCTGGGTGCGCTTCAAGGTGTTGGTGACCACCTTTAAAGCGCTCCATGGCTTAGGGTCGGGGTACTTGCGAG